>NC_053390.1:714813271-715122573 GCF_905171765.1 Bufo bufo | reverse complement strand
TGGAGGGGGCTGGAACTTCTCCAGGCGCGAATTTTTCCCGCCTGGAGGTTCCCCCGCCCACAGAGGATGGGCCTGTATGGGTGGATCTGTGCCCTGTAGGTGGCATCTGCCTCAGTGAGGCTGTGTGTTTAAAAAAAAAAATAAAAAAAAATTTATTATATATATGACTTGTGGGCTGCGCAGGACGCTGCAGCCTCATCTCAGAGTGCTGCCTGTATACATGCCCCCCTTCCATAGGCGGCATGGTGTCGCGCTCCCCGGCTGCGGCGCTGCCAGGTTCTTTTTTCCCCTTCTGGGGGTTTTTTGCCCTCTCCGCGCTACGGCGCTGGTCAAGGTGCATGCTTTTTCTGTAGGCAACATTCGTCACCCTCTCCAGTTATGGTGCCTGCCATGTGCAGGACCCCCCTCCTGGGCGGGATACTGCACTCTCCCTAACTGCGGGTTGGCCTTGTGCATGATCCCCCTTTCTTTGGCGGCCTACTGCAGTTTCTCCGGATACAATGCTGGCCATGTGCACGACCCCCTTACATAGGTGGAACACGGCACTCTCACTGGATTCGCTGCTGGCCATGTGCGTGCCCCCCTTCCATAGGCGGAACGCTACACTCTCACTGGATTCGTTGCCGATCATGTGCATGACCCCCTTTTTTAGGCGGAATACTGCACTTTCACCGGATACGGTGCTGGCCATGTGCACGACCCCCTTCCTTAGGCGGAACTCTGCACTCTCACTGGATTAGCTGCCGGCCATGTGTGTGCCCCCCTTCCATAGGCGGAACGCTACACTCTCACTGGATTCGTTGCCGATCATGTGCGTGACCCCCCTTTTTTAGGCGGAATACTGCATTTTCACCGGATACGGTGCTGGCCATGTGCACGACCCCCTTCCTTAGGCGGAACGCTGCACTCTCTCTGGATTCGCTGCCTGCCATAGGCATGACTCCCTTCTGTGGACGGCATTCGGCACTCTCACTGGATTCACTGCCAGCCATGTGCATGACCACCTTCCATAGGCGATATGATGTACTCTCATTGGATTCACTACCGGCCTTGGGCATGCCTCCTTCCCGGGTGGCGGCATACATACACTCCCTCGGTCGGTGGTTGTTCTCTCGCCTGTACATTGTTGGCCATGTGCATGACCCCTATACATGCACTCTCTCTGGATCCACCGTCGGCCACATCATGACCCCCCTTCCGTGGGCGGTGTACGCACTCTCACTGGATTCGCTGCCGGCCATGGGCATGCCTCCTTCAGGTGGCATACACACATTCTCCCCGACTGCTCGCATTCTCGATGAATGCGATGCTGGCCTTGTGCATGATTCCCCCCCCCCCCCCCTTCCTTTTCTGGGCGGCATACTACGCTCACCAGATACGTTGCTGGCCTTGAGCATGGCCTCTAACATGGGCGGAACGCTTGCGCTCCCCTTGGATACGGTGCTGGCCTTGTGCGTGACCACCCCTCATTCCATGGGTGGAATTTTGCACGCTCACAAGATTCAAGGCTGTCCTTGTATGTGCTGTACTGGACTTGCACATGTTCCCCTTCATTGGCGGAGTAGTTACACTCTCACGAAATTTCGGTGTTGGGTGAATTGTTGCACACTCACTTAATGCTAGGATAGCCCTATGCATGTCCCCCTTTTCCCTAGGTGGACCTCCTGCGTTTCCGCTGGATACTGTGTGGCCATGTGCATGGCGCCTTTCTGGGCGAAGTATGGTATGCCCTACTTCTCTGACGTAGGTACGGCCTTGGGCATCTCCCCCTTTTTGGGGCAGGCCTTTGCATTCTTGCCCACTGCAGTTTGCCAGGTACATTTCCTCCCTTTCGGGGCAGTCAGTTTGCGTTCCATCGCATTCCATATTAGTCTTGTGCATAACTCCTTTCAGTTTGCACTCCCGTAGATACTGTGGCACTCTGTGGCTGGCCCTCTTCGCGGTGTTATATTTTTGCAGTGAGCGGACGTTCTTGTGCGTTGTTTGGGCCGTGTATGCCTTCTCGTCCTGTAGGTGGGTTGGCCTTCTCACTGCTTACGGGGCTACTCGTACGTAGCCTCCTTCCTCCTGCGACATTCTTTTTCTCTTGGGATACGATGATTGCCGCAAGCCTTGCACTATTCTCTAAGGAGATCATTCTGGTGCAGTGTGGTATGATTCTTTCCGGATTGGCGCCCTCGGTGCTTCAGTCTGATCTGCTACCAGGTTCGGGCCGCTCTTCTTGGGAAGGTCACCCAACTTCTCTTGGGTGCTCGCTTATACAGGTCCGGGGGACCTCCACCTTGGGTTCTTCAGGGTATTCGCCTTCTGCGTGGCGGTGAACCGGGCGTCTCTGGGTAGCGGTGTTCTGCTTTTGAGCTGTCCTATGGCCTCTCTGTTGCCCACTCCCCTCTTTTTTGGTTGGAGGGTGTTATACCGGCCTCTGTCTCGCCTGCCTTTTCTCGCCGGCTCTGTTTGACTCCCACTCGGTACAGATCATTCCGATGTGGCGTCTGTTCCGGCCACGCTTCAGAGGCTGTTCCTTCACTGCCCTTCCCTCTGGGGAGAGCATGTTTGTTCATTTGGATGGTTATGGTGTTCCTTTTCAGTCTCCCTTGTCCACACTGGCTGTACTAGCTGTGTGCCTAGTTACCGGGTCTACCGCTTTCTGTCCTCCCGCTGGGTGCAGATTGTGTTTTTTCCATTCTAGGCAATGTTTCGGCTTTGGATTCACCTTCTCGGTAACTTGGGAGGACTACCATTTGGTCAGGATTGTCTTTTGATCTCCCACACCGGAACTGTAGTCTGTCTTCCTGTGGTGGCTACATTGGCTTCGGCTTTAGCCTGTCTTGTCCTGGCGGTTGCTGGGCGGACCCTTCGGTTCCTGTCCGTTTGTCCTTCTGCTTCCCCACTCTGGGGGGATACGGGACAACCTTGCTCGGGGGCCGACGGGACCAGTTCTACCGACTGTTCTACCCGTGTTACTGGTCCGCGCCTGATCATTGGGTTTTCACCCGCTTGCCCAGGCGACTCTAGTGGGCTCGCTAGTGTTCGCTTCTAGCCGAGTTTTCGTCCAGGATCTGTGGTAGGACTTAGGGCTTTACCTGGGGTTCTGTGGGAAGCTGGGCGTTCCCCCACTCTGCCTTTCTCCATGGTTCTGTCTTTCTCCAGTCCGGCCTGGACCTGGGGCTGGGACTCTGTTGCTTGAAGTATCAAGTGTCATTCCTGTCCTTCCTCTTTCAGCGTTCCCCGTCCCTCTGGGCCTGTCAGGAACTTCTTCCATGGAGCAGCTCTTGGGTTCCTTTGTACTGCCCTCCGGTACCGTCCTGGGAACTACATACTGGGCTCTTGGCGCTCCAATTTTTCCTTGGAGCCGTTACAGAAGTTCTCTCTACTCCTTCTGTCCTGTACGGTTGGGTTTCTGTAGCCATCGTGTCTCTGACGGGTGCCTGAGTGGCGGCCCTTCTTGTTCCGAGCCTTCTGTCTTCCCCCAGGACAGGACTGTTCTCCATTCCGTCTCTTCCTTCCTTCTGAAGGTGGTATTTGTCCTTCATTTCATTGAGGCAGTCGTCCTCCCCTTCCCCCCCCCCCCCCCCGGGAACGGACACTTCACCGATTTGGACGTTGTTTGGGCCTTGCAGTTTTTACTTGGAGATCTCCGACTCTTGTCGACGTTCGGTCTCTTATGTTTCCAGGAGGTCCGAGCAAAGGGTTGACGGCCTCCAGGGTGGCTTTCTTCCGCTTTCTCAGAGTGGCTCTTGTTGTGGTTGCCGCACCAAGGGCAGGGTCCTGCTTTTGGTGTCACCATTCATTTGGCCAGGGCCGTCGGTTTTTTCCTGGGCCGGAGGCTTTAGGCTTCGGCCATCCATTTGTGCAAGGCGGTCACTGGTCTTCCTTGCACACCTTACCGAGTTCTACAGGGTGCATACGCGGGCTTCGGCGTATGCTGCCTTGGGCCGCCTGGTCTGCAGGCGGCGGGTTTTTTTGATGCCTTCGGGTGCTTCGCCTTGGTGCTGTGGTCCCTCCCCCTTTGGACTGCTTTTGAACGTCCCAAGGTCTTCTGTGTCCCCCAAGGAAATTGGGCGCGAAAACGAGATTTTTGTATAACTTACCAGTAAAATCTCTTTCTCGCTCTTTCCTTGGGGGACACAGCACCCACCCATTCTTTGTTCTTCTCTGACTGTTTCCGAGTTTGTTTTACCCTTAGGGTAGTTGGCTTGTTGGTTCCAATTTTTTGGACTTTGCCTTTTCTCACTACTTGGACACGCAACTGGCAGTCTCTCTCTCCAGGCTGAGGGTATAGCTGTGGAGGAGGGGCTTAACAGTCTTCACTTAGTGTCACGCCTCCTAGGGAGATGAGCTATACCCAAGGTCTTCTGTGTCCCTCAAGGAAAGAGCGAGAAAGAGATTTTACTGGTAAGTTATACAAAAATCTCGTTTTTACGCACAATTCACTCAGTATGGTGGAAAGCTAAAGAGATTGTAGGGATTCAAGGGTATACCCGATTCACCCCAATATGGCCTAACTATATGTATAAGGAGCTAAATATGGTAACTAGTGTTAAAATTTGGGACACCTATGGTCTTAATCGAATGTGTCAGCTGTATGAGAATAATTGTCTTAAGTCCTTCAGTATGCTACAGCTAGAGTTTGGATTGCCTAAAACCTTGTTCTATGTCTACCTTCAGCTACGACATGCTGTGCAGATACAGGACCGTAAGGAGAAAATAGTCTCTGCTGATACGCATTTGATTATCACTCATACAGCCTCCCAGGGAGATACAAGGGGTGTGATCTCCATGTATTACTTGAGCTTACTAGAGGCGTTACATAAGGCCTATCCCCTGCAGCTACACTCTAAATGGCAGCAAGATATCGCTGGCTTGACAACAGAGCAATGGGAGGAGGTTTTGGAAGATTTACCTGTGGTAGCGGTGAGTGAGGCCCATAGAGTCTCACAACTGCTATTACTACAGAGTATATAGAACTCCGGTCTTGTTACACAGGATGGGATACAGGACGGTCGATACTTGCTCTAGATGCGGGGCACACAATGCTGATTTAATCCATTTAATGTGGAACTGCCCGAGGCTGCGGCGATACTGGTCTGATGTCGTGGATCTATTCCGTACAGTGATTGCTATAACTATTGATTTATCTCCTACAGTATGTATATTGGGGTATACTAAAACACTACCTGCTACTCTTGAGCTTAAAATAGCTATTTCGAGAATTCTTTACCAGGCAAGGAGGCTAATTGCATTTCACTGGATTGCCTCTGCTTCTCCGGTCATCCAGGATTTAGTGGATAAAATCAATATGCTGGTGAGGCTAGAGAGTTATGTGTATCAAAAACGAGGGAGCAGTAAGAAATTCGAGAAAATATGGTCTCTGTGGATAGCACACTATAATATTATACACTGCTCAAAAGAATAAAGGGAACACTTAAACAACACAATGTAACTCCAAGTCAATCACACTTCTGTGAAATCAAACTGTCCACTTAGGAAGCAACACTGAGTGACAATCAATTTCACATGCTGTTGTGCAAATGGGATAGACAACAGGTGGAAATTATAGGCAATTAGCAAGACACCCCCAATAAAGGAGTGGTTCTGCAGGTGGTGACCACTTCTCAGTTCCTATGCTTCCTGGCTGATGTTTTGGTCACTTTTGAATGCTGGCGGTGCTTTCACTCTAGTGGTAGCATGAGACTGAGTCTACAACCCACACAAGTGGCTCAGGTAGTGCAGCCTATCCAGGATGGCACATCAATGCGAGCTGTGGCAAGAAGGTTTGCTGTGTCTGTCAGCGTAGTGTCCAGAGCATGGAGGCGCTACCAGGAGACAGACCAGTACATCAGGAGACGTGGAGGAGGCCGTAGGAGGGCAACAACCCAGCAGCAGGACCGCTACCTCCGCCTTTGTGCAAGGAGGAACAGGAGGAGCACTGCCAGAGCCCTGCAAAATGACCTCCAGCAGGTCACAAATGTGCATGTGTCTGCTCAAACGGTCAGAAACAGACTCCATGAGGGTGATATGAGGGCCTGACGTCCACAGGTGGGGGTTGTGCTTACAGCCCTACACCGTGCAGGACGTTTGGCATTTGCCAGAGAACACCAAGATTGGCAAATTCGCCACTGGCGCCCTGTGCTCTTCACAGATGAAAGCAGGTTCACACTGAGCACATGTGACAGACGTGACAGAGTCTGGAGACGCCGTGGAGAACGTTTTGCTGCCTGCAACATCCTCCAGCATGACCGGTTTGGCATTGGGTCAGTAATGGTGTGGGGTGGCATTTCTTTGGAGGGCCGCACAGCCCTCCATGTGCTCGCCAGAGGTAGCCTCACTGCCATTAGGTACCGAAATGAGATCCTCGGACCCCTTGTGAGACCATATGCTGCTGCGGTTGGCCCTGGGTTCCTCCTAATGCAAGACAATGCTAGACCTCATGTGGCTGGAGTGTGTCAGCAGTTCCTGCAAGACAAAGGCATTGATGCTATGGACTGGCCCGCCCGTTCCCCAGACCTGAATCCAATTGAGCACATGTGTTTTCAGGGTGTTTGTAATGCTATTGTTAAAACTTAATAAAAATGATTTGATTAAAAAAAGAAGCTCTCACTAAATGTAGCCAACTTTCACTTCACCCACAATTGTGTTCACTTTTCTTAAAGCAGTATGCCCGTGACAACAACTTATCCTCCATCCACAGGATAGGGCTTAAGTGATGGGTGGGGGTCCGACCAATGGAGACCAGTGTTCCCCATTTGAATTTTACTGCAGAGAGTTTTTTTCCTCCGCCCTCAAGCCCGCGTTCTTATTGGTGTGGGCCCCATCCTGTGGCAAGATTAGTGACTTCTTGCACATCCTTTCTTTTCCTACTTCGTGCTTTAGTGGCATCTGTTGGGATTCAGTCTACTTGGTATTCTTTACTCATTTTCCATCTGTTTCATCCAGCGGTTTATATTGTGTGTTAGATTTGTTAATGTCCTTGAACTATAAAACTCTCTTTTCTACATCAAAATGAGCTACTTTTGAATACTTTCCGCTCAGCATCATAAAGTTTCAGCTCAAATTATTGTCTGTTTCAATTATGTGCAGTTTTTGTGATCCAGCAGTTGCTGAAAACAACCAGGTGGTCATCCATATCACACTGTAGCTCTTATGCTCATATATTATACCTACATCTATTGCCTTTACTACCTTAAAGGGGTTTTGCCACTTTAGCAAATAGCATTTATTATGCAAAGAAAGTTTCTATGGTTACGACCACCCTGCAGTCAATCAGCGGTGGCCGTGCTTATACACTACAGAAAAAAACAACCATCCTATGTGAGCTCCCGCGGTCCCGGCCACCTGAAAGGCCGGCATTTTTTCTTAGTGTGCAAGCACAACCACCACTGATCGGTTGCAGGGTGGTTGTAAACTATGGAAACTATCAGTGTATAATGTGATTGAAAAATGAATCCAGCCAGTAAAGGAGGCAATATGGACAAACGCAAGACATTAGTAAGTGCCTTGTATTAACTTTCTCTACATGATAAATGGATGCGGACAGCGCACACATAACATTCGTGTGCTGTCCCAATTTTTTTTGCAGCCCCATAGAAATGAATGGGTCCGCATTTGATCCGTAAAAAATGCAAACCGAAAATACGTTTGTGTGCATGAGGCACAAGTGTGTATACATATGTACATAGCTGTCAGTCACTGATAGTTGACCAGGGGAGGCCTTAAAGGGTTGTGTCACTTCAGCAAGTGGTATTTATCATGTAGAGAAAGTTAATACAAGCTACTTACTAATGTATTGTTTTGATTGGTGCTGTCCTGATGGGTTGGTAGGGCCCAGTGTCAAGGTGGCTTTGCTGGACAGCGGGGGCGCTGTTTGGCTACTGAGCCCTGCTGGGGCGGTGCTGTGGCGTTGGTGGTTGCCGTGCAGTGCTGCGCCAAATTTAGGTTAGGGTCCCATTCAAAGAGGCAACCTTGTCGCGGTGAGTGGGGCTATGCTTTTTGATCAAATTGCATACTAATGCCTCATGTACAGTATGTAGCATAGGGGTAGGTATACGATATATTGCGCTGAGAAGCGATGTTAATTATGCTGAGAAGCAGTTAGATAAAAGCATAGTATTGAGGATGTGCGATCCAGTTCTTTTTCTTATATTTTATATGTATTGCGATTGTCCATATTGCTTACTTTGCTGGCTTGGTTAATTTTTCCATCACATTATACACTGCTCGTTTCCCATGTTACAACCACCCTGTAATCCATCAGCGGTGCTTGTGCTTGCACACTATAAGAAAAAATGTCGGCCTCTCTGGTGGCCGAGATCGTGGGAGCGCACATAGGCTGATGCTTTTTTCTATAGTGTGCAAGCACAGCCATGCTGCAGGACTGCAGGGTGGCCGTGACCATGGAAACTTTCTCTGCATAATAAATGCTATTTGCTAAAGTGACAAAACCCCTTTTAATGTTTCAATGATCTCTAGCCCCCCTGCATTCTTCCCGGCTATTACTACCCATGGATCCCAAATGCAAAAATTAAATGTGTCCTTAAAGGTGAAGTATGAAGCGACTGGACCCTAGTGAAAAATCTGTGCCTTCACATGCCATTTGTATTCTTGTCAGCTCCTCCTTTGGCAGTGTTGCAAGTCCACATGCAATTGCAACTTCTGCCCTTTGTCCCATGGGTACACGTCTGGGTGTCTTCCCCTTCCAGGCGATACTGCTGTGTCTGCTGATTTAGGCCTTCTAAAATGAAAAATTGTCTGGAAATATGGCAATAGAGTACCATATAATACAGGGGGTGCACAATCTGCCGTCCTCAATATTGTTCTGTAACCATCTGGTAACGGACATGTCTGTCTTTGTCTCAGGGCTGCTGATGTGTTTTTCATGTGTTCTTCCATTAGATGGGAGTCCTGGAAATGTAAGCAGACATTTATAGTATACATGTTCGATATGTATTTCAGTTTGTAATACTGGTTTGAGTTTTATAATCGGCCGTTGGGATTATGACCTCCGACCGGAAAAGTTTGTGCACCCCTGGTATAATATTAATTTAGAAACCATGATGTCAAGTTCATTGTTGGATGCATTTTATTGGGTCTTATAGGTGTGGGCTCCTGTCCCTGCGTACTGTTTGAGATGCATGTCAATCGAGCGCATTTATTAAAAAAATGTACTTATTGTACTAATTTATATAGAGCTAACATATTCCGCAACGCAGTACAGAGATTGCCATTACTGGCCCCATTGGGATTTAAAAAATCTGAATTCCAAATTTACTTATCCGTATGTTTTTTGATTGTGGGTAGCAACTGGTGTGCCTGGAGAAAGTCCACAGAAACACTGGGAAAACATACAAATTCCCCTTTAGTATTAGAACCCAGGACCGCAGCACTGCCAAGGCAACAGTACTCACTACTGATTCACTGTGTTAGAAATATCTGGAGAAGCCACTAATTTATTATTTTCTGTAGCTATTCATAGTTTCACCGAGTTCTGCTGTGATCAATTTATATGTGACTGTTCATGACCATTGTTCTCACGCCTGTTGTTGTTTTGCAGGAACACATGGAGGAAGTGTGCTCTTCTAATCTCCTGACTTCTATCAGGCGAATGGTCTTGACACTAACTCAGCAGAATGATGAGAGCAAAGAATTTGTGAAATTCTTTCACAAACAACTAGGTAGCATTTTACAGGTATGTACGCAGGACATTGTTTTTTTTTTTTATTAGACTGAGGAGGTTAAGCCTCATCCTCCGATACTGGCTTTATGTATGCCGTAGACAAAGCTTTTATGGTCCCTCTTTCATAGAGCTGTGTTAGCTTTTGCCAGTGAAAGATATTTCCACCATTGCTTGAAAAGACAAAAAAAAAAGATCTGCATTGCCATCTTAGACATTTATGACATATCTACTGGATGTCTGATAGATGGCCATTAGGGACGAGCGAATCGACTTTGGATAAAACATCCGAAGTCGATTCGCATAAAACTTCGTTCCAATATTGTACTGAGCAGGAGTTCGGTTCCAAGTGTTACCTTGGAACCGAACCCAAGTTCGGCAAATGGTTTTTTACAGTACAAATTAATTTATGAAGCAAAGTCTCGCAAGACTTCGCAACGCAATAACTTCAGCTCATCGGAGCCAATACATTCTAATACTATATGGAGCTCCTGCTCCGTACAGTATTGGAACAAAGTTTTATGTGAATCGACTTTGGATGTTTCATCCGAAGTCGATTCGCACGTCCCTAATGGCCACGTATGTTTTCTGCTCTTTACGTTTCAAGTCTCATACCTTTAAGACTTCTACATGTCTAAAGTTATCTATTCACATGAAAGTTGGCCAAAATCGTTAAAAAAATTAGAGTGATTGATTGATTGTCCTTTGTGACCATGAGCAGACTTCTGTCTGTAGAAATAGTCATCGTCCTGGTTGGCCTTGTTCGGCCGAAAATACATGTGTATGCCATGATTGGCTGAACTCTGCCAGTCATTTGCAGTATTCCCAAGTACCAAGGGGTCCAATTTCTTAAAACCTAACTTCCTGGTCGGTAAGTTTAGTCTGGCATATAGTACAAGCATACACTTCAAATGCCATGTACATGCACCCTGGGCTGTTTAGCTTACAGCATTGCTTTGACTGGATGCAACTTTTGATTTATGCGCCCATTAAGCGTTGGTTGCATAAACCAGGAAACCCCTTCAACTGCTTGGAGACCACCAAACAACTTTAAATGTCTGGGGGAGTCCGCATGTGAATCTGCAGGGATGTTCCTGAACTCCACATAGAGAAGGCAGACTGTTGACTGCCATTCATGCCTTTCTAATTCTGTATTCTAATACTGTATGCTGCTGAATGAACGCCATGTATACAGTGCAGGAAGTGGCCATGACCCCTTACATGATCTCTGGGTAATTGCTGTGACTGCCTGGTCTTGGCAGACCCAGATCCACCCTCCGTTAAGTCGCCGGAGGCTGTATTCCCCTAGTATATTACTCCCAATTGCAGGAGAAATTGATGTTGAAATGACACCCCCCAAGATTTTGTATGACCTTATGACAATGTGCAAAATAAATAAAAAGCAAAACTAAAAAGGAGGAAAGCAACAAGGAATTCCACCACTAGCTATTTTCTAGCCCCTGTGACTCTTAAGATACTTTCACAATATAGTAAGTACTATAACTTAAAAAAATAAATAAAAGTATTATAGTTGTACTTTATGCTGTTACAGGTGATAGAAAAAGTTTTTTGCTTTATAACACGTATTAAAAAAAACTTAAATGGGGAAAATAGCCTGCTCTCAAACCGGTTAAAGTTCGGAGGCAATTTTTCTGTGAGATTGCATTCTACTCTTATTTGGCAAAAAAAATACATTTCAATTGGCCTTTATTAAAAATATTGAGCCGTTCTGTCGCAAAGGGTTAACTATTTTTCTAGCTGTGCGACTGGTATTTTCACCTTCACTTTGTGCCGGTCATCTAGTAACCCTCATCTCTAAACTGCTGAAAGGTCATAAACACTTATTTAAGCCACATTCTTATCAAATAACTGAGTTATATTGAGTGTTTAGGTGTTCAGATAGCAGAGATAAGGAGTTCGTCAGCTCCCCAACTGACGGAAAAGACAGAAAATTCTAAGGATGCTTCTAGGGCATCCCTGCTATGTACACAAAAAAATAATTCATATTTTTAATACAGAACTATTTATTACAAATAGTACAATGCAATAATAAAAAAAAAAAATTGTTTCCAAAGGTGTACATGGCCTTTAAGTGCAAAATGTGTCATTAAGGGAAGCAGTAATGTTTGTGCATTGATTATCCTTCTTGTGTTTTGTAGGATTCTTTGGCAAAGTTTAGTAATAAAAAGCTTAAGGACTGTGGAGAAGATCTGCTTGTAGAAATTTCAGAAGTGTTGTTCAATGAGTTGGCCTTTTTCAGGCTGATGCAAGACCTGGACAATACTAGCAGCTCAGTGCAGAGCAGAAGCCAAGAAAAGTCTGGTGCTGACGTGGTTTTTTTTCATTCATTATCAAAAGAGGTTAATACGTTTCACGTTTTAATGAATCTTAAGGTTGTGGGACTAATGTGTGAGTGCGTGTGTTTTCATTGTGCAATGTATTGCCACCACAGGTGTCCTATAGTTGGACAGATATGAGTCAACATAAAAAATGAAATGAATTTAAAAAAATACATTTTGTTTGGTGTTTTAATGTTTTAGTGACCAGAGTGTTTCAGTCCTACATGACCAGGCACACTTTAGTTATTTTCTAGTGATTTAATGGCCCTATATTTGCTTGCCTTGCAAAATAGTGTTCTCCATTGGAATGGGTTCTCTATTTTGTAATATGTACTATGAATAGACTTGGTTGAATGGGGCGGCTATAGTGACTGTTTAGGTTGGTGTGGACTGTTTGTGGGTCTGTGTAGAGTAAAGTAAGACTGATTGCAGTAGTTGGCATTATAACAGTGTAAACATGCAAATGTTTTAGCACCCATGAATGCACAGACATTTCATTTTGATATTGTTTCTTAGGCAAAGAAAATGTTTGTGGGTGAAGAAAGCACTGAAACGGGAGAGATTGATGATGAAGACAAGGTATGTATAAGAGCTATTAACCTGTTCCTCCTATAGTGGATACAGATGGTGTATTAAAGTTTTTTTTGGGTTCTTCTGTATTGATTGCATATCCTCGAGATACATGAATATCTGGTCAGACTCCCCCCACTCATCAGCTGCTATGCAGTGGATGGCACTGTGCTTGGTAAGCTGCGTCCTTTTTAAACATCAGATCATGCGGGTGCCAGCAGTCGAACCCCCAAGATTCGATATTAATGACCTATCCTGGGGATTTAATTCTGGCTTTAGTTCTCCTTTAGGGGGTTGTGCCAAGTTTTGAAGTTAGCCAATCCCCCTGTGGATAGGGGATATTTCCAGTGGTCCCATAGAGAGAGCCCAATCTGCAGCTCCATCAGACGGGGTGAACGGGACCCCATTACTGGAATCGAATGGGGTCCCAGCAGTCAAACCCCCACAGATCAGTTAGTTATGCCCTATCCTGTTGATTAAAACATTGCACAACCCCTGACGGACTAATTATTTTAACAGGCACTGTGTAATGCGGAGTATGTTAGCAATTTTAACTATACTAAAATGATGATGGCACTAAGTAGGCGCACGAAGAACAGTGCAAACATAACTTTTATAGAGCTTTTATCTTTAGTAATTGTGAGAATATGAACTTTTATTCTGCCGGATTCTGCTCCTTTTGTGAAGTGGAGGCATAACGTCACTGTGAAGTGCTCTCTGATCTCCTTCACAACTCCTCCATTCTGCTTGGAGTACAGCTGAAGCATCCAACAGAAGACCAGTATATCTGTCAGAGGGGAGAGGCACTTCACAGTGAAGCTCCACCTCCATTGCAGAATCTGACAGAATAAAAGTTTATTCTCGCTACTTCTGATGATAAAAATGCCACAAAAGTTATGTTTGTACTTGTCTCCCCAGTCCCTACCTAGTGCAATCAGCAGTTCGGCACTGTCAAAACGGCTGACAGGTTCCCTTTAATTTCTGCAGGGGAATGAGGACTGGCGGCTTCCACTAGCAGTATCAACCCGTTTTCAGAGTACCTGTCCCTCAAGATAGGGTTGTTCCACCGTTTAAATTTAAATGTGTGACTTTCTGTTTCTTCTCAGGACAAAGATGAAACCGAGACATTGGCAACAGCACAAACTAAACACATTGATGTATCTGAAGCTCACAGCGGAAGATCTGACATTTCAGAGGATGAAGATGGAAATGAAAGCATGCCTTTGTCCATCAGTATGAATATTTTAGTGCTTTACTTTGTTCACGTAATGATCACTTAGGTCATGTTGACACAGGTTTCAAGAATGGTTCTCTGGGGGATTTTCTGATAAAACAAATTCCATTTGCAAGTGTATAGGTCAGAGCTGCAGTGCCTGACACATGCATGTACTGCGTTGGAGCGATAGGCAAACATGGTGCCTGCTCGCACGTGCAGCAGGCGCCATGGACTGTGGGTCTCCGCTGTTTCAGACAGCAGAGACCCGCATCTAATTGCCGCGACCGCCAATAATGCCGATCTCGGTAATTAAAACCTTTTTAGATGCCGTGATCAAGGCTTCCGCTTCTGGGCTTCTTACCAGCATCCTCTGTGGCCAGTATGCTGGTAATTGATTTCAATACACTCAGCCTTGTTTAAACCATTCCCCATTTTGGAATTTTTCTTTACCGCTTCCCACTACATTGTATGCCATAATAAATGGTGGCAATAGAGAGTACAACTTGTCCCGCAAAAAAATAAGCCATCATACAGCTATGTGAGTGGAAAAATAAAAAAGTTATGGCTCAAGGAAGATGGGGAAGAAAAATGAAAACTAAAAAACCTCTGGTATCCTAAGGGTTAAAGGGGTACCCCAGCCACAAACATCATCCGCCTATTTGAAATAATCTTAGAGAGGGGGGGGGGGGTTTAACCAATGGGACATCTACAGATCAGAAGAGCAGTTTCCTCTGGCCCCCTTTAACTGCACACCTAAGCATGCACCATGCAGCTCTGTAAACAGTTACAGAAACAGTCAAGCTCTGATCTCAGAATTTTATTTTATGCCAAGGTGTAACAATATTAAAATCATTAAAGTTGCACTCCTACAAAAATGTTTATTCTCTGACCTGTTAGAAAGGTACATGATGTAAACGGTAGTGAAGGTA
Source organism: Bufo bufo (assembly GCF_905171765.1). Taxonomy (NCBI): domain Eukaryota; kingdom Metazoa; phylum Chordata; class Amphibia; order Anura; family Bufonidae; genus Bufo; species Bufo bufo. Next base: position 715,107,849 of record NC_053390.1, on the reverse strand, counting down.
ATCTTCTTACCAGTGACTGTGTTTGTGAGTTATACCCTCACTTCTGAACCTCAGCTGTGTCATGTGACCAGCACTCAGACTCTCGAAATAACACAGCTTCTTATGTGTGGACAGCAAGCCAGTTTCTCTATATATTCCTATGGAGCCTCAATGTCAGTCTCATAGGAATGAATAGAGAAGGAACTGATCTCCAAATGACACAGGACAAGGAGTCGGAGTGCTGATCAGATGGGAGATTATAACTCAGATACTCTCACTTTTACATCATGTACCTTTCTAACAGGGCAGAGAATAAACATTTTTGTGGAGTGCTTCATTAGTGATTTTTATTTTACGCCAAGGTGGAACAACATTAAATTCTGTGGGAGTCCTACTTTAATATTTTTACATTACAATTGACATGCTGTAAAGTATTAAGAGCTTCTCCTAATTTGATGCATTCTGATATACGTGTTATTCTGAGCACCTAATATCTCTAGGGCAGTGATAGGCAAACTGCGGCTCTCCAGCTGTTGCAGAACTTCAACTCCCAGCATGCAAAGACTGCCTACAGCTTTCAGCCTACAGCAGGGCATGGTGGGAGTTGTAGTTTTGCAACAGCTGGAGAGCCGCAGTTTGCCTATTTCATTGTATGTATTGTTCTCATGCAACAGGTTTATCCAAAGCAGAAACACAGCCGTTAACAAATTATGGCAGCGGTGAAGATGAAAATGAAGAGGAGAATTATGAGTTTGAGGCAGGACCTGTAGACGTACAGACCTCATTAGAAGCCAACACTGATAATACAGAAGAACATGAACAGAAGCCAGTAAGTTTTCTGTATATAGTATATTGTAAATGGTTTTGTGATCATTACACATGCAATGACTTGTTCTAATTTAATATAGGTTTTGAACAATAGTCCAAAGGAAATGGCAAAATGTGAAAATCCTGAGAGGCTGACCAGGCAGGAAACAGGTAATCTGTCTCCATTTTGTAAGCAACCTGTTTTCATTACATCCACTGTACTCGTCCAGCCTTTTTATTACTAGGGAGGGGCGAATCGACTTTGGATTAAACATCCGAAGTTGATTGGCATATAATTTCGTTCTACCGTAATACTGTATTGAGCAGGAGCTCCGTACAGTATTAGAATGTATTGGCTCCGATGAGCTGAAGTTGTTATTTGCAAAGTCTTGTGAGACTTCACGAAGTAATAACTTCGGCTCATCGGAGCCAATACATTCTAATACTGTACGGAGCGCTTGTTTCGTACTGTATTCAAAGTATTTTGAGAATCGACTTCGGGTGCTTCATCCGAAGTCTATTCACTCATCGCTACCTATTACATCACATAGAGAACGTTTAAAGGGGTTGTGTCACTTCAGTAAATGGCATTTATTATGTAGATAAAGTTAATACAACGCACTTACTAATGTACTGTGTTTGCCTCCTTTGCTGACCTGATTCATTTTTCCATCACATTATACACTGCTCGAATCCAGGGTTTATGGCCACCCTGTAATAGAGCAGCGGTGGCCATGCTTACACACTATAGGAAAAAGCATCAGCCTCTCTTGGGGCCGGGACCATGGGAGCACATAATGCGCAGCCGCCTTATATATGCGCTGCAGCGGTGATTGTAACTAGGCTTGAGCGAATTGACCTTCGGATCCTAGTAGTAACTCCTGGATACGAGCAGTGTATAATGTGATGGAAAAGTTAATGAAGTCAGCAAAGGAGGCAATATGGACAATCGCAGTACATTAGTAACTGCCTTGTATTAAGTTTGTGTAAATGATAAATGTTATTTGCTGAAGTGAGACAATCCGCTTTAACTTGTGTTATACTGTAAGAGGCTACTTGTTATTCTATTATTGATAGTGTTACAGTTTAATGATGGTTTTTAAGGGACTCAGATTACATCCTACATGTAGCTCCATGTTTAAATATAGTATTGTAATTTTCATCTTTAGATGACCCGACATTAGAGAAAGACCTGAAAACTTCACCAGCAAGCATCTCCTCAGACAATGTATCTACTCCACTGCTATTAAATAAAGAGGGTGATATGTCTTCATCGGTAGATGCTGACACCAAGTCATCTCTGGCATCAGCGGAAAGCTCTGGACCAGGCAGTCCAGCTACAGATTCCCCTGTGTTAGTTAATGAATATGTAAGTAGTTTTTTCATGTACTTTCATCTCCAAAAACAAACTCCCTGCGCAGGTGCATATCTGATAGCTCTGCTTGCTTGGAGTAAGGGCTTATGCATGCAACCGTTGCTGTTTTACCGGTCTGCAAACTGTGGATCTGTAAAACATGGATACTGCATTTTTTGTAATGGACGTCCTGCCATCTATAGAACTGTCCTATCCTTGTCCCTGCCCCTTTAACAGTGACTTTCACAGCTCCCTGCCCCCAAAAGAGTGTCCTCCACAGCTCCCTGCCCCCTTAACAGTGACCTCCACAGCACCCTGCCCCTTTAACAGTGAACGCCACAGAATGCCTCCGGTCATGTGACCGTGTATGGCAGCTATGATATGAGTGAAGGACTTGTGAGCTCCTATTGGCTTATACATTATTTGGGAATATCTCAAGAACAGTATGTAGAATGGTCATGTTATCTCCTCCACAGCATGAGTTGCTGTTCCCAGAGGCTTTGCACTGTGACTAATGCAGACTATGGAGGACAGTAGACATTGTGTATAAACATATGGTGATGCAGGAATCATATCCGGTTTATCTGCTGTCTTTAGATGCTGTTCTCGTCACTTAAAAAGAAAAGTAAGCAGAGCTAAGTGGAAAAGAATAGTGCCGTACACTTAATATAATATATGCCAGAAAGCTAAAATCTTATCTGGAGCAGGCGTACAGACCTCACAGGTGCAACAAATTTAGGGCTCATGCACATGACCGTATGCCCTGTGTGCGCATTGGGCCACCCGCGGGGCTATTGTCCTGCACTCATATTATCTTATGAGTGCGGGACAATAGTCCCATGGGCGGCCCGATGCCCACAGCATCATAGTAACCTATGATGCTGTAGGCACAATGTATGCCACTCCGGGACACATATCCCGCACGCGGACTGTATGTCTCGGAGGGCATACGGTCCTGTGCAAGGGGCCTTACTAAGAGGCAAGTGCTTCTTAATAATTTGGTTGAATCTTTCACCAGTGGGATTTTTACTGAGACTGGTGTGTGATAAACCAGTCTTTATTAAATGACCCCCCATTGACTAATTTTTTACCATGTCCCCCAGAGATTATTTTTTGGCCTCAAGGTGGGGGTTCATGTTATGTAACAATTATACATGTATATAAGTAAAGAATAGAATGAAAGCCAAAAGTAAAATACACTTCCCACACCAAGCGGAAGATTTTTAATTTATTTTTTACGTTTTGTACACTACCAAAGGGGTAGGAAACAGCCCCACGTGTCACAAAAGAGGGCATAAAAATTATTTTGGTAGCACCGTAAACAAAATGGGATTTGTTAAACAACCACTTGCACAAAATCACAAAAACTGTGTCCTCATTTAGGACCAAAACACATTGTGGGCTTAGGCTACGTCTACACGACAACATTTGTTGCGCGACATTTTGTTGCACTAATGTCTCGCGACAATTTTTATAATGGCAGTCTATTATGTCGCACTGAGACGCAACGGTCGCAGAAAATCCATTCGAGATGGATTTTTCTGCGACTGTTTCGTCGCAGCATGTTGCAGTGCGACACCATAGACTATCATTATAAAAATTGTCGCACGACAAATGTCGTCGTGTAGACGTAGCCTTAATGGTAACAAGTATTAGTCTCTTTAGGAATGGTGCATGAATCTCAAATCATAAAAGTGCATACTGCTTCTTGGCTGCATCAGTTCTGTCTCATTCACATCTCAAATTTTCTGTTTTCAATTCTGTTAAACGTAAGTTGTTTTTTTTTTGTTTTTTTTCTAGCAGGAGACTGGTTCTGGAAATTTGAGTCAGAAATCTGATGAAGATGACTTTGTAAAAGTTGAGGATTTACCTCTCAAACTAATGTTACCAAAGGTATTTATATTTTGAGAAGCAGAAGATAGAATAAAATAAAATTAGTTTATTGTTTAAGCTTAAAGGAATTGTCCACAGATTTTATATTGATGTATTTTCTTAGGCCTCTTTCACATGTCTGCAGTACAGGTCCAAGTGGTACCCTGGAACTGAACCCGAGTTCAGGAAATGTTTTTTTACAGTACAAATTAATTTATGAAGTTATAACCTGAAGTCTCGCAAGACTTTGCAAAGCAATAACTTCGGCTCATCGGAGCCAATATATTCTAATACTGTATGGAGCTCCTGTTTTATGCAAATCGAATTCGGGTGTTTTATCCGAAGTCGATTCGCTCATCCCTATTCACTACAATGGATGAGGTTGTATAGTTCCAGCTCTGGAGCTACTCCTGATCAGCAGGGTCTGACCGATATTGATGGCATATCCTGAGGATAGGCCTTCATTCTAAATGCAGTGAACAACCCTTTTAAGATTTGGATTTCTTGTTTCCAGACAGAACTAATGGCTGAGATGGAGAAGGAGGAGCTGAAAAACAATTTATGTAATGAGATTCTGAATGGACAAGGAAATGGTGCTGAGGAGTTGGCAGGAGATGCATTGTCCCTGAAAGATCCTGGTGAGTCACCTGCAGGTCCTCTCAACAAATATATATTCAGTAAAGTATTCCAACCACAGCTAATTGTGCATATATACTATTTATTTAAACCTTACCCCCCAACAAAACAAATAAAGTTTATAAAGCTTCCAGATGGATTAAAATACCTAAAATACAATCGTGTGGGTGGTGCAATTTCTGGGCTTTCTAGCAGTGGAGCCCACCATTTTTCAAGTTTTAATGGGAGAGCATCTCTTGGGATATATATCTTTCTCGTGCATGGCATTGGGGGACACAGCACCATGGGTATATGCCCAGCTGCCACTAGAAGGCTGACACTAGAAACAAAAAAGTGTTGGCTCCGCCCAGGTGGGCTATACCCCTCTGCAAGAGCAGAGATACACCAGTCTAGTTCTAGTGTCCGTAGGAGGCAGACATGACCTGTTTTGCAGGTCATCCTGCTAATTTTTTTTATTTTATTTTATTCTATTTTTTCTACAGGTTTCTTCCGGACGCAGGGGTGGCTCCATCGTGTTCCACTTTAGTTGCCCCCCTGCGGGCGCGTACTCAGGTACCCGGCAGCCGCCCAGTCCCCACTTATCTGCTTCCGCAGCGGAATTCCGGCGGACCCACGGCTCCCGTGTTGAGTCCGCCGAGGGGGTGGTCATTGCTGCGCCTGAAAACGTCGGAAGGTGAGTATGGCAGTATCCTGTACTCCCCACCCTCACCCCCACCACCAACCACCTCTTGTCCTGGCCCCCTTTTTAGTTTAGGGAGGCTGGTGGCTCTAGGGGGCACTGCACGCTTGCCTGGGCATCCTTTTTGCGGGGGGAAAACTTCCTTTTGGACACCCTCGTTTCTAGGGCCTGGCCCTTTAAGACGGCCGATTCTGTTCTTTCGGCTCCTTCCCGTACCTACGTGTTTCCTCCGGCTTAATACCTGGCCTTCCGGGCCCCCGCACTCCCAGAGAATCGGCGCTGCGTCCCCGCTTCGGCTGCTGCCTCCGGGCATTACCGCGATCGCGGGCGTCCGTTTCCGGCAGCATTTTTCTACTCGAGGCCCCGGCTTTTCTCCAGCCTAGGCCGCAGGTCACGTGGGGCGGAGCTCCGTCTCCGCCTTCTACCTTCCCGGGCTTTTTTCTCCTCCCTCCCCTCTGTGGGCGGTGCCCTGGGAGCCGCGTCTTTTCCTACCAATCCAGCACCAGCGCGGGCTGCTGGTGGGGCGTGTCTTTCTCGACTACCGGCTCCTGTCCTGCCTGCAGCTGTCGCATCTTGCTCTCCTGCGACCCGGCTCTCTGGACGTGCTTCTGTGGGACACAGCACCTTGGGTCTGGTAGGCAGCCTCTGGCTGACTCTTTTTTGCTTTGCAGGCTCCTCCATCGCCCTCATGTCTTCTTCTGGTCGGGCCCCCTCTCCCCCTGCCGCCATTTCCACTCATTACGCCTGTTCCGTGTGTAATAGGAAGTTCCCATGCGGTCAGTCTTCCTCTCTCTGCGTGCAGTGCCTTCGCCCCTGCGGCCCCCTCTTTGTCGGTCCTTCCGGAATGGGCTGCTACCCTGTCCCAGGCCATAGGTAACCTTGCCAGCCTCTCCCAATCCCTAGCGCAGTCCTTGGACCGTCTGCCCGCTCAGATTGCGGCCGCCTCGGGCAGGGACCCCCCCGCCAGGGATGTCCGTTCCCGCTCTGGTACGAGGTCCGGCAAGCGACCTCGCACAGCCTCGGCTGGGTCCCATTCTTCCTCAGCTACCCCGGATCACTCCCCGGTTAGGTCTGAGTCGGGCGAAATTTCTTCTTCAGCCGCTTCCGCCGTTCCTGGGGACTCCTCCGCTTCTGATTCTGAATCAGAGCGGTGCTCGGCGATGTCTGCGGCCATTCAGGACCTCATCAAAGCCGTCCGTGACGCGCTCCATGTGCAGGACGTTCCCTCCTCCTCCTCCCTGGAGTCGGTGTCCTTCCGCCGGGCTAGGCGTTCCACTGTGGTCTTCCCGAATCACGAGGATCTGGACGCACTTCTGGCTAAGGAGTGGCGTCATCCTGATCGGCGCCTTAATCTTACCAAGGCCTCTGACGTCCCCTATCCTTTTTCTGAGGAATCTGTCAATACTTGGACGGTTCCTCCTCAGGTAGACCCTCAGGTTGCTCGCCTGGCAAAGGCTACTACCCTTCCCCTGGCTGACGCGGCTTCCTTGTCAGATCCCGCTGACAAACGGGTCGACTCTTTGGCCAAGTCTGTTTTCATCGCAGCGGGTGCCGCCATCCGTCCTGCGTTTGCCGCCTCCTGGGTGGCTAAGGCCTGCGCTATCTGGGCAAAACAGCTTGTTCGCGCTTTACCCCCAGATTCTGATCAAGGGGAACTGGCAGTGCTTGCCTCTCAAATTTATCAGGCGTCCAAATTTCTTTGCGATGCCTCTATGGAATCGGCCCGCCGATCCAGCCGTGCGGCCGCTAACTCTGTGGCCATTCGCCGCACCATCTGGCTTCGTTCTTGGGCCTCCAAGAAGGCTCTGATTTCCCTTCCCTTTCTCGGCGGGAAGCTCTTTGGGAAGCGTTTGGAGGAGCTCATCTCGGAGGCCACTGGCGGTAAGAGCTCTCTTCTTCCCCAGAACCAGCCTCGCCGCCGTCGCTTTCCTGGGTCGTCCTCTCGGGCGCAGTCCTTTCGGGCCCCCCCTGCCCGATCTGACAAGAAGGCCTCCAGGCCTTCCTTTAAGACCAAGCCCTCCTGGCATGCCAAGCCCAAACCTGCTCGCCCCCAGTCCACTAAAGCTCCTTCCGCATGACTCCGTCAAGGTGGGAGGGCGTCTGCTCGCCTTTCAGGACGTCTGGCAAGCAAGTGTAGAAGACGCTTGGGTTCTGGAGGTAGTCTCCTCCGGATACAGGATCGAATTTTCCGATCTTCCGCCGGGACGGTTCTTCCTGACGTCGCCCCCCAGGCCCCCCTCCGGGGCAGAAGATTTTTTTCAGGCCGTTCGTTCCCTTCGCTCTCTAGGGGTCATCGTTCCGGTTCCAGAGTCAGAACGCTTTCGGGGGTTCTATTCGAATCTGTTCACGGTTCCCAAAAAGGACGGTTCGCTCCGTCCTATACTGGACCTGAAGGCGCTGAACCGCTTTGTCCGGGTCCGTCACTTTCGTATGGAATCCCTCCGGTCGGTGATCGCCTCCTTGGAGTCGGACGAGTTCCTGTCGTCCATCGACATTCAGGACGCCTATCTCCACGTCCCCATTGCCCTCTCCCACCAAAGGTTCCTTCGCTTCGCGGTAGGTTCTCTTCATTTCCAATTCGTAGCCCTGCCCTTCGGCCTGGCCTCTGCTCCGAGGGTCTTCACCAAGGTGTTGGCGCCTCTCATGGCCCTTCTACGTGCCAGGGGGGTCGCCTTGATACCTTACCTGGACGATCTTCTGATTCGGGCCCCGTCGTTGGAGGACAACCTGTCCAGCCTGCACATCACCCTCTCAGCTCTTGCCCAGTTCGGGTGGCTCGTCAACCACTCCAAGTCCTCTCTCGTCCCATGCCAGAGGATGCCCTTTCTGGGCATGATTTTCGACACTCGCCTCGGGCGGGTGTTTCTCCCCTCAGAGAAGATTGCCTCCCTTCAGGCGGGGGTGACGCTTCTCCGCGGCCCGTCCACCCTGACTATCAGGACGTGTATGCGCGTCCTGGGGAGGATGGTGGCTTCCTTCGAAGCCATTCCCAATTCCACTCCCGGGACCTTCAGTTGTTTCTTCTATCCAGGTGGGACAAGTCCCTGGCAGGTCTCGATCGCCTGGTTCGTCTCCCTCTCCAGCTTCGCCAGGACCTTTCCTGGTGGCTGCTTCCTCGGACGGTGTCCCTAGGCCGTTCCTTTCTTCCCCCCAGTTGGCGGGTGGTCACGACGGACGCCAGCCTCTCGCGCTGGGGAGCGGTCCTCGACTCTCTCACAGTCCAGGGTCTTTGGTCTGCTCAGGAGTCCTCCCTGCAGATAAATGTACTCGAGCTCAGGGCAATTTTCCTGGCACTGTCTCACTGGACCCCACGTCTTCGCGGTCTCCCGGTCCGGGTTCAAACAGACAATTCCACCGCCGTGGCTTATCTGAACCACCAAGGGGGCACCAGGAGCGTGATGGCCTTGCAGGAAGCCTCCCATATCCTGCGCTGGGCGGAGAACCACGTTCCCGTCCTCTCCGCGGTGCACATTCCCGGGGTCGACAATTGGGCGGCAGACTTCCTCAGTCGTCAGCTAGTCGACCCGGGCGAATGGTCTCTTCACCCAGAGGTGTTCCTCCAACTTTGTCACCGATGGGGAACTCCGGACGTGGATCTTTTCGCGTCACGTCTCAACCACAGGATCCCGCGCTATGTCGCGCGGTCCAGAGACCCTCAGGCTTTCGCGGTAGACGCCCTAGTTCTGCCTTGGTCTCAGTTCAACCTTCTGTACCTGTTCCCCCCCATTCCCCTCCTGCCCCGAGTGCTCAAGCGTCTCAAGGCAGCCCGGGTTTCGGCAATCCTGGTGGCTCCGGATTGGCCCCGCAGGGCGTGGTACGCAGATCTAGTGTTTCTGCTCGCCGACGCCCCGTGGCGACTTCCTCTGCGCCACGACCTCCTTTCTCAGGGTCCTCTGTACCACCCGAATTTACTTCAGCTTCGTTTGACGGCGTGGCCGTTGAGACCGCGGTCTTGAAGTCCCGTGGCCTCTCGGATTCTGTCATTCAGACGATGCTTCACGCTCGCAAACCCCAGTCAGCCCGTATTTACTACCGGACCTGGAGAGCGTATTTTGCCTGGTGCGAGTCTGGGCGTTTCCGCCCTCTCCTTTTCTCCGTCCCCAACGTTCTGGCCTTCCTTCAGGCCGGTTTTGAGAAGGGTCTTCGCCTGGCTTCTCTTAGAGGACAGATTTCGGCCCTCTCAGTCCTTTTCCAACGTCCCGTGGCCTCGCGGGCTCAGGTTAGGACTTTCCTACAGGGTGTCGCTCGCCGAGCCCCTCCCTTTCGTTTTCCAGTGGAGCCGTGGGACCTGAATCTCGTCCTTGGCGCCCTTCAGTCTTCTCCCTTCGAGCCTTTGGCAGAGATTTCTCTGTCGTTTGTCTCGTTCAAGGTGGCCTTCTTAGTTGCAGTCACCTCCATCCGCCGGGTTTCTGAACTGGCGGCGCTTTCTTGCCGTTCGCCTTTCCTGGTTTTTAATCAGGACAAGGTGGTGTTGCGTCCCGTTCCCTCCTTTCTTCCAAAGGTGGTTTCCTCTTTTCATATCAATGAAGAGATCGTCCTTCCCTCTTTCTGCCCTAATCCTTCTCACCCTAGGGAGAAATCCCTCCATTGCCTTGATGTTGTTCGGGCCCTTCGCCTGTACCTTCGTCTCACGGAACCTTTCCGTCGTTCGGATTCCCTTTTCGTGGTCCCGGCGGGTCCTCGTAGGGGTTTGCCTGCCTCCAAGGCCACCATCTCTCGCTGGGTTCGGTCGGCTGTCAAGGAGGCCTATATCGCAAAGGGCCGTGCTCCCCCTTCCAGGTTGACCTCTCATTCGACTAGGGCAGTTGGGGCTTCCTGGGCGGTGCGTCATCAGGCATCTGCTTCCCAGGTCTGCCGGGCCGCCACCTGGGCATCAGTTCACACTTTCTCTAAGTTTTACCACATTCATTCTCTGGCTTCCGCTGACGCTAGCCTGGGGCGCAAGGTTCTGCAAGCAGCTGTGCTTTAGATTGGCGACATGGCGTTCTTCTTCCCTCCCTCAGGGACTGCTTTGGGACGTCCCATGGTGCTGTGTCCCCCAATGCCATGCACGAGAAAAATGGATTTTTTGTACTCACCGTAAAATCCTTTTCTCGTAGTAGGCATTGGGGGACACAGATCCCTCCCATTTTCTTACTGAGTTTCTTCTTGTTGTGGTCCCGGCGATTGGTGGTCGTTGGGTTTCCCCAGTTGAAGACTTGTTGGCGTTCAGTTTTCTGTTTGTTCAGGTGTATGGCGTTCCTACTGCTTTTGTACCGACTGGTGTATCTCTGCTCTTGCAGAGGGGTATAGCCCACCTGGGCGGAGCCAACACTTTTTTGTTTCTAGTGTCAGCCTCCTAGTGGCAGCTGGGCATATACCCATGGTGCTGTGTCCCCCAATGCCTACTACGAGAAAAGGATTTTACGGTGAGTACAAAAAATCCATTTTTTCCAGTTGTATATTATTCATTTTATTGATATACTCCCTGCAATATGGTGGGACAGCCTATAACCAATGGGGGCACGGGCAATTTTTAGGCTCTAAGTGACAGATGCTGGTCTGTCACTAGGTCTGCAATAAACTCTAAAACGCATGTTAATGGTTCTCTTTGGATCATATCATGTACATTTCTTACAATATCTTTTATACTACACCAAAAAGTGTGTAAATGTGGAAAGCTCAAAACCATGTGAAGGATATCTGCTTGGATCATTGTACACCTAGGAGACAGACAGACGAGCGAGTTCAGTGTGAGAAACTGGCTGCATGTGTCGGTGTGAATTCCTGTTCTGAACTCTGCTCCTCTGACGGGGATCTCTCAGCATTATACTGATCTATAAGGGTGTGTCCCTGCGAGACCTGAAATCTATTGAATTACATTGACATAATGCTGTCAGTGTAATTTAGTAGATTCCAGGTCTAACAGGGACACAACCCTATAAATGATTGCAATGCCGTCCGATACTGTCTGAGTAGCACAGCTCAGAATGATAACTCACACTGCGAGTTTCTCACACTGAACTTGCTCATCTGTGTCTGGCATTAGAATCTACTCAGATGCCAGCTTCAAATAACACTAGTGGTGTTTTATATACCCGAAATATATTTGAGAGGCCTGGCCTCACTTAAAAATGCTAACCCACTATCCTCTACAATTAAACCCATGTACCTTTTGCCATTTGGTTTTCCGCTTTTAATGGGTGCTCCAAATTAAACTTTTGAAATACGTACTTTGCTCTATTTTAATTTGTACTTTCTTTTATTACAGAAAGTTTTGGAGCCCATTCTTCCTGAAATGCATTGATCGGCAAAATTATAACTACGTAAAGCAAATGAAAAATACGCACTATTCCTTCCAAGATGGCAACTTTAATAAACAAATACATGTATGATCATCTCTTTAGGACACAGCCTTTCAGTGGAGTTAATGGAAATACAATTTTTCAGTTCTGGTTGTGTAAGGGACTCTACAATATCGAAGTCTGAGCACTGTTCTTTTTCCATATTCCCGTCTCTTTGTCTTTGTATGGTTTTCTTTTTGTAAATTCGGAATTGTTAGAATGAAGTTCTAAATAAAGTTTTGGCTTATCTGTACGTGTGGTTTTATTGACGTCTGTGACATTAACATTATTTGCCCAGGAGATAAACCATTCCAGCTCATCCTTCGGCACTCCAGCTGTTGTAAAACTACAACTCCCAGGATGCTCCTTTCACTTTCACTTCTGGGAGAACAGACAAACAAGTGTGCATGATGGGAGATGTAGTTTCACAACACCTGGAGTGCCGGAGGTTGCCTACCCCTGTCCTATTAGGTTGGGGTTACACGGCAACATGTATTTTAGAGCTGCGATTTGGCTGTAAAAGCACAACTGAATCACAGAAGAGCTGCAGTTGCATCGGAGATGCTTTATGGACTACGATGGCAAAGTCTCATATGCCTAAAGACCATATAGCAAACAGTGTTGGATTGTCTGATTGTTGAATCATTGTCGCACCGTGACACCATTGGCAATGTTTACATAACATGTCGCTTTGTAGCCCAGCCTTAAAGGCATGCTAAACCTAGAAGTGAACGAAAATTATAGTTGCCCGCAGTTTGTCAGCCTGCGGGATTTTGTGCATGAATGTATATATATATGTATATGTATATATATGTATATGTATATATATATATATGTATATATATATATATATATATATATATATATATATATATACTGCTCAAAAAAATAAAGGGGACACTTAAACAACACAATGTAACTCCAAGTCAATCACACTTCTGTGAAATCAAACTGTCCACTTAGGAAGCAACACTGAGTGGCAATCAATTTCACATGCTGTTGTGCAAATGGGATAGCAACAGGTGGAAATTATAGGCAATTAGCAAGACACCCCCAATAAAGGAGTGGTTCTGCAAGTGGTGACCACAGACCACTTTTCAGTTCCTATGCTTCCTGGCTGATGTTTTGGTCACTTTTGAATGCTGGCGGTGCTTTCACTCTAGTGGTAGCATGAGACGGAGTCTACAACCCACACAAGTGGCTCAGGTAGTGCAGCCTATCCAGGATGGCACATCAATGCGAGCTGTGGCAAGAAGGTTTGCTGTGTCTGTCAGCGTAGTGTCCAGAGCATGGAGGCGCTACCAGGAGACAGGCCAGTACATCAGGAGACGAGGAGGGCAACAACCTAGCAGCAGGACCGCTACCTCCGCCTTTGTGCAAGGAGGAGCACTGCCAGAGCCCTGCAAAGTGACCTCCAGCAGGCCACAAATGTGCATGTGTCTGCTCAAACGGTCAGAAACAGACTCCATGAGGGCCCGACGTCCACAGGTGGGGGTTGTGCTTACAGCCCAACACCTTGCAGGACGTTTGGCATTTGCCAGAGAACACCAAGATTGGCAAATTCGCCACTGGCGCCCTGTGCTCTTCACAGATGAAAGCAGGTTCACACTGAGCACATGTGACAGACGTGACAGAGTCTGGAGATGCCGTGGAGAACGTTCTGCTGCCTGCAACATCCTCCAGCATGACCGGTTTGGCATTGGGTCAGTAATGGTGTGGGGTGGCATTTCTTTGGAGGGCCGCACAGCCCTCCATGTGCTCGCCAGAGGTAGCCTGACTGCCATTAGGTACCGAGCTGAGATCCTCAGACCCCTTGTGAGCCCATATGCTGGTGCGGTTGGCCCTGGGTTCCTCCTAATGCAAGACAATGCTAGACCTCATGTGGCTGGAGTGTGTCAGCAGTTCCTGCAAGACAGGCATTGATGCTATGGACTGGCCCGCCCGTTCCCCAGACCTGAATCCAATTGAGCACATCTGGGACATCATGTCTCGCTCTATCTACCAACGTCACGTTGCACCACAGACTGTCCAGGAGTTGGCAGATGCTTTAGTCCAGGTCTGGGAGGAGATCCCTCAGGAGATCGTTCGCCACCTCATCAAGAGCATGCACAGGCGTTGTAGGGATGTCATACAGGCACGTGGAGGCCACACACACTACTGAGCCTCATTTTGACTTGTTTTAAGGACATTACATTAAAGTTGGATCAGCCTGTAGTGTGTTTTTCCACTTTAATTTTGAGTGTGAATCCAGACCTCCATGGGTTGAAAATTTTGATTTCCATTTTTTTTTTCTTTTGTGTGATTTTGTTGTCAGCACATTCAACTATGTAAAGAACAAAGTATTTCAGAAGAATATTTAATTCAGATCTAGGATGTTATTTTTGTGTTCCCTTTATTTTTTTTGAGCAGTGTATATATACAATACATATAACAGAGATACAATGTGGGTCACAAGAAGCAACCAAACTGAAGTTGGTCTTTCAAGCCATGGGGGTTGGTGGTTTTCAGCTTGAATATCCACCAACACTCCCTCTGGAGGATCCTTTTATCCCAGCCCCCCCCTCTCGTAATGGCTTCTTGATCACTTCTAAACCTACAAATTTGACCCCTGACACACGTCCATCATGGGCCGAATGGACGTGTCTCGCTACCGGAGTATCTCTATTATTACGGATGTCACCCATATGCTCGCCTATACGTATCCGTAGTTTCCTACGGGTCTTGCCCACATACCTGATGCCACACTCGCAGGTAAGGAGGTAAATCACTCCAGTTTATAAAATCACGTATCTGGTGGGTAGAGCCCATAGAGTCAAGTGTCAATGTTTTACTCTGGGTAAGATACTTGCAAAAGCTGCAGCGGCTGCACTTGAAGCATCCGTATACTGGTCTGTCAAGCCATGTCCTCTTTTTGGGGGGATTGTAGTGACTGTGGACAAATAGATCTCTAAGATTGGTCCCTCTCCTTAAGGTCACTGATGGATGGGGACTAACCACATCTACTAGGTTCGGATCTCTTTAATTTGCCTGGCCGCTGAATCAAATGTGCCAATAATTCGTAGGTTCTTTTGTGGCTCAGTTTTGGGACCCCCATGGGATGCAGGAGTGTAGTGCATATCTCCTGTTGTGCTCTCTGATACGCTTTTCTCAGTATATTATCAGGATACCCCCGTGCTCGGAAGCGCCGTCTCAACTCGCGTGCCTGGCGTTTTAAACTCCCGCGGTTCTGAGCAGTTACGCCTGAGTCTCAAATATTGGCCCACGGGAATCCCACGCTTCAGTGGGACGGGGTCCCATCGAAGTAGTGAGTTTGTTGATGTCTCCTTACGAAAAATGGTTGTCTGAAGACCCCCCTTCCTGTCTCTGGATATACAAATGTCCAGAAATGGCAGATTATTGCGTACAATCACAGACGTGAACCTGAGATTGATGGTGTTTTGATTGAGTTCATCCACCAACCTCCCGAACTCGTCTTCTGGCCCGCTCCACAGTATGAATATATCATCTATGAAGCGGGCCCAGAGGACGATGTACTCGGTGTACCAGCTGGGTGCATCACCGAACACCATAGTCTCCTCCCACCAGCCCAGGAGCAGGTTAGCATAGGATGGTGCGCAGGAACTGCCCATTGCGGTGCCCCTGAGCTGGTGGTATATCCGTCCGTCGAAGAGGAAACAATTACTTGTTAGTACGAAGTTCAAGAGTTTGAGAACCAGCTCATTATGTGCAGAGAACTTCAGTCCTCTATATCTCCGGAAATATGCTGTGGCTGAGAGACCCTTGTCATGAGGGATGGAAGAATACAGGGCCTCAACGTCAATCGATGCCATGAACCAGTGTGGTTCTAGATTGAGATTCTCTAACTTGTAGAGTAAATCTCCTGTATCTTTCACATAAGATGGAAGGGATTGCACAAATGGGCCTTATATGCGGTCCACATAGACCCCGCTATTCTGTTGCAAACTGCCTACCCCCGATACAATTGGGCAGCCCTTAAGGGGTAGTGTACCCTTATGTACCTTGAGTAGGTAGTAGAAAGTTGCCATAGTTGGATGTGCTGGAAAGAGAAATTCAAACTCATCGCTGCTGATGAGACCATCCATCTTTGCTTTCGTTAAGATTTCTCTTAATTCCCTCTGGAATCCTGGGGTGGGGTCAGATGGTAGTGTCTCATAGCTTTGTCTATCACTAAGTAATGTGAGACACATATCTCGATAAGTAGAGGTGTCTAAAATGACCACATTTCCCCCTTTATCCGAGGGCTTGATCATGATATTAGTATCTGTGGATAGCGCCTTTATCGCCGGTCTCTCCTTCCAACTGCAGTTAGACCTCGTTGAAGTGGGAATTATCCCGGCTAATTCGGTGGTGGTCTGTTTGAGGAAGACATCAACACACGAGATGTCTCCCACAGGTGGCATTTTGCTACTTTTGTTCCTAAGGTCAGTGAAAGGACCTCTGCCATCAGGGTTATCCGGCATAGTGTCAAGATTAAATATGAGGTGTTCATCGCCCAGGATCTCGGCTTTCTTTTTTGTCCCTAAGCCTGAAGTGTTTATGCCACTTCAGCTTACGGGCGAACAGGTGGAGATCCCTGGTCCAACGGAATAGATCAAATTGGGTGGTGGGAACGAAGGATAAGCCTCGTCCTAATACCCTGGTCTCCACTTCTGTGAGGGGACGTGATGACAAGTTGATTACCAACTTATCCTCCGTAAGTCTTATTGGTTGAGTGGAGGTGCGGTGTTCCTGTTCCGTAATGGGTAATGCATTGTCTGTTCTAAAAAAGATGCAGAGGGTGGCCGCGAGGCAGATGATTGTGGGGCGGGGGGGGGTGCACATTGTGTCTTATTATGTAACTGGTTTGTATAATACCGGCAGCGCCGACGTCTAGGTCTGTAACTACCACTTCCTCGTCCCCTATTCTTGGGGTATCTGTCCCTCTCGGTGTCGGACGCGTCTGTTTCAGAGGTGGAGATGTCAGTTCTTTGAGAAATATCAGGGTTAGTTAAGAACAGATAGGCCTTATTCTCTTTAAAATCCTGGGAGTCCCTGGCAAACTGTCTGTGCTTGCGTTCCTTCAGGTAATACTGGTATTTCTCAATGGTGTTTTGTAGCTGGTTTTCCTTGACACCAAACTCTGCTTCTAGATGGAACTTTTTAGTTATCTCTATTTGATCCAAGAGGCTGCTATCTAGTCTTGCAAGTAGCCCCTTCTCCTCCTCCAGTAATATCTGCATGAATCTAAGCGAACTGTTGGTGGCCTCCCTTTCCCACTTCTTTAAAAGTTCGGAGTTCCTGATACGACTGGCTGGTGTGAGGGATATACGTAGACCACGTGGTACAATCCCCTGTTTTATGTAATTTTCTAGGCCCTGAACCTCCCACCAGGAACTGATGTGCTCTTTATATATGCAGGTCAATTCCGCAAATGCCCCATTCAGGGTGGGGGTATATTTTTTTTGGGTGAAGTTTTGTTCTGAAAAAATAGTCTTGGCTTCAGTGAGCCACGCGTCCCTATCTATTCCCGTGGATAAAAAACCTGCCATGTCCCTTAGAATAGCTAATATAAAAAAAGGGGGTGGTCTCCCCCCCCCCGGATGGACGCCCGGACCGTGTAGTCCAATGCTCAAGGGAAGGAATTCTTTGCACCTGAACGCGTCCTTCAATGGGTTAAGCCTTGATAGCTGAGGGCCACAGGGAAATATCTAACCCTGTTGATGCCCTACTTGGCCTGTTCTGCCCTAAGGTAACCTCCTAACACAGGGTCCTATCCCCGCCTGGAACCTGACCCTGAATAATGCACCCTAGATGACCCTGTAAGGACAGGGGAAGTGGCCCTGTGGGGGGCTTGGGCCATCAGTGTGAATTAAGCTAATATGGGTGGAAAATAAAAAGTCCCTAAGGACTAATATTGATGGATATATTCGTAGTTCCTACGCGTTTCGTTCAGAAATATATCAAACCTTAAGGGAACAAAGTACCTCTACTTCTACAGGACCCCCTAACTCATCAGGGGACAGGGGGGTCACAAGTAGAGGAAAAGGGCCCCCACTCCTATACCAGCTGGATGATAATTACAGATGGAGGAAGGGGGGGGGGGAGAGAGTAAAGGTTGCGCAGGCTCGAATGGACGTATGTAGTCCAAATCAGCCCAAATACCTGTAAGTGGAAAACATAAAGAGAGGGGACCCACTCAGGTACAGTACATAGTTGCAACTCTTACTGATCACATATTAAATTAAATTGATTTATTCACTGTGTATCACATGGAGCGCGTGGCAGGGCAGTCTGGTGTACCGCCTGTCTGTCAGCGCGAAAGTGCGCGCTGTATAGTTTAAATAGACGGTGAGGGCTGGCAAAGCGTCTGCCTGAGGGGCGTGGCCACCGCCCACGTGATTACATGTATATCACATGACACGGTGAGCCATCCCTCCTTGCGCATGCGCACTTGCAGTGAGGGCAGCCGGCACGCCGTGCGGCCTCAGTCACGTCACGGCGCTCATTTGAACGTCATAACCTGGGGCGTGGTCGAGGCGGAGCACTGCGTCGGCTGTCCGATAGAGGCCGCGGGAGTGGGAGGAGTCGCTGGTAAAGCAAGACAACTCCTACTACTACACTCACGCTGGTGCTGGAAATGGTAATAAACATCACCTCCAGTATGGGACCTCAAAGGGGACATTCATTACAAGTTATCCACTGAACCTAGATAGGGTGCCATAACTTTAGAGACTAGTAATAATGTTGTTGTTCGCCGCTCTCCTCAGGCAGTGTGATTGTTACTTAGACTTGCACACATTGGTCACAGATAAGAGCTGAGACTAAAACAAACACAAAACACAGAAAATAGCCACCAGAAGCAAGTGTAAAGATTAACACTTGCTTATTCCAGAGAATGGAAGGCAGTTAACTGATGGAGCTGCACCTCCTAATCAGACATCACAAGGAGACAGAAGAAACCACAGATAGAGGGGGTGAAGCATCCCAGTCATATATATATATATATATATATATATATATATTATAATATAATAATCACAGGTCGGCACTGCTGTATATGGTCACGGTGCACGAGTCTATGGGATGGCGTCCCAATGTAGAATCAATGAAAAAGACCGGCACTCGCTGTTGATAATTCTTTTTCATTGATTATATATATATATATATATATATATATATGGGATATCAGAGATACAATACATATAACAGAGATACAATGTGGGTCACAAGAAGCAACCAAACTGTTGGTCATTCAAGCCATGGGGGGTTGGTGGTTTTCAGCTTGAATATCCGCCAACACTCCCTCTGGAGGATCCTTTTATCCCCAGTCCCCCTCTCGTAATGGCTTCTTGATCACTTCTAAACCTACAAATTTGACCCCTGACACACGTCCATCATGGGCCGAATGGACGTGTCTCGCTACCGGAGTATCTCTATTATTACGGATGTCGCCCATATGCTCGCCTATACGTATCCGTAGTTCCCTACGGGTCTTGCCCACATACCTGATGCCACACTCGCAGGTAAGGATGTAAATCACTCCTGCCGTGCGGCAGTTTATAAAATCACGTATCTGGTGGGTAGAGCCCATACTATATGTGGACACTAGACATGTGAGACGCGTTTAGATCCCACCAGTACATGTGGCTGTACGAAAGGTGCGAAACCACTACTGCATCAGCTAGTGACACAACATGCGTATAAATGCTGGGTAAAAAGTGGTAACCTGAACGTGATAATAGCACCTGTGAAAAAACTACTGTGGCGTGCTCTGATCACAGGCTAACATGTGCTATATCAACAGAAAAAAGGGTTACCAGGTCTAGGACTATATACTGCCAGGGAGAAGGGAACTATCCATCTTTGAATGGGTGACCCTCATTAATTGAACACCAGGGGAACCAATCCTCCCTACATGCCCCTCCATGCAGCAAACACTAGGAGTCCTAACTAATCCAGCAGGCGGCTGTCTGCCCTGAATAAATCACATGTGGATGCGCTATGTCCATACCCTAAACCTAATATTGGAGCTTTAAGTGTGTAGAAATTTTCTTCTGTATGGCCATACAGTATTATCGGAGGCTTTTCAATGCAGGTACATCACTTGTTTCACCATAAGCGTTTCGGGTAGATTCACTCTCGCTTCCTCAGTGGTCGTGAGGAAGGGAGAGTGAATCTACCCGAAATGCGTATGGTGAAACAAGTGATGTACCTGCATTGAAAAGCCTCCGATAATACTGTATGGCCATACAGAAGAAAATTTCTACAGTAAAGGATTAACTATTCTTATCGTCGAAAGCTGCACCGAAGGAAATTGCGGAACAGAGTGGCAACTCCCGCGATCTTTGGAACTCCCGCGAAATTTAAACCAGCTTGCTGTATGGAGCGACTGAATAAGCCGGTGTTAAAGGGGCTATTAATTATTGGTATTTATGTAAATCTCAATAATTAATATTCATAAATAGGCGTGAGCCGTCTTCTGGTAACTCCGCCTATTTATGCCTTACTTAACAACAAAACACTACTGATTGCCCTACGCTACTCACTAAACTAGCTGCATGCGCCTTACTAACTACCGCTAGTAACACAAGTTACACAATAGGTATAAATAACACCGTATTTATTAATTCTTACAGAACATAACACATGTAATACACTGATAATACAGTACACACACTATAACAACACACTAATACGGTTCTGACTACACTAACGCAGCCCCAAGTCCTCCCCAAAATCTAACTACAATTGCAATAATACACATACATACACTTTACCAGCAGCCCACCCAATCCTGACAATATACTATCCCTACGGGGAATGATAAGGGGTTATTACGGATATGTGAGGGATGTACAATCCTGGGGGAACACAGGGGATATTAGGAGAAAAGGGGGACTCAGGGCAGGAGAAGGTAAGGGTAACCAAGGGATCAGGGGGTGAAGGTATATGAATGTAAGGGTATAGAGGGATTAGGGGTAACCAAGGGGATAAGGGGTGTATCAAGGGTCCAGGGTATCAAGGGTCCAGGGGGGGGTACGTTGATGGTAGCAAGGGTTAACAGAAAAGGGTTCGTTGGTGGTAGAGGGGGGAATAAGGGTTTTAAATAGTGTGTATGGGGGGAATAAGGGTTTTAAATAGGGTAGATAGGGTAGATAGTATGGGGGGTATAAGGGTTATAAATAGGATAGATAGTATGGGGAAATAAGGGTTAATATTGTATGGGGGGAGCGAGGGTTAAATATTATAATGATACTTAGGGTCTTATGCTTGTTGTCCAGGGGGGCTCGTTTGTCCAGGGATGATCCTCTCCGGCTGGGCCTCGTATCTAAAAAGTGCCTCAGCCTAGCGCCGCCGGACTATTTAAGTTTGGCGGCGCTCGCTTCCGAGGCAGCACGTCCTGAGGTGCACGAGCGCGCCGCCGGCCAGAACACGTGGGCCGGCGCGGTGATATGACGTCACCTCGCCGGCCCGCGCATCCCGGAGCGCGCTTCCAGGCGGAGGGTTCCTTTGATCCTCCGCCTGTAGCGCATCTGCATACCATGCGGTGCGATAATTATCGCGCCAGAGGTGTGCAGATAACAGAGGGAGGGACGTTTGTTTCCCTCTCTCTGTTATGTTAACTATCCCCAACAGCTGGGGATAGTTAAATACCAAAAGGCATCGGATCTCTATTGATCCTATGCCTTTTGAGGTCACCAGAGGCTGGACATAATTGTCCAGCCATCTGGTGACCTTCTCATCCCCCGCAGGGATGCAGGAGGAGGGGGGGGGGCACACCTTGTTCTTATATTATATGTGTATGGATGCTTGGGGCACATCCATACACACACATTATATATATATATATATATATTACACATATAGATATATTTAGAAGTATATGCATATTCATGGATGCTTGGGGCACATCCATAAATATACATACACAAGCCCATCCATATATACATAGAGATGTATGCCTGTCAAGGGGGCCTACATACATCTCCATGTATATCCACCGATCCCACCTGGACGGGCCCACAGCCAAGGGCCAATATACATGTATATATGTCAGGGCATATATACATATATATTTAAATATAACACTTCCCTCAACAGCCGGCAAATATTTAAAGCTCCATTGAAGCAATAGGGAGACAGCAGACGCTAGACGGTAAGCCAAATATTGATTTAAAGTTTTCTTCGATTCAAAGCTCATATCGACCTTAAAAGGATATGCTATAAGAGACTTTTCACATTATCAGGATTCCTGTGGACACTTTATGAACATATTGCACTCCCAGTGAATACACCTACAACATTTTCAGTGACATTCAGTTTCCCAAATTGGGATAGAGCGCTAGAAGATAATACCCCCTCTTTCCCAAATAACAGCATATACTTGAAGTTTTTTGGTGTGATATATATTATTGAATTTATCGACACTATTGAGTGGTATCGAATATTCTATCGAATATTTCAACATTGAATTTTCTATCGAATATATTTTTATCGAATATAGTATCGATCATATCTACCACAATATATGTGACTGTAATGTTGTATATTATTGCTACATTGTTCTTATAAATTTTATTACTTGTATTTTATGGGGATTTAATAAATATTTTCTGCATATGTCAATTTGGTTGCCAAGTGTATGAGTGCTCGCTCATTATTCTATTACTACATTTGCCTTTTAAGAGAGGTTGGGGTGATTCCCTCTATATGAGCTTGCAGCACCATACCTTAAAGGGTTTCTATCACTTCGTATGACATAATTAGCTGTCAGACACTAGCGATCCGCTAGTGTCTGCTCTGGCCAACCATCCTAATATAACAGCTTTTGGGGCAGCCGTTTTGCTAAAAAAAGAACTTTTATAAATATGCTAACGAGCCTCTAGGTGCTATGTGGGCGTCATTAGCACCTAGAGGCTCCGTCTACCTTCATAAACAGCCGCCGCCCAGCGCGTCCCTCCAGCCCGCCCATCTCCTGTTGAATGCGATCCTCCGTGTGACGCAGCGGACGAATTCTCGCGCATGCGCCGTTCGCGGCTGTATTCGGCGCATGCGCAGTGAATGTCTGACCGCTTCCCTGCTCAGACATCTCCACTGCGCCTGCGCCGATGACGTCATAGTGCTCCAAGGAACAGTGAGAAGTGATAGAAACCCTTTAACTACTTGCTAGTGAGCCACCACAACCTACCACTAGTAATTGACTTGCAGGCTCTGCCGCGTCTGCCACCGGTTAGGTGTGTCCTCTATAGCGACACAGTACGACTTGTAGGCTCTGCTGTGTACGCCAACGGGCTAGGCCTGTCCCTCGGACAGGGACGGTGACTGTGGGCCTGGGGTATTACTTATACTGTTTGTACTTGTGTTAATAGTAATACTGTTTCCAAAGTAAAGTTTATATTCTTGCATATAAAGCTGGTGTCAGTGTCGCTTTCCTTGTCTGTGACTTCGCTGTATTCTGGGGAGCCCACCCCGGTACACGGCTTACACTGGTAAAGCTATGCCCCCGTTGGATCGCCTCACAGGCGACGCAACCACTACAGCGAAAGGTCCCCCTAGGTTCCCGATCAAGCCACGTTACTGGCTGTGGGGTTTGTAAAAAGCTATGGACCAGCCTATCCTTCAAATTCCGGCCACAGCAGAATGTGATAGTGGGAGTAGTCCCCACCAGATGTTCCACATCTGGGTATGATTTCAAAATACCCCAGAACTGAGCGAGAACATCTCAAACACTTTTTTTTTTTTAAACTTGTTTTATTGAAGTTTAACAAGTAAGGCAAGTTACATCAGGATAAAGCAGGGGTAAATCCCACGCAGGGGATACATTGACATCATAATATAACTCAAGATTCTTGCATCGGGCCTGAAGAGGAATCCATTCTCGGTCAGAGATAAGAGAACAGCGGAAATAATGAGGCATTAATCTAGAGCCCGGAATCCACACATTATCATACAGCAGGCGTATGGACGATATCGGCCACAGAATACATACATGCATTGTGTAATGTTAAAGAAGATGAACACCACTCTCCCCATACCTTGTGAAACTTTTGTGGGCATTTTCTGTGAATAAATACAATTTTTTCCATACTCACAACGTGATTGACCAGTGATTTCCATTGACCTAATGTGGGTGCTCTATCAGCCATCCACCTCAGAGCAATGGCTTTTCTAGTAAAGAATACAGTCTCACTCAAGAATACCCTATGGTAATGCCCCCAGATTTCTTCATCTAGTATACCCAAAACACAGACTTTAGGGCAGAGCGGCACTGCAGTGGGAACCATAGTTGTCAACACCTCTGTTACTACTCTCCAGAAGCCTTTTAAGTACATGCAATCCCACATGAGGTGCCAAAAATCAGCATTATCCTGCGAGCATCTATTGCATCTATTGTGTGATATCCTGCCCATTTTGTGTAGTCTAGTGGGCGTAAGGTAACTTCTGTGCAAAATAAACAGTTGAATCAGCCTGTTATTAATTGATGGAGAGACCCTTGCTGGAGCCATCAGGGCTTCATTCCAGTCATCAGCCGTTAGAGAGGGTATTGAGTTTCTCCACTTTCCCTCAACAGCAAGAGGGTTCATCAGCATTCGGTTATTGAGCAGGTGCGTATAAAGCACAGAGATAATGCCCCTTGGACCTTGCAATCTTAGAACACCTATTAAAGGGTATTTTGACATTTTCCGGTCTCCTACCCCGAATTGAACCGTTAACGCGTGCCTCAGCTGCAGATATCTAAAGAAGAAGTTGCGAGGTAACTCGAATTTCTCCTGCATCTGCGAGAAGGAGCATAGAGTGCCCCCAACATATAGGTCTCTCAGGGTAAGAACCCCGTGAGACTTTTACAGATTCACTCCCTCTAATTCTTTCAGATGGGCAAACATGGGATTATCCCATATTGGTATATCATCCGGGAGATCCTTAAATGATTGCATCTTGGCAGCACTCCATACCTGGTGAGCCAATCTGTGTATAGGGAGCAAGCGCGTAGGGACAGAACGTGATCCTTCCAGCACTGGCCACAGGGAGGACATGTTTAAATATTTCCTGAGATAATATTCCGCATTAGGCAATTCTGACGTTAGGATCCAGGGGGTTAAGAATTTCAACTGACCAGCTAGATAGTATAGGAAGAAATCAGGCAGGGCAGCTCCACCCTCTAGCTTAGATCTCTGCAGAACATTAAGGGAAAGTTTCCGTCTAGACTCCCCCCAAATGAAGTTAGCTACTAATGAATGAATGCGACCAAAGAATCCCTGTGATACCGGTGTGCATGCATGCGCCAGGAGGTATAGCCCTTTAGGTAAGAGAATCATTTGGACCAGATTTAATCTTCCCATGGTTGATAATGGCAGGGACTTCCAGGTTCTGAATTTATCGGTGAACAGGGGTTCCAGGGGTGCTATATTTAAGGAATACGCCAATTGGGGATCCCTGGTGAACAGAATTCCCAGATACTTGAAGTGATCTACAACCGGCAAGTTACAGTATTGCAAGGGCCACGTATGTGTCCATAGGGGCATAATTGCTGATTTCATCCAATTTATGTGTAAACCCGAGTATTCCCCGAACCTTTCTATTATGTCAATCGCTCTACGGAGCATAGTTTCAGGTTCATCCATAAAAAGAAGGAGATCATCCGCGTATAATCCAACTTTATCTGTTCTATCTCCCATGCACACCCCTTTAAAGACCTGGTTCTGCCTGATTCTTAGGGCAAGATGTTCTATCGCTATGGCGAACAGTAGCGGCGACAGGGGGCATCCTTGCCTAGTGCCTCTGTGGAGTTTAAAGGACTCTGAAAGAGTATGTTAGCTTTGGGAAGCTGGTATAGTATTTCCACTCACTTGGTGAACTTAGGGCCAAAATTCAAAGCACTGTAACACTTCTATTAAGTAAATCCACTCCACTGAGTCAAAAGCTTTGGCTGTGTCCAACGATGCCAGGGCCCAGTGCTTATCTCTTGCCACACCTATCTGCGCAATGGCCTGCGCTCTCCTAATAAAAAAAGGGGGTTAGTCAGCACCTCCCAGTTCACAGGTGCACGCTGCCATGGCAAAAACCTAGAGGAAAAAAAAGACAATGCAGCAGCACCCTGCAAATCAGATAAAAGTACAACAATGCCATAGTCACAAAAAAAATGATTATAAAAATTAGGGTGCTCATACTACACTTATTTATAAAGTGAGATGCTTGGCCAATGCATTTTGTACAAAACCATCTGAGCCCGTCTGCCGAACGTCAAGGCGATCTCTGTTAGACGGGTCCTAACACTAAATACTACCTGTTATGCGCCATAATGACTCCCTGAATTTTATTAGCGGTCATTATGGCGCATAACAGGTAGTATTTAGTGTTAGGACCCGTCTAACAGATCGCCTTGACGTTCGGCAGACGGGCTCAGATGGTTTTGTACAAAATGCATTGGCCAAGCATCTCACTTTATAAATAAGTGTAGTATTAGCACCATAATTTTTATAATCATTATTTTTGTGACTATGGCATTGTTGTACTTTATCTGATTTGCAGGGTGCTGCTGAATTGTCTCTTTTTTTTCCCTGCACTCTCCTAATGTTATCAGATGTCGACCTACCTGGTATAAATCCTGACTGATCTTTATGTACTATAGTGGTGATTACCTTGTTTAATCTAGTAGCCAGCAGTCTTGTGAGTATTTTATAATCTAGGTTCAGGAGTGAGATCGGTCTGTAAGACCCACACTCCAAAGGGTCTTTGTCTGGCTTCAGGATCACCACTATAGTAGTATCATACTGTTGTGCATTTTCCTACGTGTACAATATTATCTAATGACATTATAATCAAAATGAATGCTCATCTCATTGCCTTTAAGAATAAGATCAGCCTTGACCAAAGTTATATTATGTGGCTGAGGAAACCAAGATGAGTTCATGGCAAGTTCAGTTTATATAAAAAAATAATTGTGAACATAAACGGACATTGTATTTAAAAGTTAGTGCTAAAGATATGAGACCATCTGTTAAGGAGTAAGTCAACTCCCTAAGACATATTTGTCTGGAGGAAACAAGGTTACTTTAAAGGAACTCATATCCTTGAGGCACACCTGCTGTATGAGGTTCAATTTATATATTCATAATTATATTATATATATATATATATATATATATATATATATATATATATATATCTCTGCATGGTATATTTAGTTTACAACATATGTTAATCAATAATTCATATAATGTGTTATCTATGTGTAACAATGTATCGATTTATATATACAGTCATGTGAAAAAATTAGGACACCCTTTGAAAGCATGTGGTTTTTTGTAACATTTTTAATAAATGGTTATTTCATCTCCGTTTCAACAATACAGAGAGATTAAAGTAATCCGACTAAACAAAGAAAACTGAAGAAAAGTCTTTTCAAGATCTTCTGTAAATGTCATTCTACAAAAATGCCTATTCTAACTGAGGAAAAAGATAGGACACCCTTGCCCCTAATAGCGAGTGTTACCTCCTTTGGCTGAAATAACTGCAGTGAGACGGTTCTTGTAGCCATCTACCAGTCTTCGACATCGGTCTGAGGAAATTTTACCCCACTCCTCAATGCAGAACTTTTTCAGCTGTGAGATGTTTGAGGGGTTTCTTGCACGTACAGCCCTTTTCAAGTCACCCCACAGCATCTCAATGGGATTCAAATCTGGACTTTGACTTGGCCATTCCAGGACTCTCCATTTCTTCTTTTTCAGCCAATCTTTGGTTGATTTACTAGTATGTTTTGGGTCATTGTCATGTTGCATGGTCCAGTTCCGCTTCAGCTTTAATTTTCTAACTGATGGTCTCACATGTTCTTCAAGCACCTTCTGATACACAGTAGAATTCATCGTGGATTCTATGATGGTGAGCTGACCAGGTCCTGCTGCAGCAAAGCAGCCCCAAACCATGACACTTCCACCTCCATGCTTCACAGTTGGTATGAGGTTCTTTTCTTGGAATGCTGTGTTTGGTTTACGCCAAACATGTCCTCTGCTGTTGTGTCCAAATAATTCAATTTTGGACTCATCTGTCCAAAGAACATTATTCCAGAAGTCCTGGTCTTTGTCAACTTTATCGCTGGCAAATGTCAGTCTGGCCTCGATGTTTCTCTTGGAAAGCAAAGGTTTCCTCCTTGCACACCTCCCATGCAAGTTAAACTTGTACAGTCTCTTTCTGATTGTAGAGGCATGTACTTCTACATCAACAGTAGCCAGAGCCTGCTGTAGTTCTCGAGATGACACTTTAGGGTTTTTGGATACCTCTTTTAGCATCTTGCGGTCTGCTCTTGGGGTGAACTTGCTGGGGCGACCAGTCCTGGGCATGTTGGCAGTTGTTTTGAAAGCCCTCCACTTGTAGACTATCTTCCGGACAGTGGAATGGCTGATTTCAAAATCTTTTGAGATCTTTTTAAATCCCTTCCCAGACTCATAGGCTGCTACAATCTTTTTTCTGAAGTCCTCTGACAGCTCTTTTGCTCTCACCATGGTGCTCACTCTCACTTCAACAGTCAGGAGCACACCAAACTAAATGTCTGAGGTTTAAATAGGGCAAGCCTCATTCAACATGCAGAGTAACGATCTACTAATTATGTGCACCTGGTGTGATATACCTGTGTGAGATCTGAGCCAATTTAAGAGGGAATACATGTGAGGGTGTCCTATCTTTTTCCTCAGTTAGAATAGGCATTTTTGTAGAATGACATTTACAGAAGATCTTGAAAAGACTTTTCTTCAGTTTTCTTTGTTTAGTTGGATTACTTTAATCTCTCTGTATTGTTGAAACGGAGATGAAATAACCATTTATTAAAAATGTTACAAAAAACCACATGCTTTCAAAGGGTGTCCTAATTTTTTCACATGACTGTATATGTCTTACCATGTATTTACCATTTAGAAGGTATTGTAGAAGGTATAGAAACAAGTAAGTTTATGTTAATTGGGTTTCTGGGAAAAGTAAATGCCATTTCGAAACAATAGTTATTCATGGACGTAGATAAGTGAAATGTACAAGTTCCGATGCCAAACATCAAAGCCGCTATATAAAATTTTCATCAAGTCAACCTATATTTCAAAAAGATAGGAGAAGACAGTCAACTCCAACAAGTCCAGGATATAGGTAATTAAAAGTGTCAGGAAAAGACCTTCCTTAATGATTTATGGTAAGAAAGGTCAACGAGTTCATGTGAACATATTATTAGATATTTAATTTTAATGCTTAAAAGTTATGTTCATCTACAATACCGCAGTGCCATCTGGAGGCAGACGGACAATATTATCTTATTTCATTATTTGTTCTATACCATATTAGGAGTTTGATATGACATCATGATGTTATTAGCATGCGAATACACCCACCCTACCTGATTGGGAATCCCTAATCTAAAGGTGATGATTCTTAGATAAGGGGGGGAATAATTACTCATGTGCGGAGTAGCATAGGAAGCTAGCAAGAGAAAAAAAAGGCGAGAGCTGGAGATTAAAAAAGGAAAAGAGAGAAGTGGAGCTCTCTAGAGGGGTTTATCAAGATGAAAGCCATAATGAGATGCGCTATGATGGACCACCCAGCTTTCCTAGGAGCAGAAGTGAGATTCCTACTAGGACTTGGTAAGAGACACAGAAAATGATATTTCATTTTTTTAAGACAAATTTGATAGTGTGGGTGAAATTATACCATCTAGATTGGCGAATAAATAAATGATTAAATAAATTGATCATCTCCATATTGAGATGTAGTCTTAGGATATTGTGAGGCTTCATTCTACCTGCAGAAGAATCTAGACTCATAATCTAGCAAAGTATTAAATAATTGCTTTTATATATATATAAAAATATATATATATATATATATATATATATATATATATATATATATATATATATATTGATAGAACATTCTTCGCCAAGCTAAGTGATGGATTCCCACAGGAAAGACTTGTTTCAAATCCTTTCCATTTAAGATCCTAGATCCCTGTTATTTGTCTTAATAGTCTTACCAAAGTTATATATGTGAAAATAGTCCAGGATGGGGTGGAAGGATACAGTTGTCTCTTCTAAGTTATATCCTTGAATGGATTTGCCCATCTTGAAGTCATGTGGTGTGTATTAGGTTAGGGGGGGCATAATGTATTTAGCATTCTATAATGATGTCTAGGATTAGACATGCCCATCTTGATATCATCAGGTTTTCTCTGAACAGAAGTAATATATATATAACTTATGTTCATATTTTGATATCCTAACCTAATAGCTTTGTTATAATGTGACAAGTTATTTCCACTCACATGTATTGTTAAGCTTGTAATGCTTTATATTAACGATATATATATTCATTTGCATGTATCATTGTGTTTATTTACTTATATATGTTTATAACCTTGTAACCAATAAATCTGCATATTTTTATAATACCTGTGTATTATTGTATAATGCAGAACTACATTTTATCATTAACGTCATCTCACGTCAAAAATAACTTATTTATCTGAGAAAATGACACAAATGTAATGGCACTCTGCAACCAGCATTCTGCCCTGCCTCTATGCTGGATGAGGCATTGGTGTGCATTTTGGCCAAAGCGTAATAAGCCACTCACCACGTCAAGGTCGCCTCTATGGAGTGGTCCCTAACACTAGTTCCTACCTGTTTATGGGCCATGACAGCCACACAAAGTCCAGGGAATGCAGGTGCAGCATGCACGCCAAGCACACTCTGCTTTTAACCCCGTCTGGTGCCATTACAGCTTTCATCGGATCCAGGGATGCAAGTACCAACATGCATGCTGAGCCCACTATATACTTCTCCTGGAGCCAAATGGCTACTGGTAGGTGCTATATATGCAGACTCAGTTTTATACTGACTTTAAAACCAGCCTCCAGGACAGATTGACTGGTCAGGTGTGCATGACTGCATGGAGATCGCCACGCCTCCAATATATACTACAAAGAAAAAATGTGGGGGATTCAATCAGCACAACCCTATATGTAGGTGCACATTGCTATGGCGAAATACATATACAAAGAAAAAGACACAAATGCAATGGCACTCTGCAACCAGCATTCTGCCCTGCCTCTATGCTGGATGAGGCATTGGTGTACATTTTGGCCAAAGCGTAATAAGCCACTCACCACGTCAAGGTCGCCTCTATGGAGTGGTCCCTAACACTAGTTCGTACCTGTTTGTGGGCCATGACAGCCACACAAAGTCCAGGGAATGCAGGTGCAGCATGCACGCCAAGCACACTCTGATTTTAACCCCGTCCGGTGCCATTACAGCTTTCATCGGATCCAGGGATGCAAGTACCAACATGCATGCTGAGCCCACTATATACTTCTCCTGGAGCCAAATGGCTACTGGTAGGTGCTATATATGCAGACTCAGTTTTATACTGACTTTAAAACCAGCCTCCAGGACAGATTGACTGGTCAGGTGTGCATGACTGCATGGAGAGTGCCATTGCATTTGTGTCTTTTTCTTTGTATATGTATTTCGCCATAGCAATGTGCACCTACATATAGGGTTGTGCTGATTGAATCCCCCACATTTTATCTGAGAAAATAGTCGGACTCAGATGTGAATTGTATCAATTAGGTTGTCTACAATTCACCAGGTCATGATTTTAAGAATTTATGACAAATTTAATAAATTTTATTTTTTTATGGTTAATTATTTTTATGACCATAATTAATAATTCTTAATTGAATTATTACCCCCCGACAATACATAGATTCTGATAGCCGATGTCTTTGCTGAGTAGCAAGATATAGTTTAACCGCCTCCGGACCGCCTAACGCAGGATCGCGTTCCGGAGGCGGCAGCCCTGCGCAGAGTCACGCATATATGCGTCATCTCGCGAGACGCGAGATTTCCTGTGAACGCGCGCACACAGGCGCGCGCGTTCACAGGATCGGAAGGTAAGCGAGTGGATCTCCAGTCTGCCAGAGGCGATCGTTCGCTGGCAGGCTGGAGATGTGATTTTTTTAACCCCTAACAGGTATATTAGACGCTGTTTTGATAACCGCGTCTAATATACCTGCTACCTGGTCCTCTGGTGGTCCCTTTTGTTTGGATCGACCACCAGAGGACACAGGTAGCTCAGTAAAGTAGCACCAAACACCACTACACTACACTACACCCCCCCTGTCACTTATTAACCCCTTATGAACCCCATATCACCCCATATAGACTCCCTGATCACCCCCCTGTCATTGATCACCCCCCTGTAAGGCTCCATTCAGATGTCCGTATGATTTTTACGGATCCACTGATACATGGATCGGATCCGCAAAACGCATACGGACGTCTGAATGGAGCCTTACAGGGGGGTGATCAATGACGGGGGTGATCACCCCATATAGACTCCCTGATCACCCCCCTGTCATTGATCACCCCCCTGTAAGGTTGCATTCAGATGTCCGTATGATTTTTACGGATCCACTGATACATGGATCGGATCCACTGATACATGGATCGGATCCGCAAAACACATACGGACATCTGAATGGAGCCTTACAGGGGGGTGATCACCCCATATAGACTCCCTGATCACCCCCCTGTCATTGATCACCCCCTTGTCATTGATCACCCCCCTGTCAGGCTGCATTCAGATGTCCGTATGATTTTTACGGATCCACTGATACATGGATCAGAACCGCAAAACACATACGGACATCTGAATGGAGCCTTACAGGGGGGTGATCACCCCATATAGACTCCCTGATCACCTCCCTGTCATTGATCACCCCCCTGTCATTGATCACCCCCCTGTAAGGCTGCATTCAGATGTCCGTATGATTTTTACGGATCCACTGATACATGGATCAGAACCGCAAAACACATACGGACATCTGAATGGAGCCTTACAGGGGGGTGATCACCCCATATAGACTCCCTGATCACCCCCCTGTCATTGATCACCCCCCTGTAAGGCTGCATTCAGATGTCCGTATGTTTTTTACGGATCCACGGATACATGGATCGGATCCGCAAAACACATACGGACATCTGAATGGAGCCTTATAGGGGGGTGATCAATGACAGGGGGGTGATCACCCCATATAGACTCCCTGATCACCCCCCTGTCATTGATCACCCCCTTGTCATTGATCACCCCCCTGTAAGGCTCCATTCAGACATTTTTTTGGCCCAGGTTAGCGGAATTTTTTTTTTTTTTCTTACAAAGTCTCATATTCCACTAACTTGTGTCAAAAAATAAAATCTCACATGAACTCACCATACCCCTCACGGAATCCAAATGCGTAAAATTTTTTAGACATTTATATTCCAGATTTCTTCTCACGCTTTAGGGCCCCTAGAATGCCAGGGCAGTATAAATACCCCACATGTGACCCCATTTCGGAAAGAAGACACCCCAAGGTATTCAGTGAGGGGCATATTGAGTCCATAAAAGATTGAAATTTTTGTCCCAAGTTAGCGGAAAGGGAGACTTTGTGAGAAAAAAATAATAAAAATCAATTTCCGCTAACTTGTGCCAAAAAAAAAAAAATTCTATGAACTCGCCATGCCCCTCATTGAATACCTTGGGGTGTCTTCTTTCCAAAATGGGGTCACATGTGGGGTATTTATACTGCCCTGGCATTCTAGGGGCCCTAAAGCGTGAGAAGAAGTCTGGGATCCAAATATCTAAAAATGCCCACATAAAAGGAATGTGGGCCCCTTTGCGCATCTAGGCTGCAAAAAAGTGTCACGCATCTGGTATCGCCGTACTCAGGAGAAGTTGGGCAATGTGTTTTGGGGTGTCATTTTACATATACCCATGCTGGGTGAGATAAATATCTTGGTCAAATGCCAACTTTGTATAAAAAAAATGGGAAAAGTGGTCTTTTGCCGAGATATTTCTCTCACCCAGCATGAGTATATGTAAAAAGACACCCCAAAACACATTGCCCAACTTCTCCTGAGTACGGAGATACCACATGTGTGACACTTTTTTGCAGCCTAGGTGGGCAAAGGGGCCCACATTCCAAAGAGCACCTTTAGGATTTCACCGGCCATTTTTTACAGATTTTGATTTCAAACTACTTACCACACATTTGGGCCCCTAGAATGCCACGGCAGTATAACTACCCCACAAGTGACCCCATTTTTGAAAGAAGACACCCCAAGGTATTCGCTGATGGGCATAGTGAGTTCATAGAAGTTTTTATTTTTTGTCAAAAGTTAGTGGAATATGAGACTTTGTAAAAAAAAAAAAAAAAAAAAATCATCATTTTCCGCTAACTTGTGACAAAAAATAAAAAGTTCTAGGAACTCGCCATGCCCCTCACGAAATACCTTGGGGTGTCTTCTTTCCAAAATGGGGTCACTTGTGGGGTAGTTATACTGCCCTGGCATTCTAGGGGCCCAAATGTGTGGTAAGTAGTTTGAAATCAAAATCTGTAAAAAATGGCCGGTGAAATCCAAAAGGTGCTCTTTGGAATGTGGGCCCCTTTGCCCACCTAGGCTGCAAAAAAGTGTCACACATGTGGTATCGCTGTACTCAGGAGAAGTTGGGCAATGTGTTTTGGGGTGTCATTTTACATATACCCATGCTGGGTGAGAGAAATATCTTGGCAAAAGACAACTTTTCCCATTTTTTTTATACAAAGTTGGCATTTGACCAAGATATTTATCTTACCCAGCATGGGTATATGTAAAATGACACCCCAAAACACATTGCCCAACTTCTCCTGAGTACGGAGATACCACATGTGTGACACTTTTTTGCAGCCTAGGTGGGCAAAGGGGCCCACATTCCAAAGAGCACCTTTAGGATTTCACCGGCCATTTTTTACAGATTTTGATTTCAAACTTCTTACCACACATTTGGGCCCCTAGAATGCCAGGGCAGTATAACTACCCCATAAGTGACCCTATTTTGGAAAGAAGACACCCCAAGGTATTCGCTGATGGGCATAGTAAGTTCATAGAATTTTTTATTTTTTGTCACAAGTTAGTGGAATATGAGACTTTGTAAGAAAAAAAAAAAAGAAAAATCATCATTTTCCACTAACTTGTGACACAAAATAAAAAGTTCTATGAACTCACTATGCCCATCAGCGATTACCTTAGGGTGTCTACTTTCCGAAATGGGGTCATTTGTGGGGTGTTTGTACTGTGTGGCCATTTTAGAACCTCAGGAAACATGACAGGTGCTCAGAAAGTCAGAGCTGCTTCAAAAAGCGGAAATTCACATTTTTGTACCATAGTTTGTAAACGCTATAACTTTTACCCAAACCATTTTTTTTTTACCCAAATATTTTTTTTTTTTATCAAAGACATGTAGAACAATAAATTTAGAGAAAAATTTATATATGGATGTCGTTTTTTTTTGCTAAATTTTACAACTGAAAGTGAAAAATGTCATTTTTTTGCAAAAAAATCGTTAAATTTCGATTAATAACAAAAAAAGTAAAAATGTCAGCAGCAATGAAATACCACCAAATGAAAGCTCTATTAGTGAGAAGAAAAGGAGGTAAAATTCATTTGGGTGGTAAGTTGCATGACCGAGCAATAAACGGTGAAAGTAGTGTAGTGCAGAAGTGTAAAAAGTGGCCTGGTCATTAAGGGTGTTTAAGCTAGGGGGGCTGAGGTGGTTAAGAAGTTCGGGCCCCAATACATCAGCATATTTAGTGTACACTTCCACCAGAATCCCGTCCGGGCCAGGTGCTTTGCCTGCTGGCAGCTCCTTTATTGCCATTTGAATTTCGTCTATTGAGATGTCAGCCTCTAGTAGGCTCCTGTCCTAATCACTAAGCTGGGGATGTGCTACCTGCGCTAAATAGAGCCCCAACTCTTGAGTTGTGTAGTGATCCGCAGACTTATAAAGATCTTGGTAGAACCCCTTAAAGCATTCCAGTATATCGCCGACTGATTCTACCACCGCGCCCTCAGAGTTCTTTATTCTAATGACATACTATTACTACGTACAATGTGAGCAAGCAGTTTACCCGCCTGATTAGGCTACTTTCACACTAGCATTCGGGGCTCCGCTTGTGAGTTCCGTTTGAAGGCTCTCACAAGCGGCCCCGAACGGATCCGTCCAGCCCTAATGCATTCTGAGTGGATGCGGATCCGCTCAGAATGCATCAGTTTGGCACCGTTTGTCCTTCGCTCCACTCAGCAGGCGGACACCTGAACGCAGCTTGCAGCATTCGGGTGTCCGCCTGGCCGTGCGGAGGCAAACGGATCCGTCCAGACTTAAATGTAACCCGACTCAAAGGATTGCTGCTTTAAAAAGAATAACTCATGCTCACTCTTTTCCCTGAGATGCATCATATAAAGCCTTCCTTTAAGCATCCAATCCTGCCTATTCACCTCAGATGGACTAGACCTGAACAAATTTTCTGAGGCAAGCGGATCCGTCCAGACTTACAATGTAAGTCAATGGGGACGGATCCGTTTGAAGATGACACCATATGGCTCAATCTTCAAACGGATCCGCCCCCATTAAATTTCAATGTAAAGTCTGGACGGTTCTGTTCAGGCTACTTTCACACTTAGAAATTTTTCTAAGTTATAATGCAGACGGATCAGTTCTGAACGGATACAAACGTCTGCATTATAGGAGCGGGTCCGTCTGATGAAACATCAGACGGACCCGCTCTGAACGCTAGTGTGAAAGTAGCCTAAGTTGAGCAAAAACCTGTGCATGGTCCGAGGGTCCCTGTGATCCATATCTAATATCTTTGAGGTCTGTATATACTGTAGCACTGCCAAGAAGATAATCAATTCTGGACAGTGCGCCCCTGGCTGGAGTGAAGCAGGAGTAATCCCTCTGAAGTGGATGTCGCAGTCTCCACATATCTAGCCATCCAAATTCTTTAATCATTCTAGAAAGGTTAGTGGCATGCTGAGTGTGGCCACCCTCTCTCCCCACTGAGTGAAATCTATCCATGTCTTCATGCATCACTAAATGAAAATCCCCCATGCAAAGAAGTTTAGCATTGGAGTATTGCGCAGCGAAGCTCATCACCACCTGGAATATGGTTATAGTGGTGGGGGGGATTATATATATTGACCACAACATATGTAGCACAATTGATGAATGCATACACAAGGATATACTGCCCTTCAGGATCCACCACCGATTGCTGGACTTCCCATCTAATGGTCTTGTGGACAAGTATAGCTACACCTCTGGAGTGCGTTGATCCGTACGCATTCAGAGACCACTGAACCCATGTCGTCTTAATTCTATTCCCTGTTTCTGGCACCAGGTGGGTCTCCTGCAGCCCCAAAATGTGGGGATTGTAGTGTCGGAGATGAGAGAATACAGCAATCCTTTTCCTAGGGCTGCCCAATCCTCTTACATTCCAAGAGACAACATTTAAATCTGCCATCTGTATTTCAGCAACTTATTCTCCAGACAGAAGATAAGGACCCTCTTCCTTAGACCCTCTCTCACATGCCCTCTGCGCTGAAATATTATGATTAGTGTACCATGCCTTTAACAGAATAAACAGTATATAACTTAACTGTAGAGTAACAGATAATTGAATGAACCAGTGAATGAGGACATCACTGCCATTCTGTAATATGGCTGATTTACCGGAGACCTGCATAGTGTAATATGATGTTAAACCTATGCAGGTGTCTGCTCGGCCCCGTAACAATGGGATAATACTGCATAATGCATGCACATATAACGATTAGAGAAAGAATCGGAGAAGGAAAGAAATAAAGGAGGGAGGAGGGATGAGACAGTGAGGGGAAGGATAAAAGAAAAAGAAAAGGGGGTAATGGCGTCTCCACCAACATAGCAAAGTGAAGTGCTGCGAGCTCAATCACATTGCCAGTATAAGATGAGGGAATTCCTCCCTAGTCCTGGACAATGATGTTAAAAGTCAACGGAACGCATCTATCAGGCAAATGTATCATACTTGCGGCATCTGCGGTGACAAAAGTATCACCGAGGCCCTGGACGACTTGGCCTCTTGGAAATCCATTCTTTCGCCTCCTTAGGATCAACAAAGAAGACCGTCTTCTCTCCATCTATCACCCGGAGACATGCCGGATAAGCCGTGGAGTATTGCAGATTTAAATCACGGAGCTGACGCTTGACAGAGATGAAGGTGGCTCTTTTCTTTTGCAGTTCAGCTGAAAAATCAGGAAACAGCTATATGTTCGCACTTTCATGTTTGATGTCCCGCTTATTCCGTGCTTGACTCAGGATGAGGTCTCTATCTTTCCAATTAAGCATTCGCGCCAGTAGGGGCCTTGGGGGAGCTCCTGGAGGGGGAGGCCCAACAGGAACCCGGTGCGCTCTTTCAACGGCATAGGCGCCAGAAAATGGCGCTTCAGGAAATTGTGCCATGAACCAAAGTTTCAGAAAAGTAGCCGGATCCGAGCCCTCCGCTCTCTCTGGTAGCCTCAGGATCCTGACGTTGTTACGTCTGGCTCTGTTCTCAAGGTCATCGCATTTTTACTGCCATAAACTCAGACCTCTCCACATCATGCACTCTGCTTGCAAATGGCCTAGTAAGATCTTCTAGAGCCGAGACCCTGTCTTCTGTATGACGCACTCGCTCCCTGAGCTGCTGCACATCTTGCCTCAGCAGGCCCAAATCCACCTTCACTTCCTCTATTTTGCAGGTAAGCGATGTCTGGCAAATGGAAATTGCTGTCAGGAGCTGGTGGGAGGTCCAGACGCCCTCACTTAATATGGTGGTTGCGGTGCGCCCGACGGTCTGCGCATGCGCCGGGCTCGGGCCCCGCCCGCAGCTCCTGAATGGCGATTGTCGCGCAGAAATTGCGTAACTCTCCTCCTCCGGACCGACTGGGCGTGGTTGCGAGCGCGGCATTCATGGCAGAGTGTCGGGCACCATATAGTGAGCATTCACCATTAGATATAATCCAGGTGAGTTGAAACGGATGGATGATTGGCTAGCCAATAACATCAGGAAGGCAATTAATGTTAACCTATCAGCAAACACGGTATAGCTACTCCACCTATTTAAGAGACCATCCTCACCACACTAGCCAGTACCCCTTGAAAAAGTTAAACGCGAAACGTGCGTTGGGGAGTGGACCGGTGGTGCTTCTGTGTGTTATACTAGGTTGGTTGGTCAGTATTGTCTATGTGCCTATTACATTTGTAGCTACCCTATTGCCTCAGTGAGTCTTTGTGGTGTGTATCTTCACCCCCAATTTTGGTATCTGTTGTACAAATATGCATATGGGTTCTATTGTATCATGTAGTTTGGAGCCGTAGTGGTTTGGTGCAATATACCTCTCTACTAATGACCAATCAAGATTATTGCACTTAGATATATATATATATATATATATATATATATCTATCTATCAGCAGTCCACCATCGGTCCTCTTGGTTTTTAATACTTTTATGTATTGTGACCTGTATTATGTGTTTTTTTGTGATTTGTGCCAATTATGTCTTGTTGTGATTTTCAAATAAAATTATGTTACTTTTTGATTACCTCAGTATTATAAGGGTTTTGTACTTAATTGACCCACTCCTTTTGGTTGGTTTTCATGATATAGCTAGGGGTGGGCCCTGGACTTTACTTTAGGCTACATATAGGTTCCTTATCAGGAGCTGGTGGGAGACAGTTTTTAGGGTTACCTCTGGCTCCCCCGAGCCCTCCGCCTCTGTCTGCTGCGCTGCTTGACCTCGCGTGACTGCCGCTCGCGGTGTAGTAGGAGCGGCGGTGCCATTTTGGGGCCTCTTGCCTCACATATTCTTTCAGCTTTTCAGCCGCTGATTGCGCCTTGCTGGGGCCCATCATCGACCTCCCAGGTCTTCTCCTCCTCTTCTGCACTTGCCACTCGATGTTTGGAGCGGCCAGTATGTCAGGATGCTGCAGGATTCAGTACGGGGTACGGAGCAGACTTCAAGTGCGTGCGCTCATGCAGTTAGCCACGCCCCCCCATCTCAAACACTTTTATGTGCTTTATAAAACGTGGCAATGATACGGATTTGATTTGACTCATCCTCTCTGGCCCGTGGTTTCAATAGTGCATTCCCATTAACCGCCAACGAATGCTGATATGCACTTTTAAGTACCTGTCGTGGGTATCCCCTCTTTACAAAACGACCTTGGAGGTCCCTTGCTGCCACCTGATAGTCAGTAAGCCTAGAGCAATTTCTGCGTAACCTCAAATATTGCCCTTTTGGTATACCTTTTTTCAAGGCCCGAGGGTGGCAGCTATCCCATTGGAGGAGGCTGTTTGTGGCCGTAGTTTTACGATGACTGGTACGGCCTGAACTGGTGGCACCACAAGATTTATTAACCGAGAGATTCCTTACGGTCTCTGGGATAGGAGGAGTAGAACCGGCGCTACCTGTCGCCAAGGTCTATTTGGACTGGGGTGCCGGTCGAGGAGTAAGGGAGGTGGGGGTATCCTCTAATATCCCTGCCAGTGTTTTGCTGGGGATAGACTTGGGGCGGCTTGTGTCTAAGTACGTGGCCGCTAACACCCCAAGGTGCAATCCCCCAGAATGTGATGCCATGTCCACCACTGTTGGTACCAATAATGTTCATAACATGCCTGTTGATGGGGATGTGGGGGATGTAATGTGTGCCTCTCCCCTCAGTGGGGAGGGGGTCATTCACACCAGCTGTGCTGAGGCCCCAGGGTGTGGCCATCAAGCATGCTGGAACCTGTTGTCCTCGGGTGTGGCTACTGAGGGGACAAGCAGGGGGCAAACAGCTGCGGAGGAGGAGGATGCAAATGAGGTCAGAGCTGTCCCAGGAGAAGTAGAGCTCCCAGGTAAAGCCTCAGTGCAGGTTTCCTCAACAACCGGGATGTCAGAGGGCCAGGTTAGTCCGTCTGGACTGGTCCCTTGGTCGGAAGCAGAGTGGAAGCAGGCAATACCAGCGGTGGCAGAGGCCATAGCTGCTGTCACACGCAGTGGGAGTGCTGGGACCCCAGGGGCACCTCAGGGGTCTGATGGTCCGAAGGGGGAAGGCCAAGTGGCTTCCGAGTCAGACGGAGGCCAGGAGACAGGTCCCAGGGACCTGACAGAGGATGTGGCAGTCTAGTCTATTCTGGCTATGTCCGGTCAGGGGTTTTAGGCGGGAATAGCGGCTGACGCCAGCCTGAACTCTCGCAAGGAGCAGGCGGCACAGCCTCCCTCGGACTCAGACCTCGAGCAGGTGGCCTGGGACCAAGGACGGCTGTACCCGGTCACGGTCCAGCAGGGCTCACCGGAGGCGTGGCCTAGGGAGCGTTCCGGGCAAAGTTTTTGCGGGTTGCGCACGAGATTCCAATGGCCGGACACCTAGGGGTCACTAAGACAAAGTTGCGGATGTCCATGGCTACATTTATACAGTCACAGAAAATAATGCACTGTAATAATACAGTCCTGATCAAACGTTTAAGACCACTTGAAAAATGGCAAAAAATCATATTTTACATTGTTGGATCTTAACAAGGGTCCAAGTAGAGCTTCAACATGCAACAAGAAGAAATGAGAGTGAGACAAAACATTTTTTGAGCATTCAATTAATTTAAAATAACGATTAAACTGAAACAGGCTGTTTTTCAGCTGATCCAAATTTTAGGACCACATGCTTTTAAAAGGCCAAATCTGTGCAAAGATTTGATTCATTGTCATTTTCTGTCAGGTAGTCACACGTTGTGATGGCAAAGGCAAATAAACTCTCCCTTTCTGAACGTGGTCGGGTTGTTGAACTGCATAAGCAGGGTCTCTCACAGCGCGCCATCACTGCTGAGGTGGGACGCAGTAAGACAGTCATTTGGAATTTCTTAAATGATCCCGAGGGTTATGGAACAAAAAAGTCAAGTGGAATACCCAAAAAAATTTCATCAGCACTGAGCCGGAGGATCCAAATGGCTGTCCGTCAAGACACTGGACGATCCTCGACCCAAATTAAGGCCCTTACTGATGCTGACTGCAGCCCCATAACCATCAGACGGTATCTGAGACCGAAAGGCTTCAAAAACAAAAAAACGTCTTCAAAGACCTCTCCTCCTTGAACGCTACAGAACTGCTCGTTTGGACTTTGCAAGAGAGCACCAAACATGGGACATTCAAAAGGTAGAAGAAAGTTTTATTCTCTGATGAGAAAAAATTTAACCTTGATGGTCCTGATGGTTTTCAATGTTACTGGCATGACAAGCAGATCCCACCTGAGATGTTTTCTACGCGCCACAGTGAAGGGGGCGCCATGATGGTCTGGGGTGCTTTTTCCTTCAGTGGAACAATGGAGCTTCAGGAAGTGCAGGGGCGTCAAACGGCCGCTGGCTATGTCCAGATGTTGCAGAGAGCATTCCTCATGACTGAGGGCCCTCGTCTGTGTGGTAACAACTGGGTTTTTCAACAGGACAACGCTACAGTACACACTGCCCGCAGGGCAAGGGACTTCTTCCAGGAGAATAACATCACTCTTTTGGCCCATCCTGCGTGTTCCCCTGATCTAAATCCAATTGAGAACCTTTGGGGATGGATGGCAAGGGAAGTTTACAAAAATGGACAACAGTTCCAGACAGTAGATGGCCTTCGTGCGGCCGTCTTCACCACTTGGAGAAATGTTCCCACTCACCTCATGGAAACACTTGCATCAAGCATGCCGAAACGAATTTTTGAAATGATAAACAATAATGGCGGAGCTACTCATGTTTGGAAGTTGGATTTTTGTTTTGGGGGGGGTTTAGTTTTTTTTTGGAGGTGTGGTCCTAAACTTTTGATCAGCTGAAAAACAGCCTGTTTCAGTTTATTCGTTGTTTTCATTAAATTGAATGCTCAAAAAATGTTTTGTCTCACTCCCATTTCTTCTTGTTGCATGTTGAAGCTCTACTTGGAACCTTGTTAAGATCCAGCCATGCTAAATATAATTTTTTGCCATTTTTCAAGTGATCTTAAACTTTTGATCAGGACTGTAGATGCAAGCATAACATATGGACTAAGCCCTCACTATTGATAAAATCTGACACTTTGTCAATACATTTTGATCAAAACACATCTAAGTCCACCTACTGAGACCTGAGACCACCTTGTCGTTTGGTAGGTGGGCTTAGATGTGTTTTGATCAAAATGTATTGACAAAGTGTCTCAGATTTTATCAATAGTGAGGGCTTAGTCCATATGCTATGCATGCATCTATTATTATAGTGCCTTATTTTCTGTGACTGTATAAATGTAGCCATGTACATCCGCAACATTCATTATCATATTGTGCAGGATGTTTATATTTTTTTTTTTCCCGTGATTTGTTTAACTTGTCTTGAAGGAGTGGCACCTTCATTTATGAATACGCTCATATCTTGGGAGTAGTATTCATGTGCACTTTTGCCCCACCTATCTAATAGGCGACCTTGATTAAGGTGGTACATATAGTTGTGTGTGCTCCTCCTCCCACCGATTGCTGCTGTACATGGAGGTAACTAGGAGCAACACATTATATGTGCGGGGTCTGCGCTCCTGAACATAAATGCATAATGGCATAGGCAGGTTTAGCGTAGGACCCACCTGAACTGAGACCATCTTGTCGCTTGGTAGGTGGGCTTAGATGTGTTTTGATCAAAATGTATTGACCAAGTGTCTCAGATTTTATCAATAGAGTGAGGGCTTAGTCCATATGTTATGCTTGCCTCTATTATTATAGTGCATTATTTTCTGTGACTGTCACTAAGACAAAGGCCAGATTAGCTCAACATTTCTACTGGCCAAAGATGGGGGCCGATGTGGCTGCCTACTGCCGTTCATGTGACACCTGCCAGTGGGTGGGCAAGGCGGGGCTGCGCCCCAAAGCCCCGCTGGTAACGCTGCCCATAATTGAAGAGCCTTTCAGGAGGGTGGCTGTGGATCCGATTGGACCGATGTCCATTTCCAGCAGCTTCGGGAAACGCTTCATATTGACGGTAGTAGATTATGCCACCCGGTACCCGGAAGCGGTAGCGTTGTCATCCATCCGGGCCGACAAGGTGGCCACCGCCTTGCTGGATATTTTCTCCAGAGTGGGCTTTCCCCAGGAAATGCTCACCGACCGGGGGACCCAGTTCATGTCGCAATTGATGAAGTCCCTCTGTAGGCAGTCGCAGGGGTAACATCTGGTGACCAGCCCTTACCACCCACAAACAAACGGCCTGTGCGAACGGTTTAATGCCACCTTAAAGCAGATGCTTAAGATGTCGGTCGACTCCCACGGGCGTGACTGGGAGCAGTACCTCCCACACCTGCTATTCTCCTACCAGGAGGTC
Organism: Bufo bufo; assembly: GCF_905171765.1. Lineage (NCBI taxonomy): Eukaryota > Metazoa > Chordata > Amphibia > Anura > Bufonidae > Bufo > Bufo bufo. Next base: position 715,064,003 of record NC_053390.1, on the reverse strand, counting down.
CCACAGGCCTCCACAGGGTTCTCCCTCTTCGAGCTCCTGTACGGGTGACGTGTGTGGGGGCCACTGGCTCTGGTGAAAGAGGCCTGGGGTGTCAGTCCTCGAGTAGGTCGAGTGTGCTTCCGGGACAAGATGCAGGCCTTGTCGCAGCTGGTGCACGATAATATGGAGCAAGCCCAGGCCGACCAGAAGCGCGATGGTACGACCAGAACGCTTGTGAGAGGACCTACCAGGTGGGTCAAAAGGTATGGGTACTGGTCCCCGTACCTCAGGACAAGCTTCAGGCGGCCTGGGAAGGCCCGTACCTTGTGCATCAGCGCCTCAACGTACATGGTCACCCTGGACCACGCCCAGAGAAGGCGGAAGGCCTTCCACATGAACATGATGAAGGCACATCATGAGAGGGAGGCATGTGCCCTCCCTGTATGCAAGCTTCCAGAAGAGGGGGAGGAGGAGACCCTCCTGGATATGCTCGCCCAGGTTAAGGCAGGTGGGTCCATTGAGGATGTGGAGGTAGGCCAACAGCTCTTGAAGGGCCAACGGTCCCAGCTGTGGGCCACCCTTCACTCCTTCCGGGAATTGTTCAGCAACAAGCCCGGAAGGACAGCGTTGGCCATCCATCGCGTGGACACCGGGGATCACCCCCCAATCCGGTGTTCAGCATATTGGATTTCCTTGGAGGTGCAGGAGCACATGCGCCAAGAGATCGATGAGATGCTGAATCTGGGGCTTATCCAGGCATCCAACAGCGCTTGGGCCTCACCTGTGGTCCTCGTCCCAAAGAAGGACCGGACCACCCGGTTCTGTGTGGACTACAGAGGACTCAACAATGTCACAGTCACCGATGCCACGCATCGATGACCTGCTCGATCAGTTGGCTGGGGCCCAGTACCTGACTATGATGGATCTGAGCCGGGGTATGATCAGATTACACTGACCTGTGAGGCGCGGGAACGTTCTGCCTTTATCACCCACTTTAGATTGTACAAGTCCACTATGATGCCATTTGGCATGAAGAATGCCCCTGCTACCTTTCGGATGGTCAACATGCTGATTAAGGGACTTGAAGGGTACGCAGCCGTGTACCTGGATGACACTGCCATCTTCAGTCCCACATGGGAGGATCACCTAGAGCACCTGACGCAGGTGCTCGGGCGAATCCACCAGGCAAGCTTGACCATAAAGCTGGAAAAGTGCCAGCTGGGCATGAGCGAGGTCCACTACCTGGGGCACTGGGTAGGCGGGGGGACCATGAAGCCAGAGCCAGGGAAAGTGGATGCCATCACATCCTGGCCCACCCCCAGGACCAAGAAACAGGTGATGTCCTTCCTGGGCACTGCGGGGTACTATAGGAGGTTCGTCCCCCACTATAGTAGCCTGGCAAAGCCCTTGACGGACCTCACCAAGAAGAATCTGCCCTCCGCAGTCGATTGGACAAACGACTGCGAGATGGCCTTCCGGGCGCTGAAGGCTGCCCTCTCGAGCTTCCCAGTACTACAAGCAGCCGACTTCACGCGGCCGTTTATAGTACAGACCGACACCAGTGATTTTTGGCCTCTGTGCTGTGCAGGTCGACACTACGGGCCAGGCCTACTCCACGATGGAGAAGGAGTGCCTGGCAATTGTCTGGGAAAGCAACGGTTGCAGCCGTACTTATACGGGCGCCGCTTTACTGTGGAGATGGACCAAGACCCCGTTTCAGGAACGAATGGGAGGCTGCTACGCTGGAGCCTCGCTCTCCAGCAGTACCACTTTACCATTCACCACAGGAAGTGCCGTGACCATGGGAACGCCGATGGGTTATCCCGGCAAGGAGAGAGTGCTGATGGGTGCACGGGGGAACACAGCAATGTGCTGCCCCCTGGCGCCCTCTAAACGGGGGAGGTGTGAGGAATATGGAGTTATGGTTTCATCCATGCCATTTGCTCCAGGAGTGGGCAGAGGAAATCAAACTCCACAGGTGGGCCCTGCTTCAAAGCGCAACCAGATAGCAGAGGGACAAAAACTCTGCAGGGGTCCTGTCTGCTAGCAGGCCACACTTGTTTACATTTCACCCCTCAACTCCCACAGAACGAATCCTGCAGGAAAAGTTCACTGCAGGGGTCTCAGCTAGTATCCAGTTCAATCAGATCCCTCAGACATCATGGAACCGGCGATTCATAAGGAATTATGAATCGCCCATCCATCACAGGCATAAGTAAGTTATATATCTGCGACCCCGGGGCCAAGACTGACTTTTCCCTGGTCGTAGGGTACCTGTCACGGCGGACGTGCACAGTTTAACAGATAACACACCAACCAGGCTCTGGACGAGAGACAGGGGAAGGGTCACCTCCTAGTTTATCCCTGACCTCTTTCCCTGCAATGCTCAGCCCACAGACAAACCTTGAAGGTAGATTTGCTGTGTCCTCCAGCCTATACTAACAGAACCCTGAACTCCCTGAGATGGTGAAGTGGGGAGAAAGGAGCAGCCTGCTCGCACAGAACCTGGATGAGATAGATGACATAAAAAACCAAACAAGAAAAGACACTTATCTGCTGAGAGCAGGAACAAACAGCCAACCTTCCCTTCTAAACTTCCCAGACCATAATGAACAGTATAATCCGCTCAGAGCACTTAGCTGGAGACCATTTAAACTAATGACTCCACCCAGTGCACCTGATGCGAGGCGGATCCAGCACAGCATCAAAACAAATACTAGACTCGTGCTGCAATCCTGGCTGACCTCCGCACATCGTCAGAGTGGGGCATGACAGTACCAGAAAGGGGAGATGCACTGATCTCCCCACAGAAACCTAGTAATAGCACCATGTTTGGGCTTTACCTGTAGTCGTAACCCAGGCAGATCCGTTGGTCCCAGAACCATCTCCCAGTGACCTTCTGGTCTGGAGCTTTTGGCCCTAATGGGTTTTGTGGGTCGTTTGGCTGCCAGGGCCAGGAGGGAGGGAGGACCGCTCCCAGAGGCAGGGAGGGGCATGGCCGACTACAGATGAAAAGACCCATGCAGGCAGAGTCCAACGTCTTTCTCTGGAGGGGGGGGGGGGGGGTCACGTCATGTAACGTGTTTGGAGGGACCTGGAAACTGCTGACATCACTGCTTCCCATGTGACTACAGCCAAGCCTTACAGCAACCCATTATTCCTCACCACCCAAAGGACTCATCCATCTGGTAAACTGACTTTTGTTCTGCTTAATCCTGTTTGTACTACGGCATCTGTATTTACACCTCAGACCACTGTATATACAGTTGCAAGAAAAAGTATGTGAACCCTTTGGAATGATATGGATTTCTGCACAAATTGATCATAAAGTGTGATCTGATCATCTTCTAAGTCACAATAATAGACAATCACAGTCTGCTTAAACTAATAACACACAAAGAATTAAATGTTACCATGTTTTTATTGAACACACCATGTAAATATTCACAGTGCAGATAGAAAAAGTATGTGAACCCTTGGATTTAATAACTGGTGGAACCTCTTTTGGCAGCAATAACTTCAACCAAACGTTTCCTGTAATTGCAGATCAGACGTGCACAACGGTCAGGAGTAATTCTTGACTATTCCTCTTTACAGAACTGTTTCAGTTCAGCAATATTCTTGGAATGTCTGGTGTGAATCGCTTTCTTGAGGTCATGCCACAGCATCTCAATCGGGTTGAGGTCAGGACTCTGACTGGGCCACTCCAGAAGGCGTATTTTCTTCTGTTTAAGCCATTCTGTTGTTGATTTACTTCTATGCTTTGGGTCGTTGTCCTGTTGTAACACCCATCTTCTGTTGAGCTTCAGCTGGTGGACAGATGGCCTTAAGTTCTCCTGCAAAATGTCTTGATAAACTTGGGAATTTATTTTTCCTTCGATGATAGCAATCCGCCCAGGTCCTGCCGCAGCAAAGCAGCCCCAAACCATGATGCCCCCACCACCATACTTCACAGTTGGGATGAGGTTTTGATGTTGGTGTGCTGTGCCTCTTTTTCTCCACACATAGCATTGTGTGTTTCTTCCAAACAACTCAACTTTGGTTTCATAGAATATTTTGCAAGTACTGCTGTGGAACATCCAGGTGCTCTTGTGCAAACTGTAAACATGGAGCAATGTTTTTTTTTGGACAGCAGTGGCTTCCTCTGTGGTATCCTCCCATGAAATTCATTCTTGTTTAGGGTTTTACATATCGTAGATTCGCTAACAGGGATGATAGCATATGCCAGAGACATTTGTAAGTCTTTAGCTGACACACTAAGACTCTTCTTCACCTCATTGAGCAGTCTGCACTGTACTCGTGCAGTCATCTTTACAGGACGGCCACTCCTAGGGAGAGTATCAGCACTGCTGAACTTTCTCCATTTATAGATAATTTGTCTTACCGTGGACTGATGAACAGCAAGGCTTTTGGAGATACCTTTATAACCCTTTCCAGCTTTATGCAAGTCAACAATTCTTAATCGTAGGTCTTCTGAGAGCTCTTTTGTGCGGGGCATCAATCACATCAGGCAATGCTTCTTGTGAAAAGCAGACCCAGAACTGGGGTGTGTGTTTTTTATAGGGCAGCTGTAACCAACACCTCCAATCTCATCTCATTGATTGGACTCCAGTTGGCTGACACCTCACTCCAATTAGCTCTTGGAGATGTCATTAGTCTAGGGGTTCACATACTTTTTCCACCTGCACTGTGAATGTTTACATGGTGTGTTCAATAAAAACATGGTAACATTTAATTCTTTGTGTGTTATTAGTTTAAGCAGACTGTGATTGTCTATTGTTGTGACTTAGATGAAGATCAGATCACATTTTATGACCAATTTGTGCAGAAATCCATGTCATTCCAAAGGGTTCACATACTTTTTCTTGCAACTGTATTCTCTGTGTATATCGTGTTACGTCTAGTGCGTCCTTAAGGCAATTAAATATATAATTTAATCTTTTGCTGTCCTTGTATCTCAATCACGAATCCCCAGGTCCGTGTTTCGGCATAGTTATACGCTACTGCGGGTTGGTTTCTCACCCTATATAATCCCATTAGCAGACCGGGCTTATATCAAATGAGAAACTGGTGGCAGTCTACCCAGGCTGAGAAAGCGCTGTTTCACTGGAGCAGTGAAAAGGCTCTCTCAGCTTGTTACCTCTCTGTGCCCGCGTGGACAGGAGGTGTCTGTGTAAACTGTATCAAGCTGACTTTACACGCTCCTAAGGAGAGCGCAACGTCACATCTTGGTAACCAGTGACTATACCGTATCTCGAGAGCTCGGCGTAGTTGACGTCCGGCGGGCAGCGAGGTGCGGTATTCGTCGCACCTCCTCTAAAACCTTATCAAGCGAAAAATATAGTAGTTTTCCATAGAAAGTTTTTACATATATTGCACTGACATATCTATAGACCAATACATTAGCTTGCATGTTAATTAGTACAGAGGTGGTTGTTACAGTATTCCCAAGTATGGACTGCAATGCCTTCAATGAACCCTGGGCTGTCATCCCATACAAAGGTATAGGCTCTGATTGCATCACAGGGATGGACAAGGGGTCTCCCCCCTCAGATTATATATACAGTCGGGTCCATCAATATTGGGACATCAACACAATTCTAACATTTTTGGCTCTATACACCACCACAACGGATTTGAAATGAAACTCACAAGATGTGCTTTAACTGCAGACTGTCAGCTTTAATTTGAAGGTATTTACATCCAAATCAGGTGAACGGTGTAGGAATTACAACAGTTTGCATATGTGCCTCCCACTTGTTAAGGAACCAAAAGTAATGGGACAGAATAATCATCATAAATCAAACTTTCACTTTTTAATACTTGGTTGCAAATCCTTTGCAGTCAATTACAGCCTGAAGTCTGGAACGCATAGACATCACCAGACGTTGGGTTTCATCCGTGGTGATGCTCTGCCAGGCCTCTACTGCAACTGTCTTCAGTTCCTGCTTGTTCTTGGGGCATTTTCCCTTCAGTTTTGTCTTCAGCAAGTGAAATGCATGCTCAATTGGATTTAGGTCAGGTGATTGACTTGGCCATTGCATAACATTCCACTTCTTTCCCTTAAAAAACTCTTTGGTTGCTTTTTCAGTATGCTTTGGGTCATTGGTCCATCTGCACTGTGAAGCGCCGTCCAATGAGTTCTGAAGCATTTGTCTGAATATGAGCAGATAATATTGCCCGAAACACTTCAGAATTCATCCTCCTGCTTTTGTCAGCAGTCACATCATCAATAAATACAAGAGAACCAGTTCCATTGGCAGATATACATGCCCACGCCATGACACTACCACCACCATGCTTCACTGATGAGGTGGTATGCTTAGGATCATGAGCAGTTCCTTTCCTTCTCCATACTCTTCTCTTCCCATCACTCTGGGACAAGTTGATCTTGGTCTCATCTGTCCATAGGATGTTTGTTCCAGAACTGTGAAGGCTTTTTTAGATGTCGTTTGGCAAACTCTAATCTGGCTTTCCTGTTTTTGAGGCTCACCAATGTTTTACATCTTGTGGTGAACCCTCCGTATTCACTCTGGTGAAGTCTTCTCTTGATTGTTGACTTTGACACACATACACCTACCTCCTGGAGAGTGTTCTTGATCTGGCCAACTGTTGTGAACGGTGTTTTCTTCACCAGGGAAAGAATTCTTCGGTTATCCACCACAGTTGTTTTCCATGGTCTTCCGGGTCTTTTGGCGTTTCTGAGCTCACCGATGCGTTCCTTCTTTTAAGAATGTTCCAAACGTTTTTGCCATCTCTCTGATGGGGTTGTTTTGTTTATTTCAGCCTAATGATGGCTTGCTTCACTGATAGTGACAGCTCTTTGGATCTCATCTTGAGAGTCGACAGCAACAGATTCCAAATGCAAATAGCACTTTTGAAATGAACTCTGGACCTTTTATCTGCTCATTGTAATTGGGATAATGAGGGAATAACACACACCTGACCATGGAACAGCTGAGAAGCCATTTGTCCCATTACTTTTGGTTCCTTACCAAGTGGGAGGCACATATGCAAACTGTTGTAATTCCTACACCGTTCACTTTATTTGGATGTAAATACCCTCAAATTAAAGCCGACAGTCTGCAGTTAAAGCACATCTTGTTCATTTCATATCCATTGTGGTGGGGTATAGAGCCAAAAATGTTAGAATTGTGTTGATGTCCCAATATTTATGGACCTGACTGTAGATGCCGTGGCAGGCGTTCCTTGCGGCATTCTAAGAGCGTGGCTACATGTAGCAGGTCCACTGTGTTGCACAGGGTGAAATCTGGGGCAGAAATATGCAAAAAATAATAATTTGATATTCTGAGAATTTAAAACCCACCTACTCAGATGTCGAGCTATGTGCGGATTTTATTGCAGACTTGTTAATATCTCAACCACTTCACTGCTACTGTAAACTATGCTATGTCCTCTCACACACACACACTAAGCCTGCCCCATGACATGAAGAATTCACAACTTGAATTGCTGATGACCCAATCTGTTATCTTTTTAACCTTTTACATCTCTTGCCTGAGCACATTACAGTCATGGAGCAGTGTAAACAAATCTAGTTTTATTGTGTGTTGCATGAAATGTATTATGTAGTGGGCACCATTTTCACCTATCCTGCTCCAGCACAATGAGTAGTGTGCCAGTGCAGCCATGCCATTACCTCTACCTTGTTAGACAATCACAGGCCACATCTTCTAGTGCAAGTATCAGCAACCCTCGGCACTCCAGCTGCTGTGAAACTACAACTCCCAGCATGCAAACTTACTCTGTTGTGCTTGTAAGGCCTGTTTCACACTTTAGTTGTGGTGTTCCGGTTTTGAGATCCGGCAGAGGAACTCAACAAATCTGTTTTGGCCCGGTTTTGTGTTCCCATTCAATGGGGACAAAACTGATCAGGATGCATTCTGTTCTGCTTTGTTTAGTTTTTTTGACCGGACATAAAACTGCTGCAAGCTGCAGTTTTGTGTCCAGTCTGCAAAACAGAAAAAAACTGATCTAGCATGAGAATCAATGGTGTCGGATCTATTTTTTTTAGCGAAAAAACTTACAATGATTTTCATACCGGATTTGGTTTGTTCTGTTTAGATTTAATACAACTGGCTTTGGCCAAAACGGATACAACTGGATGTATGAAACGGCACAGATCTGTTTAATTCTGGTTTTGAGATCCTCTGCTGGATCTCAAAACCGGAAAGCCACAACGCAAGTGTGAAACAGGCCTAACTCCCACTGAAGTAAAAAGGAGGATTCTGCGAGTTGTAGTCTCAGAACAGCTGGTGTGCTGGAGGCTGCTGATCCCTGTTCTAGTGCATTGTACATGGGAAGTTTTACAAACCATTCACCGTTCTGCTCTGTAACCCAACCTAAGACATACATCTTTAGTGCTGGCATCGCCCAAGTGCAATTCATGTTTCTTATGAGGAAACTGGGAAGATCACATTGGGTCTCCCGTCTTAGGTCTCTTTCAGAAGGCAGCACAGTGAACACAGATCGAGTCTATGTGCTGTCCGTTTTTCCTGCAGACCCATTCATTTGAATGGTTGTCCATCTTTCCTGCAAGACTCAAAGTTTGGTTCGTATAGATTGCGTGGGTGGGTTTTCAGTGCAAGTTGTTGACCGTTCTAAACTCTAACTGCCCAGGCGGAAACATTGCCTGTGTGAAATAAGCCTTACTGGAAGCCTGTGCTTGCTAACCAGTCTTGGAGCCATTTTTGACATGTTTCTATATACAAATGGAAAGTAATTCATATATACTGTAACCATAAGATGTGACATTTGTAACATAGTAACATAAGGCTGAAAAAATACATTTGTCTATCCAGTTCGGCCTGTTATCCTGCAAGTTGATCCAGAGGAAGGCAAAAAAAAAAACCCTGTGAGGTAGAAGCCAATTTTCCCCACTTTAGGGGAATAAAAAATTCCTTCCAGACTCCAATCAGGCAATCAGAATAACTCCCTGGATCAACGACCCCTCTCTAGTAGCTATAGCCTGTAATATTATTACACTCCAGAAATGCATCCAGGCCCCTCTTGAATTTCCTTATTGTACTCACCATCACCACCTCCTCAGGCAGAGAGTTCCATAGTCTAACTGCTCTTACCGTAAAGAATCCTTTTCTATGTTTGTGTACAAACCTTCTTTCCTCCAGACGCAGAGGATGTCCCCTCGTCACAGTCCTGGGGATAAATAGATGATGGGATAGATCTCTATACTGACCCCTGATATATTTATACATATTAATTAGATCTCCCCTCAGTCGTCTTTTTTCTAAAGTGAATAACCCTAATTTTGATAATCTCTCCGGGTACTGTAGTCCCCCCATTACAGTTATTACTTTAGTTGCCCTCCTCTGGACCCTCTCCAGCTCTGCTATGTCTGCCTTGTTCACAGGAGCCCAGAAATGTACACAGTACTCCATGTGTGGTCTGACTAGCGATTTGTAAAGTGGTAGGACTATGTTCTTATCACGGGCATCTATACCCCTTCTGATGCAACCAATTATCTTATTGGCCTTGGCAGCAGCTGCCTGACACTGGTTTTTGCAGCTTAGTTTGCTGTTTATTAAAATTCCTAGATCCTTTTCCATGTCAGTGTTACCGAGTGTTTTATCATTTAGTATGTACGGGTGACTTGCATTATTCCTTCCCATGTGCATAACTTTACATTTGTCAGTGTTAAACCTCATCTGCCACTTATCTGCCCAAGCCTCCAATCTATCCAGATCCAGCTGTAGTAGTATACTGTCCTCTTCAGTGTAAATTACTTTACACAGTTTAGTGTCATCTGCGAAAATTTATACTTTACTATGCAAGCCTTCTACAAGATCATTAATAAATATATTGAAGAGAATAGGGCCCAATACGGACCCCGGAGGTACCCTACTAGTGACAGTGACCCAATCTGAGTGTGTACCGTTAATAACCACCCTCTGTTTTCTATCATTGAGCCAGTTACTTACCCACATACAGACGTTTTCTCCCAGTCCGAGCATTCTCATTTTATATACTAACCTTTTATGTGGTACAGTGTCAAATGCTTTAGAGAAGTCCAGATATACAACATCCATTGATTCGCCGCTGTCAAGTCTAGAACTTACCTCCTCACTCCTCATAGAAACTGATTAAATTAGTTTGGCATGACCGATCCCTCACGAAGCCATGCTGATATGGCGTTATTTGCTTATTTCCGTTGAGATGCTCTAAGATAGCATCTCTCAGAAAACCTTCAAACAGTTTACCCACAACAAATGTTAAACTTACCGGCCTATAGTTTCCAGGCTCTGTTTTTGGACCCTTTTTGAATATTGGCACCACATTTGCCATGCGCCAATCCTGAGGAACATTCCCTGTCAGTATAGAGTCCGCAAATATCAGAAATAAGGGTCTGGCTATGACATTACTTAATTCCCTTAGGATACGGAGGTGTATGCCATCCGGTCCTGGCGATTTGTTTATATTAATCTTTTTAAGTCGCTGATGTACTTCTTCCTGGGTCAGACAGGACACTTTTAATGGGGAATTTATTTTTACATTCTGCATGTCATGTGACTACACTGGAGAAAAAAAAAAATAAACAGTTTTGCTTTCTCCTCGTCGCTCTCTGCGACTCCCCCCTCATTACTCTTTAAAGGGCCGACACCAGATTTATACTTTTTAACATTTATATAATTGAAGAACATTTTAGGGTTAGTTTTACTCTTTTTGGCAATTAATCTCTCGGTCTCTAGTTTGACCGCTTTTATTTGTTTTTTACATGTTCTATTTTTTTCCCTTATAGTTTTTAGTGATTTATATGCTTTCTTTTTGTCATTTATTGCTTTCTTTACAGTTCTATTTATCCACATTGTTTTTTTTTTGTTACTTAACCTTTTATTCCCATACAGTATGTACCTCTCACAATGAGATTTTAGGATGTTTTTAAAGATATCCCATTTTGTGGCTGTATTTTTATTTGAGGACTTTGTCCCAGTTAGTTAGGCCTATGGCCTCTCTTAGTTGGCTAAATTTAGCTTTTTTGAAGTTTGGTATTTTTGTTCCTCCCTGTAGAAACGCTCTTTTGAATGAAAATTGGAAGGTTATTACTTTATGGTCACTATTTCCCAGGTGTCCACCAACCTGCACGTCTGTTGTTCTGTCAGGCCTATTGGTTAATACTAAGTCCAGTATGGCCGTCCCTCTAGTCGGGTCCTGAACCAGTTGGGAGAGGTAATTGTCTTTGGTTATTGCCAAGAACCTGTTTCCCTTATGAGATATACAAGTTTCAGTTTCCCAGTCTATATCTGGGTAGTTGAAGTCCCCCATAATAACCACCTCATTATGATTTGCCGCCTTGTCTATCTCGTTTAGTAGTAGATTTTCTGTGGACTCTGGTATATTAGGTGGTTTATAGTAAACTCCTAATAGTAATTTATTGTTGTTTTTAGCTCCATGTATCTCTACCCACAGTGATTCCACATGTTCATGTCCCTCACTTATATCTTCACGGAGTGTGGGCTTTAGACAAGACTTTACATAAAGGCAAACCCCTTCCCCTCTCCGGTTTTGACGATCCTTTCTAAACAGACTGTAACCTTGTACATTAACTGCCCAGTCATAGCTATCATCCAGCCATGTCTCAGTTATTCCCACTATGTCATAGTCCTCCTCACACATCACTAATTCCAGCTCCCCAGTTTTATTAGTCAGGCTTCTGGCATTAGTATACATACATTTGAGAGGTTTATGTATATTTTCTACCCTACACCTTTCCTTCTGAACTGTTCTAGTCCCTCCTTCCATTCCTCCCCCAGTCCCACTACCTTGCCCCCGGTCTCTATCTGCACTATCTTCCCCTCCTATAGTGTAATTTCCCTCCCCCCCAGTCCCTAGTTTAAACACTCCTCCAACCTTCTAGCCATCTTTCTCCCCAGCACAGCTGCCCCTTCCCCATTGAGGTGCAGCCCGTCCCTACGATAGAGCCTGTAGCCGATAGAGAAGTCGGCCCAGTTCTCCAGGAACCCAAACCCCTCCTTCCTACACCAGTTCTTGAGCCACTTGTTAATCTCCCTAATCTCCCACTGCCTTTCTTGTGTGGCCCGTGGTACAGGCAGTATTTCGGAAAATACAATCTTTTGAGGTCCTTGCCCTAAGCTTTTGACCCAAATCCCTGAAATCATTTTTAAGGACTCTCCACCTACCTCTAACTTTGTCATTGGTTCCGATATGGACCATGACAGCTGGATCTTCTCCAGCCCCTCCCAGTAATCTGTCAACCCGATCCGCGATGTGTCGAACTCTAGCGCCAGGAAGACAGCACACTGTTCGGTGATCACGGTCTTTGTGACAGATTTCCCTATCTGTTCCCCTAATAATGGAGTCTCCCACTTCCAGCACCTGTCTGGCCTGCCCTGCTCTCCTGGTTCCCTGCTTACTGGAGCTGACATTCCCCTGACTGGCAGAGGAAGTGTCCGGCTGCGGCAGTGCCGTCCCTGGACTGACATCCCCCTCATCTGCCAAACGTGCAAACTTGTTGGGGTGTGTCAGATCAGGGCTAGCCTCCCTGGCGCTCTTCCCTCTACCCCGCTTTCTAACTGTTACCCAGCTAGCTACCTCACTTTCCTCAGCCTCCTCTCTCATTTTCCAATTTGTGGTTTGATTAGTTTACTACTCAAATAAAGAAATGTTCTTGTAGAAGAAAACATAAGATTCGATTCCATGCTGCGTGAGTTATTTATTTACACATTATTACTGCTGTATAGAACACACATGCAAAACAAAAAGAAAAAAAATTAAGCAAGTTGACAGATATTTTCTGGTGTGTTTTGGTATGAAAGATACCATACGTATGTCACTCATACACAGACTGGAACATTTGTTGTCCTATTTTAATGTATGCTTCTCTCTCCTCATCAGTCATGAATGACACTAGACCTGGATTTTGACTGACCTCACTGTAAATATGGGGCTGGCCACCAACCATGACCACTGGGTCATCATTTTCAGCCTCTTCCTCCAGCCCTGCGCTGCTCGTGGATTTTCCCTCAGCCAGCTTTGTGTGTTTTTTCTCTTCGTCAGACTCACTGGTATCACTTTCGGAATCACTTTTGGCAATCTTGGTGACAGTTGGAAGAGATCCGGATTTCATCTCGTGGATTAAGAGAGTCCTTATCACTTCATTGTCATTACCCCTGTCTTTATTGGCATTTTCATCCACAGTCTCTGGTTCTTCAAATGCTTTGGAAACAGGAGCAGAGAAAAATTGTATTTGATTTACAGAAAAGGATATTAAGAAAGTTATTAACAAAGAAGAGGATGTTATTTTGATGGGAGAACCAATCCTACCTCTGCTTTTATAGTCTAAGATTTACATGGAGGTGAAGTCAAGTGGGCCTAGGGAGACGGAGGCTGGATTGACCCATCCTGCCCACACATTATGTATATAAACTGAATGCAACATCCAGAAACAATTTAACACAGTCTATTCTAATGCCATCAGTGGGGTAGATAACCAAGAACATGAGGACTTCATAAGTAGATATTGATTTCCTAGTAGTGAAAGAAAATGTACTTAAAGAAGGAATGTATCGCCAAAAAAATGTAAACTTAAAACCAGATCGCTGGACATATCATATCCTTTTTTTCTAATCAGTTTTTATTTTCTGATTACATGATTATGGGGGCTGCCATCTTGCCTGAGCTGTTCTTCACAGCATTTAGAGATATGCTTTACAGTAGCCACATGGGCCATAGACACAATGGTCAGGAGCTGACTCACTGACTTCTATGGGAGAGTTTTCTAGGCATGCTCTGTGACCTGTGCAAAGGTCAAGAGGGAGAAGATACGCTTTGACAATCATCTATGGTGAATGGTGGAGCCAGTGTAATTCTGCCTTTTTTAGATATTGACATAGAAAATTAAAAATAACCACCAAAAAATCTTTAAAATGATTTAAAGAAAAGATCTTTTTCTGATGACACATTCCCTTTAAGCAAGTTGAGCTTAGATATATTGTCCTAATGACTAATCCCAGAACCATCACCATGTTTATATTGAGCAGGGGTCAGCAACTTCCTACATTCCAGTTGTTAATAAATTACAAATCCCAGCATCCACCACTCACTTCTATGGGAGTTTTGAGAACAGCTGAGGAAGTGTACATGCTGGGAATTTCACAACAGCTCTAATGCCGAAGGTTGCTGGCCCCTGAAATAGGGGCACCAGTGACTTCAGGTGTATCTCACAATACTCACGGAGATCAGCTTTGATTTCTGCAGGCTGGTCTTCAGTCACAGACACAGTACTTTCCTTCATCCAGACTGGCTGCTCCTTCCCCTTCTTTTCTTTTACCTTTCTAACCTCAGTCTCACGGACATTAATGGTCACATTCTGGACATACATATTGTCCCCAGATGAAGTTCTGTTTGCCCATCTCCCCTGGAGCCCTTGCATATCAACCATCGGCACATCAGAACTCTGTTCACAGCTAAAGTAAATAGGCTTGAGTTATGAGGAGCAGCCACCAGAATTTGGTTAAAATGTAAAAGTTTTAGTTGGGTCATGATAAGGCTACTTTCACACCTGCGTTAGGTGCGGATCCGTCTGCTATCTGCACAGACGGATCCGCACCTATAAAATGCAAACAATGGTATCCGTTCAGTACGGATCAGTCTGCATACACTTAGTCAAAAAAAGTCTAAGTGTAAGTCAAACGGATTTGTCCTGACTTTACATTGAAAGTCAATGGGGGACGGATCAGTTTACAATTGCACCAATATTGTGTCAATGTAGACGGATCCGTCCCCATTGACTTACATTGTAAGTCAGGACGGATCCCTATGGCTCCGCACCGCCAGGCGGACACCAAAACACTGCAAGCAGCGTTTTGGTGTCCGCCTCCAGAGCGGAATGGAGGCGGAACGGAGCCAAACTGATGCATTCTGAATGGATCCGCATTCATTTAGAATGCACTGGGGCTAAACTGATCCAACAGAAGAATATACTTTACATGTTTAAAGCATTCACATTATCCATTCCTCAAATGTAACATTTTTTATTTTTTTATTTAAAGTGAATGGGGCTGAGCTGCGATACTAAGCACAGCCGTTATACTATGTACGGTGCTCTGCTTTGTGAGCTGAGAGAAGGCCGCGGCACTATTCTAGTACCAGTGCTTTCTCAAACAGCTGATCAGCAGGAATCCCGGGTGTCAGACCCCCACAGATCATCAGTTACAAAACTGTGGAAAAACTAAATATTTAACTAAAAATAAAAAAACTTTGGAAAACACAAGTTTTTCTTTGCATCACCATATTCTGACCTGCATAACTGTAATATATACACATAGTGGATATAAAAAGTCTACACACCCCTGTTAAAATGTCAGGTTTCTGTGATGTAAAAAAATGAGACAAAGATAAATAATTTCAGAACTTTTTCCACCTTTAATGTGACCTATAAACTGTACCATTTAATTGAAAAACAAACTGAAATCTTTTAGGTGGAGGGAAGAAAACAAAAAAATGGTTGCATAAGTGTGCACACCCTTTTATAACTGGGGATGTAGCCGTGTTCAGAATTAAGCAATCACATTCACAAATCATGTTAAAAAGGATAACTGTCACATTTAGACCCCAATTTCAATTTTCATATATGTAGTTACTAATAACATGATATTCCAGAATCAGTTACTATTAGACTGACTTGCCCCATATTTAACAAGATTCAGCCCTTAGCAACCAGTCTGCATAAAACTGCAATTTCACTATTCAGTTAACATAGAAACATAGAATGTGTCGGCAGATAAGAACCATTTGGCCCATCTAGTCTGCCCAATATACTGAATACTATGGATAGCCCCCGGCCCTATCTTATATGAAGGATAGCCTTATGCCTATCCCATGCATGCTTAAACCCCTTCACTGTATTTGCAGCTACCACTTCTGCAGGAAGGCTATTCCATGCATCCACTACTCTCTCAGTAAAGTAATACTTCCATATTACTTTTAAACCTTTGCCCCTCTAATTTAAAACTGTGTCCTCTTGTGGTAGTTTTTCTTCTTTTAAATATGCTCTCTTCCTTTACCGAGTTGATTCCCTTTATGTATTTAAAAGTTTCTATCATATCCCCTCTGTCTCTTCTTTCTTCCAAGCTATACATATTAAGGTCCTTTAACCTTTCCTGGTAAGTTTTATCCTGCAATCCATGTACTAGTTTAGTAGCTCTTCTCTGAACTCTCTCTAGAGTATCTATATCCTTCTGGAGATATGGCCTCCAGTACTGCGCACAATACTCCAAGTGGGGTCTCACCAGTGTTCTGTACAGCGGCATAAGCACTTCACTCTTTCTACTGCTTATACCTCTCCCTATACATCCAAGCATTCTGCTGGCATTTCGTGCTGCTCTATTACATTGTCTTTCCACCTTTAAGTCTTCTGAAATAATTACTCCTAAATCCCTTTCCTCAGATACTGAGGTCAGGACTATGTCAAATATTCTATATTCTGCCCTTGGGTTTTTACGCCCCAGGTGCATTATCTTGCACTTATCCACATTAAATTTCAGTTTCCAGAGTTCTGACCATTCTTCTAGTTTTCCTAAATCCTTTTCCATTTGGCGTTTCCCTCCAGGAACATCAACCCTGTTACATATCTTTGTGTCATCAGCAAAAAGACAAACCTTACCAGCGAGGCCTTTTGCAATATCACTTATGAAAATATTAAACAAAATCGGTCCCAGTACAGATCCCTGTGGAACCCCACTGGTAACATTACCTTGTTTTGAATGTTCTCCATTGACTACAACCCTCTGTTGTCTGTCACTCAGCCACTGCCTAATCCACTCAACAATATGGGAGTCCATGCTCAATGACTGCAGTTTATTGATAAGTCTTCTATGTGGGACAGTGTCAAAAGCCTTACTAAAATCTAGATATGAGATGTCTACTGCACCTCCACCGTCTATTATTTTAGTCACCCAGTCAAAAAAATCTATAAGATTTGTTTGACATGATCTCCCTGAAGTAAACCCATGTTGTTTTTCATCTTGCAATCCATGGGATTTTAGATGTTCCACAATCCTATCCTTTAATAGGGTTTCCATTAATTTGCCTACTATTGATGTCAGACTCACTGGTCTATAGTTGCTCGATTCCTCCCTACTACCTTTCTTGTGAATGGGCACGACATTTGCCAATTTCCAATCTTCCGGGACGACTCCTGTTACTAATGATTGGTTAAATAAATCTGTTAACGGTTTTGCCAGCTCACCACGAAGCTCTTTTAATAATTTTGGGTGTATCTCATCAGGCCCCTGTGACTTATTTGTCTTCACCTTAGACAGCAAACTTAGAACATCTTCCTCTGTAAAGATACATGCATCAAACGATTTAATAGTCATTCTTTCTAGTGGAGGTCCTTCTCCTTTTTCTTTTGTAAAAACTGAACAGAAGTATTCATTAAGGCAGTCGGCTAGCCCTTTATTCTCTTCTACATACCTTCCGTCCTTTGTTTTTAATTTAGTTATTCCTTGTTTTAATTTCCTTTTTTCATTTATATATCTGAAGAATGTCTTATCCCCTTTTTTCATAGACTGAGCTAGTTATCCACATTAATGAAATTTAAGATGGCCGCTACTGCCCTCACCCTGAGGCTAATCCCGCCTGCCCTCACTAGCCAGTAACAATAGCCCCCCAAAAGTGTCAGTAACCAGAGCCCTCCCCCTAAAGGGTTAATCTCCTTCAGCACAAAGGGGTCCTCTTACCACATGTTGCTTTCATTTATACACTGAGCAGATGGCAGATCTCCCTTCCCTGGTCTGTGCTGCTTCAACTCTGCATTCTCCAGCTCTGCTGAGTGAGGGAGCGTCTGCCAAGCGCAGGGACAGGGAGAAGTGCACACAGCCCAGGCACTGTTATCAGCTGCTGGGGATGACCTGGCTTTAATCATTTACTTACAGTCCCTGGCTGTCAGTAATGTGACCCTGCACGCTGCGTGCTCAGCCCTTTAACAGATAGACGGACCATGCCTAGCAACCCTATTTTAAGCACAGGTAAAAGTAGGCAGTACAGGGAACAAAAATGTGGAATTAAGGGGTAATTGAATACACAGTGAAAAGTTGAAATAGGGCCACCAAGGAGATATTAATCACTACAATCCAATACTCCAAAAAAAAAAATTTATATATATATATATTATAGTTATACTTTAAATAGGAGTCAGCATACACCTGCCATCATTTAAAGTGCCTCTGATTAACCCCAAATAAGTTCAGCTGCTCTAGTTGGTCTTTTCTGAAATTTTCTTAGGGTACTTTCACACTAGCGTTTTTCTTTTCTGGCATAGAGTTCCGTCACAGGGGCTCTATACCTAAAAGAACTGATCAGGCATATCCCCATGCGCAGACCTTAAAAAATGAGAAAAAAATTAAATACCAGATTCATTTTGCCTGATGACACCGGAAAAACGGATCCGGTATTGCAATGCATTTTTCTGACTGATCAGGCATTTTTCAGACTTATCAGGATCCTTATCAGTCTGAAAAATGCCTGATCAGTCAGAAAAAAATGACATGCGTTTGCAAACAGTTTGCCTGAGGCAGGCAGTTCAGGCAACGGAACTGCCTGCCGGAATCAAACAACGCAAGTGTGAAAGTACCCTTAGTCGCATCCCACAGCAAAAGCCATGTTCCACAGAGAGCTCCCAAAGCATCAGAGGGATCTCATTGTTAAAAGGTATCAGTCAGGAGAACGGTACAAAAGAATTTCCAAGGCACTAGATATACAATGGAACACAGTGAAGACAGTCATCATCAAGTGGAGAAAATATGGCACAACAGTGACATTACCAAGAACTGGACGTCCCTCCAAAATTGATGAAAAGACGATAGGAAAACTGGTCTGGGAGGCTACCAAGAGGCCTACAGCAACATTAAAGGAGCTGCAGGAATATCTGGCAAGTACTGGCTGTGTGGTACACGTGACAACAATCTCCCGTATTCTTCATATGTCTGGGCTATGGGGTAGAGTGGCAAGACGAAAGCCTTTTCTTACGAAGAAAAACATCCAAGCCAGGCTACATTTTGCAAAAACACATCTGAAGTCTCCCAAAAGCATGTGGGAAAAGGTGTTATGGTCTGATGAAACCAAGGTTGAACTTTTTGGCCATAATTCCAAAAAATATGTTTGGCGCAAAAACAACACTGCACATCACCAAAAGAACACCATACCCACAGTGAAGCATGGTAGTGGCAGCATTATGCTTTGGGGCAGTTTTTCTTCAGCTGGAACTGGGGCCTTAGTTAAGCTAGAGGGAATTATGAACATTTCCATATACCAGTCAATATTGGCACAATACCTTCAGGCTTCTGCTAGAAAGCTGAACATGAAGAGGAACTTCATTTTTCAGCATTACAACGACCCAAAGCATACATCCAATTCAACAAAGGAATGGCTTCACCAGAAGAAGATTAAAGTTTTGGGATGGCCCAGCCAGAGCCAAGACCTGAATCAGATTGAAAATCTGTGGGGTGATCTGAAGAGGGTTGGGCACAGGAGATGCCCTCACAATCTGACAGATTTGGAGTGTTTTTGCAAAGAAGAGTGGGCAAATCTTGGCACGTCAAAATGTGCCATGCTGATAGACTCATACCCAAAAAGACTGAGTGCTGTAATAAAATCAAAAAGGTGCTTCAACAAAGTATTCGTTTAAGGGTGTGCACACTTATGCAACCATATTATTTAATTTTTTTATATTTTTTCTTCCCTCTACCTAAAAGATTTCAGTTTGTTTTTCAATTGAGTTTGTACAGTTTACAGGTCACATTAAAGGTGGAAAAGGTTCTGAAATGATTTATCTTAGTCTCATTTTTTTACATCACAGAAACCTGATATTTTAACAGTGGTGTGTAGACTTTTTATATCGTGTGTGTGTGCGTATATATATATATATATATGTGTATACACACACACACACACACACACACACACACACACACACAATATATATGAAAATATATTGTGTAAAAGATTTTTTTGCGGGGTTATCTAATTGATACCCTTTTAGGTTCTAATTGATACCCTTTTAGGGTATGTATGACTTGTTGATCACTTTTTATTCAATTATTTTGGGAGGTAAAAAGGGACCAAAAACAGCGAATCGGACATTTAGATTTTTTTCTCTGTTATGCTGTTCACAATACGGGATAAATATCATATATTAATAGTATAGGTGTTTTGGGACACAGTAAAACTAGTGATCTTTAGCTTTTGGTTTATTTTTAAAATGATTACTTTTTTTTTTCTTCTTAAAAATGTTTGAACGTTGAAAACGTTTTTTAAAAATAGAATATCATCTGATCACTTTTCCCATAGACTGCAATGATTTAACATTCCAGCCTATTGTAAATTCAGTGCACTCCTATTGAACCCTGCAATAGGCAGGGCCTGATAGGAACTTCATTAGGACAGGCCTCAGAACCTTCAGGAGGCCTGATGCCTCCATAGCAACCAGAATGCACCCTCAATCTTCGTGCGTCAGAGGCTCTGTCCCCAGAAGCGTAGCACTCCTGTGAAGAGACCACTCGGATGCCATAGTCTCAATTAACTACAGCATCTGATGGGTTAAACTTCTGTGATAGGTCATCACCATTCATAGACCGTCTCTGGTGTCTGCTGTGTAAAACAACAGGCACCCAGTGACTATGGGGCCCGCTCAGCTCCTGAGTAGGTGCAATTCTTAAAATCCTGACTTGCATAGTGTACGGCACAAGTTATTAGGTCACTTCAGCAAATAACTTTCTCTTCAAGATAAATGTTAATACAAGGCAGGTGCTAATGTATTGTGATTGTCCATATTGCCTCCTTTGCTGGCTTCATTCATTTTCCCATCACATTATACACTGCTTATTTCCATGGTTACGACTACCCAGCAGCAGTGGCTGTGTGTGAGATGGGGAAACAGCTTTCATTTTGTGAACATTGTATTTGTATAAATGAAGTTAAATTATGTGAACTGACATTCTGCTGTTTGGCCACAAGAGGCCGCTGTTTCCTAAGTACAGCTAACAGACTGCATATTTCTATATTTGAGATTTAAAACTCTCAAAGGTGGAGTTACAAAGCCTGAAGAGGAAGTGACACTGCAGCCATCTTAGATTGAGCCTGGGAGAAGCATACAGGAGCTGTGTGAGGAGAATCCCTCGACATCCAGGCGTGAGAGCATCCTTCAGGGACCAGAGCTGCAGCCAAGGGTAGCGGATAGTGTCCATGACCCTGATTTTGTTCAGAGGGAGGGGAACTGCTGCCAGGAATGCAGATGAGAGCGGAGGAGTGAAGCCACAGACCCTGCAGTACCGCACGCTGGTTGGAGAAACCATTGTTCCGTCCACAGTCACCAGCTTATACAGAGCAGACCCGGGTCGGTAAGACAAATCGTGCACGCACTACATCATAGTTTTGGTGCCTAGGATCCTAGAGACTGAGACCAGGCCTGTAGTCAGTTAGTTAGGTTTCCTGTTTGTGTCAGGCCACAAGTATTGTTAACTACTCATAACAAGCACTTCACGTTTAAAGTGCCAGTTCACACCAGAGAATTCAAGTCAGGCTGGTGTATTCAGGAGAGACACTATAGGAACGTGCTGTTTAACCAGTTGTTGGGGGAGGGAATTATTATAGCATGTCATAAGATTGTAGGCTGTTGTGCTGTACTGCAGGCTAACCAACATCACATACCCAAATAATTATTCCTGATTCTAGGGTAATAACAGGTAAGGTGTAGCTGGTCTATTTGAGCCTGCCAGTAGGTAAATTTACCGCTCATACCTCAGCATCCACCCGAGGGCGCCACACAGCACAAAGGTCTCAGCCTCCTGGTTGGGTGTATGCAAATGTATTTGTGTTTATCCATCATTTGTGGTCGCATTAATTACCACGTTTAAGTAAAATACGGTTTTGGCAAAACTGGTGTTTGAGATAATTTCCTCGTTTGTGACTTTGCTGTATCCGGGAGACCACCACGGTACATGGCTTACACATGCTTGCACACCAGAAAAATTAATAATTAATTTGCTGGACTGTGCACACTCCCATGGTCCAGACCACCAGAGAGCCCAGTGCTTTTTACTTTAGTGTGCAAGCATGACCACCGCTGATGGATTGCTGGGTGGTCATAACCATGGAAACGAGCAGTGTATAATGTGATGGAAAAATGAATCCAGCCAGCAAAGGAAGCAATATGGACAATCACAATACAATAGTAAGCGCCTTGTATTAACTTTCTCTACATTGTAAATGCCATTTTCTGAAGTGAGCACAGCGCCATACATTGTATAATGGCTGTGCTTGGAATCGCAGCTGAGCCCCATTCACTGCAATGGGGCTGAGCTACGCCTAGGCCATGTAACCAATGAACATGATGTCACATGCCCTAGGGAAAGCTCAGACAAGGCCGCAGCTCTACTGCAAGTGCAGCTGTCTTCTCAAACAGCTGATCGGTGATGGCCTATTCAGAGGCTAGGTCATGAGTATAAAAGTCTCGTCCATGTGATTAATGGCACCATCTTCAAGTAGGGTGGTACATACAATAAACACAGGACCCAGCCTCTTATATATGCATGATGGCTAATATGACATGGGCACGGTTATGTCAGACTAATGTTATTTTAAAAGCATTATGGTTGATGCACTGAGACTTATGTTATTATACAGTAAAAAAATGGCTGATGTGAACAGATAAGCAATATAGCTGATGCATTATATATGGTGTTGGAGGGGTTACTATGGCAGGGGAAATGGTGGTGTTCACTGGTCAACAACATCAGGCACTTACCTGTTTGCAAGCTCTGGAATATACGTTGGCGGCGGTTCCAGCAACTCACATGGAAGCACAATGTCTTCTGTCTCTTGGAGAAGCACAAAAATTGGTGCAATCTGCTCATTGAATTTAGCAAGTAATGTCCTCGCATCTCTTTTGGGCATTGATGAGAAGTCTTCTTCTACTTCAGCATAGCAGTAAGTACAGCGAAAGAGCTCTGCATAAGAAAACAGAATGAATGGATTACAAATGATCTGCTGCAATATCAGAAGGACAAAGAACCAAGAACCGACATGTGTGGCCTTGATGTAGAGCCCCAGAATATCTCATCAAATGCTGCACAGTGCTAATGTACTGCACAGGGAGTTGCAAGGTCATAAGGGACGTGTTGGTTATGCTTGTACATACAAGTGTGGCCATCATTACCTCCAATATGATCTGCATTTCTGCCCGCTATTGTCTTCTACAACTTAAAGAGGACCTTTCACCGATTATTACACTATGAACTAACTATACAGACATGTAGAGCGGCGCCCGGGGATCTCACTGCACTTACTGTTATCTCCGGGCGCCGCTCCGTTCTCCCGCTATGCCCTCCGGTATCTCCGCTCACTAAGTTATAGTAGGCGGAGATTCCAGTCACTAAGTTATGGTAGGCGGAGTCTGCCCTTGTTCTGCTCTAGCGCTGGCCAATCACAGAGCAGAGCTCACAGCCGGGGAGGTTATTTTCTCCCAGGCTGTGAGCTCTGCAATGCGATTGGCCAGCGCTACAGAAGAACAAGGGCAGACTCCGCCTACCATAACTTAGTGAACGGAGATACCGGACGGCATAGCGGGAGAACGGAGCGGCGCCCGGGGATAATAGTAAGTGCAGTGAGATCCCCGGGTGCCCCTCTACATGTCTGTATAGTGAGTTCATAGTGTAATAATCGGTGAAAGGTCCTCTTTAAAAGGGGTTTTCCAGGTGTAATATTAAACACAGCAACAGTTATAAGGCTTAAAAAAAAAAAAAAAACCTGTGAGGTAGAAGTTAATTTTCCTCACTTTAGGGGGGAAAAATTCTTCCCGACTCCAATGAGAATAACTCCTTGGATCAACGACCCATCTCTAGTAACTATAACATGTAATATTATTACACTCCAGAAATACATCCAGGTCCCTCTTGAACTCTTTTAGTGAACTCACCATCACCACCTCCTCAGGCAGAGAGTTCCATAGTCTCACTGCTCTTACCATAAAGAATCCTCTTCTACGTTTGTGTACAAACCTTCTTTCCTCCAGACGCAGAGGATGTCCCCTCGTCACAGTCACAGTCCTGGGGATAAATAGATGATGGGAGACATCTCTGTACTGACCCCGATATATTTATACATATGGGGTCATTTATCAAACTGGTGTAAAGTAGAACTGGCTTATTTGTCCATAGCAACCAATCAGATTCCACCTTTCATTTTTGACAGCTCCTTTGGAAAATGAAAGGTGGAATCTAATTGGTTGCTATGGGCAACTAGGCCAGTTCTACTTTACACCAGTTTGATAACTGACCCCAATAGTTTTTAGATCTCCTCTCAGTATTTAAAGAAAATATATAAATAACCCTAATTTTGATAATCTTTCAGGGTACTGTAGTCCACCCATTCCAGTTATTAGTTTAGTTGCCCTTCTCTGAACCCTCTCCAGCTCTGCTATGTCTGCTTTGTTCACAGGAGCCCAGAACTGTACTCCATGTGTGGTCTGACTAGCGATTTGTAAAGTGGCAGGACTATGTTCTCATCACGGGCATCTATGCCCCTTTTGATGCAACCCATTATCTCTTTGGTCTTGGCAGAAACTGCCTGACACTGGTTTCTACAGCTTAGTTTGCTGTCCACTAAAAGTCCTAGGTCCTTTCCCATGTCAGTGTTACCCAGTGTTTTACCATTTAGTATGTACGGGTGACTTGCATTATTCCTTCCCATGTGCATAACCTTACATTTGTCAGTGTTAAACCTCATCTGCCACTTCTCTGCCCAAGCCTTCAATCTATCCAGATCCATCTGTAGCAGTATACTGTCTTCTTATACAGTTTAGGGTCATCTGCAAAAATATATATTTTACTATGCAAGCCTTCTACAAGATAATTATTAAATATGTTCAAGAGAATAGGGCCCAATACTGACCCCTGAGGTACCCCATTAGTGACAGCGACCCAATCTGAGTGTGTACCGTTAATTACCACCCTCTGTTTTCTATCACTGAGCCAGTTACTTACCCACATACTGCCATTTTTCCCCAGTTCAAGCATTCTGTAACTGCATCTGCTGTGAGCTGCTGTTCCCCTGCTTATCGCTGTGGTCTCGGGCACAGTGTTCAATGCTGATCTGCTGCCAGAGTTTCCTTATAGCCCTGGCCACAGCATGCTTGTTTCCTGCAGCATTTCCTTAAATATCGGCGCGTCACTTCTTATGCTTTATGGGTTGGATCATGTGACCTCGCTGACAAATCCTAGCCCTCCTGCAACAAGCGTCTCAGCCCCCTTCCCAGATGCCTCAGTGTCAAGGTACTTGTGTCCTGCTAAGGTTCCTGATCTCTGCTTGTGTTCCTGACTCATAATTGTATTCCTGGACTCTGCTACCTGTTTGATCCCTGCCTGCTTGCCTTTACTCTCCTGTTGCCGACCCAGGTTGCCTGACCTGTGCCGCCTGCCCTGACCTGTTTGACTTCGCCTCATCCTTCGGTACTGCACTGTTGCTCCTGGTTACGACTCCACCTGCTGACAACGCCTGCACCTCTGGCATCTTGCTCAGGTACCTCCTGGTCTGCCTGGACTAGGTGCCTCGTGTGCCAATACTCCTCAAGAGGTAGCGACCTGGTGTTCCCCTCAGGAAAGTCTATCCCCACTGATGGGCTATAAGTAACTCCATTTTGTCCTTTCAGCAACGTGTATTACATTTGGCCAGTGCACTTCCAATGTCTCCCTACCCCCTACCCCCTTTTGGAATGTGAGAAACTTCCTGTGCGGTTTCAAGATACCCATAAATTCCTTAGTTTGTAAGTTTGAACAGTCTTCTTACCATATAGGGTCATCTTGGCTCAAGTGCCTGCTGGCCTATGTGTCTATACCTGATTGGTCAAATGCTGTTACTATGAGTCATCTATTATGTTAATGCAGAGCTCATGTGTGATCATACTATAGGTCAAACAAATGCTAACATATGATTGGATGTCAAGGAAGCTCAACCCCCTCTATTATAACTGTTTGCCAACTGTGAAATATACCAGAATGGATTGGAACTAGACACATGTTCAGTGTTCATCTGATTCATTCTCCCGATACCGGATAAGATTTAATTCAAGCTGATCACCGAAATCATGTGTCAGGGACACGTTAGGCATAAGAGTCTATATTGCCTTACAGTTTTGGGGGCTCAGTCTCGGGATTGAGAGGGTCATCTCTTCAGGTCTACAGTGAAAGACATCAATTCTTGTCCTCCTTGGACCTGGGGCACTGACCAAAACTCATTCAAGTAAGTCGAACCATCTATTTATGATTTCGGTGGATTGCGGTGTCCGGGACATGCAAAAGCTCAGGGAGCTTTAAAAGTTGATTGTAAGAGGCTCAGGGAGTCCATATCATTCGATATAGATATAGTGCACTATATGAATAAATCTGTTCAGGGAACAGAAGGTTACAAGCTTGGATTAACTCTTATGTATATATAGTATAAGTATTTTAGAAGTATTAAGATTATCTGTCTGTGTGAGATGTTGACCGGGTGGTAAGTGTACGGTCACATCCCACTGTGAAATCATTCTGTTTCCATCACTGCCAATATGTAAACTTTATGTTGCACGGTCTAGTCCCACAAATTACTTCCTAGTTAACACATGGATAGACAATTTGGCAGGATGTGAGAATTGACAGTTAAAATGTGAAACAGAATGTTATGCCCGGCTGGCAACAGGGATGAAAAGCTGTAAGAATCTGTGAAGTTATAAGCTTACAGACTGTGTACATCAGAACTCCTGTGATGGTGAAGGGGGAACTTTGGTGAGTGAGAAAGCAGAGCAGTGTCAGGAAGTTCATTGATGGCAAGGGAAAAAGTGCCCCAGTGTCTGCAATCAGAAAGGGCTTGTGTTAAACGTTCAGAAATGAACTGGTTAAGTTTTGTTGCCCTAATGATATGTGTGTGTTTAAATAGGGACGATCTATAGCCCTAGAATTAGAGAATTAGAGATTACAGCACTAAAAGATGGTCAGTTAATGCATAAGTGTATTGATAATTGAAAAGAGAAGTTGTTGAAGGATAATAATAGGCTGGTGTATACTGAGTTATGGTTTAAAGTGTCCATGGAAGTGATTCAGAGAAATTGGAAGTGTCCAATCCTATCAATCTAAGGTTGCACCCATTCTAAGTCCTTATTCAGATATGAGTAAAAGTTTGAGGAACATTTGGGACAGTTGAACGTCCTGTGATTGATTGCTTTACTTCCCCTGCCTGAACATTCCTGAAATAAGAGACGCAAGGCAAAGGAAATGGGGGAAGGGGAATTATATAGAATAAGTGGCGATGTGTGTAACACTAAACTAAAACCACATGGCATATAAGATGATTTGAATTTTAACAAAATGACTGTATGATTATAACATGTATATTGTTTTACAGCGACAGACCATCAGCAATTCTGGGTGTGGTGTGGCTATCTGTTTCCAGGAAAGCTGTGTTTGTCTGTGCTGCAAATTTTGGAATGTAACAAAGAAATTGTGTGATTGGGTGAAAGATACATGATTCAGTGGAATGTGAATGGGTGTGGCTCTGAGTTGTAAGTGGAATTGAAAATGTACGAAGACTGAGATGTTAGCTGTGTGTGCAATTCAGTTTTTATGTGTAAGGGCGTGGTTATGAGTTGTTTGTGAAAATGGGTACATGAAAATGTGAATAATATGCGCATTGAGAATTTAATTTTATTCTTCTTGGAAGTTTTTGGTTTTTATTGGTACCAACAGCATTGATCAAGCTGTCAATGAAAAGTTTTATGGGCCCTTTGTGTGTTCATGCCTGTATTGTCAAATCTGTTCGTTTCAATGTTTGCAGTTACATGTTACGTGTTGTGCTTAACATCAGAGCTCTGTTCTTATGGACAGCTAGGATACTAATGATTGACAGAAGAAGAACCACAGCGTCCGACTAAAAGGGGTGGACTTAGATGACTCAGAGTAGGAGGAAGGAAGTGTGAGCCTTCTATGTGAATTAATGGGGTTTTAAAAAAACAAACAAAAAAAAAACAACAACTTTCAAAACTGACTCACTACCACTCGAGACCATGGACAGGAAATACATCACAGATCATGTATTTAGCATTATACTAGATTGCCCAGTCAGTCTATTAGGGAGAGATTTGTTCATTAAGCTTGACTTGCAGGTATCAGCGAAGAATCAGGACATAAGAGTACACTCAGATCTCATTCCAGTCTCTACACCAGTGCCACTGATTCTTGCAGACATACAGGACCACCCAGAACTTAATAACATTAACCCTGCATTATGGTCTTCAAATGAATATGACACATGATTCATAGATTGCACACTTTACACAGCTACTGTGAAACCAGGTGTCATCTCAGTGTTCCAGAAACAATACCCGTTGTCAAAAGAGAAACTTGATGGACTTAGACCAATGATAGAAGAATTCCTACAAAAGGGAATCCTGGAAGAGGTGATTTCACTCTACAGCACGCCCGTGAATCCAGTGACAAAGGCAGATGGTACTACCCGCTTTGTACAGGATTTAGGGGCCCATCAACAACCTCATTGTGCCTATAGCCCCTGTTGTACCTGATGTCACTCAATTATTATCTGCCATTCCAGCGGACGCTGTCTGGTTCAGTGTGATAGATCTGAAAAATATATTCTTTTCTATCCCAGTTGATAAGATAACCAGACTACTTTTTGCTTTTTCCTTTGACAGACGTCAACTGACCTGGTGCAGAAATGCCCCAGGGATATGCTGATTCACCTGTAGTGTACAGCATAGTCCTCCAAGCGATGTTAGAACCAAGGTACCCCCCCCCCCCCCCAAGGTTCTGTGCTGCTGCAATATGTCGATGATTTGTTACTGTGTAGCATGTCAGCGGAGGCCAGCATTCAGGATGGTTTATCACTGTTATAATGATTGTCAGGAGGTGGTCACAAAGTGACACTTAAGAAAATGCAATGGTGTAAAATGCAGGTTGAATACTTGGGCTTTGTCCTCACAAAAGGTGAAAGGAGAATCAGCGCAGAAAGAGTCCAGTCTATTGCGGGTTTGGTCGCCCCGCACACCAAGAAAGAAGTGTTATCTTTCCTTGGTATGATAAACTACTGTAGACAATGGATTCCTGATTGCGCCTATTATGACAATGTTTTGAGGCAAGCCACTCTGGAAGAAAATCCAGATTTGATTAAATGGTCTTCCAAAATGTACAATGCATTTGATTATCTGAAATGTTCACTCATGTCGAGTCCAGGGCTGGGCCTCCCTGACTATAATATGCCCTCCCTGACTATAATATGCCCTTCCACATGTTTGCATGCCAAAATTGTAAAACCATGGCGGGTGTACTGACAAGAAAACGGAGGCAAGTTGCCGGCATGTCTGTGTTCTCTTGCAGCCTGTGCTATGATGGTAAGAGTTGACAAATTCTTTCACAATGTGACATTACACCATTTTGCACACCACTCTTGATGTTGTAGGCCTACTCAAGGACATCCACACTGAACACAGTAGGCAGCTGAGCTCATTGCACTCACTAGGACATGTATTCAACATACTGATAGACCTGTCACCATTTATACTGAGAGTAGGTACACACATGGGGTAGTGTGGGACCATGGTATGATCTGGCAGAGGAGAGGATTCACGGCAGCAGATGGTAAGGATCATGTCTCACAGGGCAATGCACTGGCAGATAAGGTGGCGAAATGAGTGGCCAAATGCAACCTCACAGGTTTGTGTAACCATTGGGAGATGCCACGTTTGGCACCTCCAACCCCTGAGATGTTGCAAATGCTTACTGATCTTCGGTGGTATGCCACTGAACAGGAACAGTAAGACTGGTGTTATTCAGTATTGCAGAAAAATCCTGAGATAGGATTAGTCTGCAAAGAGGGGAAGTTGTGCATTCCCCAACACAGTGCTTCCATCTTAATAGCACATTTCCACGGAGTAGGACATAAACAGCATTGAGATACTCATGGGTAGGCCTTTCCCCACACCATGGGCTAGACGCCCCCTGGTAGTGCAGGAAGGGGACTTGGACGTGATCAGAGAGGAGTATGTTACTAATCTGATCAAGGTCCTTAGTAAAACTGAAGAATAAGCTGCTTGTAAGTCTCCTTCTCTTTCACAGAAACCAACCCATCCATTCCGGGTAGGCGACCAGGTGATGATCAAGATCTTAAAGAAGGTAAAGGAACCAGGAAGCTTCACCTATGGACCACCTACCGAGGTAGTCGCGATCACCAGAACAGCAGTCCTCACTGAACAATCGCCCACGTGGATCCACGCCACAAGGATTAAGTTGGTAAAGAAAAGAGAGGTACTAACGGAGGCAGACAGCCCTGACCTCGAAGAAGATACAGAAGGGGTACTAACGGAGGCAGACAGCCTTGACCCCCAACGAGATGACGCAGTCGGGAAATTCCTCGAGATGGCTGAAATGTAGTGCCTTGATAATTGCAGTTTTGTGTCTCCTATTCATTGTCCCATGGCTGTGAAACAGACAGATATACTTGAAAACAGAATGCAGAGGGGAAGACAGTCCATGGAAGACAAAGGAGAACTTATGGCTGTACCTGGCCAAAACTCTGAACTTAACTGACTTTTGTCTCCGAACCACTTTATCTGCATCCAACATTTTGGAGACATGTCTGGTAGCAGTCCCCACCCCAGTAGATATATGGACGGGGCTCCTACGTTCCCAATGGAATGACACAGACTTGGAGGATCATGATGTTAAATATGGATATGTAAATCCTTATCATGCTTGTTATGACTGTCCTACATATGAGACTCTGCAAAGTAATATGATAGAAATAATTACAGGTCTTGTTACAGCCACAGAAATATGTTACAAGTTCTCCTGCAATGAGGAACTATTGCCTCCCTGCATACAAGCAAAAATGCAGAATAGGACTAAACCAAATATTTGCGATAGAGATCTAGATAGTTGTAAAAAGATAGTATCACTGCTTGAAAAATATCCCATTGAGTGGATCGAAACGTCGCGTGTCTGGTGAATAAAGCCGTCTTTTTACTTTTTACAACTTGGATGTGCTGTGGATTTTTCAACTTATAGTATCAGGAAAGAATATGCAATGTAATATTATAAAAACAATACCATCCCTAGACAAACATGTACCTCTACCAACAGGATGGGTATTGGCCTATGGGAATATTAGTTACACATACATACCGGCCAATATTACAGAGGGACCCTGTACAATAGCTAGGTTGACATTAGCAATGATACCACTATTCCCAGCAATGCAGACACGACACACGAGAGACACTTCCCTACAGTTACCAGAAAATTGTGATTATAATGTGAATCTCCTCTCTAGATAAGAATATATGAGTTTAGGGATGTCTTTGATAGGAGTACTAGGTTTGGCCATATATAACCACAGGACAATATCAAAACTTGCCTGTTTTATGGTAAAACAGATAAATGTCACTAGTGCAGTTCTGCAAGATATGCTGCTGGATATACAATCATATAAAAAGGCTATCTTGCAGAATAGGGCAACTATTGACTATTTATTGCTCCAACATGGTGTAGGATGCTCAGCGTTCGCAGGGATCTGTTGTTTCAATTTATCAGATCACTCCCGTGGAATAAAAGATAAAATAGGCCAATTAGAAGAGATGAGAAAACATATAAAACAAGATGTTGACCAAGATTGGTGGGACTGGCTTTTTGGCTGGATACCTGACTTTGGTCAAATAAGATATGTTTTAGGAGTGGTACTCGTCGTGATCGCTGCAATAGTGTGTCTCTGCTGTTGTCTACAGTGTGTGCCCTCCCTTCTGGCCGTATGTAACAATGTGGCCGAAAGAAGGGTACACTCAACATTCCTCTATACTCCGGTAGAGGTAGAAGAGGCAAACACAACCTCAACAAAGCCTGAGGATTATACTCCTGAAGGGTATATGGAATACCTAAAGGCTTATAAGCAAACAAAGGAAGAGCAGAGAAAGAACCATATAGTATAAGGTATATATATATATATATATATATATATATATATATATATATATGGTTCTAAGAGGGGATTGATGGGCTATAAGTAACTCCATTTTGTCCTTTCAGCAACGTGTATTACATTTGGCCAGTGCACTTCCAATGTCTCCCTACCCCCTACCCCCTTTTGGAATGTGAGAAACTTCCTGTGCGGTTTCAAGATACCCATACATTCCTTAGTTTGTAAGTTTGAAAGTATGGTCTTCTTACCATATAGGGTCATCTTGGCTCAAGTGCCTGCTGGCCTATGTGTCTATACCTGATTGGTCAAATGCTGTTACTATGAGTCATCTATTATGTTAATGCAGAGCTCATGTGTGATCATACTATAGGTCAAACAAATGCTAACATATGATTGGATGTCAAGGAAGCTCAACCCCCTCTATTATAACTGTTTGCCAACTGTGAAATAAACCAGAATGGATTGGAACTAGACACGTGTTCAGTGTTCATCTGATTGATTCTCCCAGTACCGGATAAGATTTAATTCAAGCTGATCACCGAAATCATGTGTCAGGGACACGTTAGGCATAAGAGTCTATATTGCCTTACACCCACCATCAGGGGTACTGTGAAGATCGAGGGGTTCACTTAGACAACGTTCTTAGAGGAGGTAGGACACATGGCACAGTAGGTTCACACCCGCTGGTTCGTAACAGTACACTGAGGCCATGGGCCCTGCTGGTCACCCCAAGGCTGTCATTCGGGAATTGTTACATGAAGTGAGGTGTCAGAGCAAACGTCAGGATGCAGTTCATGCAAAATGTTGCTGCTCGTCTGGATGCCATCTCTTCTCCAGCTACTGAAGGATCACCAGTCGCTGCTACCCCTGCAATACCCACACCGGTGAATCCAGATTTGGGTGCCGCTGGTGTGCAGTTCCCTCTGTCATCCTGCCATGGTGTTCTGGGAGTGCCTTTCTGACCGGATTAAGGATGAATTAGCTGGTCGGCACTGTCAGTCTACTCTGAATGACCTGCTCACCTTCGCCGCAAGGATAGATATGAGTTTCAAGGAACGTTCTAAGGCAGTCGCATGCACCAGAAGACCACCTCGTTTGGCTCCATCCTTCCAGAGGCCGGTTCTCTGTCTAGTGTCCATCCCGTCTGAAGAGCCCATGCAAATAGAGCGCCTTCGATTGTCTGACCAGGAACGTGTGCGATGCAAAGTAGAGAACCTGTGTCTGTATTGTGGAGGCAAGGCCCACTTTGTGCGTAATTGTCCACAGAAGCTGGGAAACGCCAGTGTCTAGGATCAGTTGGAGACGTGGTCCTAGACAAGAAGTCCTCTCCGAAACTTTCAGTTCCAGTGACTCTCTCTCTCACAAGGGAGTGACACTGTCTGTGCTTACATTCTTGGACTCTGGGTCAGCCGGTAACTTCATTCAGTAAGCTCTGGTCCATCAGTACCGGCTCCCTACCATCCATCTAGAAAGGCCTCTGTCTGTGGCTTCCGAAAATGGACTGCCACTTCCTGAACCTGTGCTTTCTGTTACTATGCCCCTTAAGTTGCAAATAGGGGTTCTGCATTCAGAGATGATCTCCTATGTGCTGCCAGAATCAGTGAATCCGGTTATCCTTGGTCTTCCCTGGCTGCGTCAGCACACTCCTTTGGACTGGCACTCCGGTCAGATTCTGCGTTGGGAGGGGGGGGGGGTCGGTCATCCTGTCAGTATACCTGCTTATCTGATGTCCGACCTGCTTCCTCGCCTACAGTACCTGTAGATTTGCCTGGACTTCCACAGCAGTGGATGTCTTCAGTAAGAAAGACATAGGATTGTCCGATTGACCTTTTGCCTGGTGCCACTCCTCCTCGTGGTCGAGTCTAACCACTCTCACTTCCCAAGACCCAAGCGATGTCTGATTACGTGAAGGAGAATCTTGAGAGGCGGTTAAGGCTAGTTTCACACTAACGGCAGGGGACTCCGGCAAGCTGTTTAGTAAGTGCCGGACAGGCAAGACATTTCTTTTGTTGCTTTATTTTATTTATGCAACCTGCTCAATAAACCTGGCTCCAGGCTAGCTGAAAACTTATACCTTGGTGGCTGGTTGGAATTGTGTGAAACAGACAAGTGTCCTTTGACCCCAGCAAAGGCGATCCCGAGCTTATCCCCCCACAATATATAAAAGTCGAAAAACGGGAAGCACTCCATGAAATAAAAAATAGAAGACTTTATTCACCCAGACAGGACATGCAACGTTTCAGCTCTATGCTGGAGCCTTCCTCAAGCAGTGTATACAGACAAAGTGCTCAGTATATATAGCAAACCAAGTTAATGTGCCAATTCACAATAATCGCAGACAATCATGTAATCGCATAATAAATAAAAAAAATGGATAAAAGTGAACTGTGACAATTACTTAATGTATCCTATGATGACATCATAGATAGAGTGATTACAGTGCATACAAAAATTCATCTCATGTGAAAAAATACATTATATTATATATATATATATATATATATATATATATATATATATTACACACACACACATTAATATAAATAGCATTATTAGTGCCATGTGCAAACGTTAATTTAAAGTGCTAAGTGCTTACTGGATGATGTAGCTGACGAAGCGTGAAGGAGGAGCGATGAGGAAAATGGCAGCCGTCAGCTGCTTGGCGTGTATTTTGGCGTGCCTACAGTGCAATTGCGCATGTCAGGATGACGTATATTCTTTACTTCCAAATGCGACTGCCCTCATTTCTGTGCGGTTGCGCACTACGACTTAGAAGCGAAGTCAGACATTTTAGGTGAGGGAATAGCACATAGAAGATCTGGCGCATGCGTATTCATGACGAATAGGCACGCCGGAATACACGCCAAGCAGCGACTGCTGCCATGCTCCTCATCGCTCCTCCTTCACGCTTCGTCAGCTACATCATCCAGTAAGCACTTAGCACTTTAAATTAACGTTTGCACATGGCACCAATAATGCTATTTATATTATGTATATATATGTATTTTTTCACACGAGATGAATTTTTGTATGCATTGTAATCACTCTGATGTCTATGATGTCATCATAGGATACATTAACCCCTTAGGGACGCATGACGTACCGGTACGGCATGTTTCCCGAGTCCTTAAGGACCCATGACGTACCGGTACGTCATGAGTTTAAAATGAGATTGCGGCTCTGCGGGTGTTAATCCGAACAGGATGCCGGCTGAAATCATTCAGCCGGCATCCTGTCACAACGCCGGGAGGGGTCATATGACCCCCCGTATCGGCGATCGCAGCAAACCGCAGGTCAATTCAGACCTGCGGTTTGCTGCGCTTTCTGCCGATTCTGATCCCTGCGGACCCTGACCGCGAGGATCAAACTTTAAAATGCCCCATATAAAGTTTTTTTCACCCCCTCTGCACCCCTGAATGCTTTTATGGCGGCGGGTGGTGCAGGGGGGGTGTTGCGGGCGGTGCGGCAGGCGGGATCGCGATCCCCCGCCCTCCTCCTATGGAATAATCGTTGGTGGCCAGTGGGTATACCAGGGTGTCAGCACATTGCTGACACTCTGGTATAAAGGGCCGACATCTGTGATGTGATGTCAGCTGTTTACCCTTTCCATACCGCGGTCCGTACGGACGGCTGTAAGGAAAAAGTTAACAGTAAGTTAACAGTAAGAGGGAGCTCCCTCCCTCTCCCGTCGGGGGGCTGCCGTGCCTTTGCAGCCCCCCGACAGGATGGGGGTCACAGAGGTAGGGAGCCCCCCTCCTTACCCTTCCCCGTCTGCGCAGTTGTGGCCACAACTGAGCAGACTGGGAAGGTTCCCATGGCAACAGGACGCCTTCTCAGGCATCCTGCTGTCCATGGTGCTGAACAGATCTGTGCTAAAGGCATAGATCTGTTCAGACAAAGTATAAGTAAAATACAGTACACTATATATTGTACTGTACTGTATTATACAGACATCAGACCCACTGGATCTTCAAGAACCAAATGGGTCTGGGTAAAAAAAAAAGTAAAAAAAAAAACAAAAAAAACATTCATCACTGAATAAAAATGTCAAAAATAAAATACACTACACATATTAGGTATCGCCGCGTCCGTAACGACCTGATCTATAAAATGGTCATGTTACTTTCCCTGCACGGTGAACGCCATGAAAATAAAAAAAATAAAAACTATGAGGAAATTAAAATTTTGCCCACCTTACTTCCCAAAAAAGGTAATAAAAGTTTTCAAAAAAGTTGCATGTACGCCAAAATAGTACCAAATCAAACCGTCATTTCATCCCGCAAAAATCATACCCTACCCAAGATAATCGCCCAAAAACTGAAAAAACTATGGCTCTTAGACTATGGAAACACTAAAACATGATTTTTTTTGTTTCAAAAATGAAATCATTGTGTAAAACTTACATAAATAAAAAAAATTGGATACATATTAGGTATCGCCGCGTCCGTGACAACCTGCTCTATAAAAATACTACATGATCTAACCTGTCAGATGAATGTTGTAAATAAAAAAAAAACGGTGCCAAAAAAGCAATTTCTTGTTACCTTGCCTCACAAAAAGTGTAATATAGAGCAACCAAAAATCATATGTACCCTAAACTAGTACAAACAAAACTTCCACCCTATCCTGTAGTTTCTAAAATGGGGTCACCTTTTTGGAGTTTCTACTCTAGGGGTGCATCAGGGGGCCTTCAAATGGGACATGGTGTACAAAAAAAAAAAAAAAACAGTCTAGCAAAATCTGCCTTCCAAAAACCGTATGGCATTCCTTTCCTTCTGCGCCCTGCCGTGTGCCCGTACAGCAGTTTACGACCACATATGGGGTGTTTCTGTAAACTACAGAATCAGGGCCATAAATAATGAGTTTTGTTTGGCTGTTAACCCTTGCTTTGTAACTGGAAAAAAAAATATTAAAAATGGAAAATCTGCCAAAAAAGTGAAATTTTGAAATTGTATCTCTATTTTCCATTAAATCTTGTGCAACACCTAAAGGTTTAAAAAAAGTTTGTAAAATCAGTTTTGAATACCTTGAGGGGTGTAGTTTCTTAGATGGGGTCAGTTTTATGGAGTTTCTACTCTAGGGGTGCATCAGGGGGGCTTCAAATGAGACATGGTGTCAAAAAAACCAGTCCAGCAAAATCTGCCTTCCAAAAACCATACGACGCACCTTGCCCTCTACGGCTACGCCCTACTGTGTGCCCGTACAGTAGATTACAGCCACATATGGAGTGTTTCTGAAAACTACAGAATCGGGGCAATAAATATAGCATTTTTTTTTGGCTGTTAACCCTTGCTTTGTTACTGGAAAAAAATTGATTAATATGGAAAATTTGCCAAAATTCTCAAATTTCATCTCCATTTGCCAATAACTCTTGTGCAACAACTAAAGGGTTAACAAAGTTTGTAAAATCAGTTTTGAATACCTTGAGGGGTGTAGTTTGTGACTTCAGACCTGAACTGGTCCCTAAAAAGTGGGTTTTTGAAAATTTCTGAAAAATTTCAAAGATTTTCTTCTAAACTTGTAACATCCCCCAAAACATGAATTAGACATATGGGGAAATGTAAAGTAATAACTATTTTTGGAGGTATTACTATGTATTAAAAGTAGAGAAATTGAAACTTGGAAATTTGCATTTTTTTTTACAAATTTTGGGGAAATTTGGTATTTTTTTTATAAATAAAAATGTTTTTTTTTTTTTTACTTCATTTTAGCAGTGTCATGATGTACAATATGTGACGAAAAAACTATCTCAGAATGGCCTGGATAAGTCAAAGCGTTTTAAAGTTATCACCACTTAAAATGACACTGGTCAGATTTGCAAAAAATGGCCAAGTCCTAAACCACTTCAGCCCCCCTAGCTTAAACACCCTTAATGACCAGGCCACTTTTTACACTTCTGACCTACACTACTTTCACCGTTTATTGCTCCGTCATGCAACTTACCACCCAAATGAATTTTTTTACCTCCTTTTCTTCTCACTAACACTAAGTTCACACCTGAGCGTTTTACAGCGCGTTCCTACGCGGTGTAAAACGCACAACAAGGAGAAACCAATGCTTCCCTATGGGAATGGTTCTCACCTGGGCGTTTTACAGCGCGTACGATCGCGCTGTAAAACTCCCGACGCTCAAACAAGTACTTGAGCTTCTTTGGGGCGTTTTGTTGCGCGTTCCCGTACATAGACTTTCAGGAACGCGCGACAATGGGCGTTCGCTTGTCTCTGTATGCACGCTTGTAAACGCCCGTACAATCGCGCATACAGAGCGCTCCTTTCAGAACGCTCAGGTGTGAACCCAGGGTAATAGAGCTTTCATTTGGTGGTATTTCATTGCTGCTGACATTTTTCCTTTTTTTTTTTTTATCAAAATTTAACGATTTTTTTGCAAAAAAAATGACATTTTTCACTTTCAGTTGTAAAATTTTGCAAAAAAAAAACGACATCCATATATAAATTTTTCTCTAAATTTATTGTTCTACATGTCTTTGATTAAAAAAAAATGTTTGGGTAAAAAAAAAAAAAAATGGTTTGGGTAAATGTTATAGCGTTTACAAAACTATGGGAATTTCCGCTTTTTGAAGCAGCTCTGACTTTCTGAGCACCTGTCAAGTTTCCTGAGGTTCTACAATGGCCAGACAGTACAAACACCCCACAAATGACCCCATTTCGGAAAGTAGACACCCTAAGGTATTCGCTGATGGGCATAGTGAGTTCATAGAACTTTTTATTTTTTGTCACAAGTTAGCGGAAAAAGTTTTTTTTTTTTTTTTCTTATAAAGTCTCATATTCCACTAACTTGTGACAAAAAATAAAAACTTCCATGAACTCACTATGCCCATCACGAAATACCTTGGGGTGTCTTTCCAAAATGGGGTCACTTGTGGGGTAGTTATACTGCCCTGGCATTTTAGGGGCCCAAATGCGTGCAAAGTAGTTTGAAATCAAAATCTGTAAAAAATGGCCGGTGAAATCCGAAAGGCGCTCTTTGGAATGTGGGCCCCTTTGCCCACCTAGGCTGCAAAAAAGTGTCACACATGTGGTATTGCCGTACTCAGGAGAAGTTGGGCAATGTGTTTTGGGGTGTCATTTTACATATACCCATGCTGGGTGAGATAAATATCTTGGTCAAATGCCAACTTTGTATAAAAAAAAAAAAAAAAAAAAAAAAAAAAAAAAAAGGGAAAAGTCGTCTTTTGCCAAGATATTTCTCTCACCCAGCATGGGTATATGTAAAATGACACCCCAAAACACATTGCCCAACTTCTCCTGAGTACGGCAATACCACATGTGTGACACTTTTTTGCAGCCTAGATGCGCAAAGGGGCCCACATTCCTTTTAGGAGGGCATTTTTAGACATTTGGATCCCAGACTTCTCACGCTTTAGGGCCCCTAAAATGCCAGGGCAGTATAAATACCCCACATGTGACCTCATTTTGGAAAGAAGACACCCCAAGGTATTCAATGAGGGGCATGGCGAGTTCATAGAATTTATTTATTTTTTGCACAAGTTAGCGGAAATTTTTTTTTGTTTGTTTTTTCTCACAAAGTCTCCCTTTCCGCTAACTTGGGACAAAAATTTCAATCTATTATGGACTCAATATGCCCCTCAGTGAATACCTTGGGGTGTCTTCTTTCCAAAATGGGGTCATTTGTGGGGTGTTTGTACTGCCCTGGCATTTGAGGGTCTCCGCAATCATTACATATATGGCCAGCATTAGGAGATTCTGCTATTCTCCTTATATTGAGCATACGGGTAATTAGATTTTTTTTTTTCGTTCAGCCTCTGGGCTGAAAGAAAAAATGAACGACACAGATTTCTTCATTCGCATCGATCAATGTGGATGAAAATACTTCAATTACTCTTACCGGTAATATGTTTTCCATGAGCCCATGACAGCACCTGTGAGAGATCCTCCTCCTTCCGGACAGGAAACAGGAACTTCCCAGATCTTTAAATTGGTCCCATGCCTTCCACCTTCAGTATTTGACAATATTCCTGGGACCAGCAACGCACCTATATATAGTAAAAACTAACATAGGCGAGAAAACATAATAGAAAAAACTCTGCACCAAATATATGCCAGGCATATCTCTTCTTTGGCACCATACTAAAGAGTAAATTTCTCTCTTTTTTTTTTTTTTTCCATCATCATTCTTTATAAATAAAAGTCTTATTATTATTATATTTTTATTTTATTTTTTTAAATAAGGGAGGGAATTATGTAGGTGCTGTCATGGGCTCATGGAAAACATATTACCGGTAAGAGTAATTGAAGTATTTCCATTACGCCCCATGACAGCACCTGTGAGAGACTAGACTAGATAATTATTAGGGAGGGACTACAGCCTGCAGCACCTTTCTCCCAAAAGACATATCCTGCACAGATGAAAGGTCCAACCTGTAGTGCTTGTAAAACGTAGAGGGAGAACTCCACGTTGCAGCCCTACAGATCTGTTCTATAGTAGCACACCCTTTTTCTGCCCAGGAAGAGGCTACTGCCCTGGTAGAATGGGCAGAAAAATCTGAAGGGACCTGACACTCTGATAGTGAATATGCCAAACCTATCGCTACTTTGGGCAGGAATGCAGGGTCTGGTTTGAAAACAATTCTATCCTCCAGAATCTGAGTATATGGTGGGGAAGAGGACAAGGCGGACAGCTCTCCTACTCGTCTGGCAGATGTAATGGCCACTAAAAATACGGTCTTATAGGACAACATCTTTAAGGGGATGTCCCCCAGAGGCTCAAACGGAGCCTTGGTAAGAGCAGAAAGAACCAGGTTAAGGTCCCAGGGGGCTGACTTAGATCTAACCATAGGACATAGTCTAGAGGACCCCCTAATGAACCTTTTGACCCAAGGATGAGTAGCCAATCGAAAGTCAAACAGGACACTCAGAGCTGAGACCTGCACCTTGAGAGTGCTGGGTTTAAGCTTTTTGTTAAGGCCTTCCTGCAAAAAGTTCAAAATTAACGGGATGTTGGGTGAGCTCAAGTCTAAGCCTGGACCTGCAGACCGAAGGAAGGTTTTCCATACTCTCAGATAGATTTCGGAGGTGACTTTTTTCCTACTAGCTAGGAGAGTCCCGATGACCTGTTCTGATAGGCCTCTAGACCTGAAGAATGTCCTCTCAAAATCCAAGCCGTCAGGTGGAGGTTCTTGACTTCCGGATGATGTAGAGGGCCCTGATATAATAGGTCCTGTCTTTCTGGAAGCACCCAAGGATCGGCTATTGATAGTCTCCTCAACCAAGCAAACCAGACTCTTCTTGGCCAGAATGGTGCTATTAGTATCACCGTCGCCTGCTCCCCTCTGATCTTCTGGATCACTCTGGGCAATAGACTGATGGGAGGAAACGCATAGACTAGGCCTTTCCCCCACGACTGTGAGAGCGCATCTGTGCCTATCGACTGATGCTCCCTGCTGAGAGAAAATAACTTTTTGCACTTTTTGTTTTCCACTGAGGCGAATAGATCTATTGTAGGGGATCCCCATAGGGACTGTATTTGGTGAAACACTTCCTGATTCAGACACCAATTCGACTGACTGAATCTGTGTCTGCTGAGAAAGTCCGCCTGGTGATTCTCTGAGCCTTTCAGGTGCACCGCTGAGAGGGACAGAACTTTCCTCTGTATCAACAAGAAAATCCTGGATGCCAGCTCCATTAGTTGATAGGATCTTGTCCCCCCTTGTTTGTTTATATAAGCCACCACCGAGGCGTTGTCTGATAGGATCCTGACATGCTTTTGGGACAAAAAAGGGAGACTTTTCTCTAGTGCGCACAGGACTGCTCTTAATTCCCTGGCATTTTGGGACTGAGCACTCTGGTCTCTTGACCAAGGACCTTGGAAAAACCCAAAAACTGAATGGGCCCCCCATCCCCAAGGGCTTGCGTCGGTGGTAATTATCAAGGGATCGTGTCTCACCCACTCTACCCCCCGACCGAGGTTCGAAGCCTTTAGCCACCAAGCTAGGGACCGGGTTACTGAACCCGGGACCACAATCTTGTGATTCAGGGATAGCGACCTCCCATCCCATTTGGATAGAATGAGCCGTTGCAGTATTCTGGACCTGAATTGGGCCTACCTCACAGCCGGAATACAAGCAGTCATCAGACCCAGAATAGACATAGCTTTTCTTAAGGGGACTTCCTTGACCTTGCTGAAAGACCTGATCTTCTGCTGAATCCCCTCCTTTTTGTCTGCTGGAAGATAAGATTTCTGAGTCTGAGAGTCTAACAGGATGCCGAGGAAAACGCATCTGGATGTTGGAATCAGGGATGATTTGTCCCAATTTATTAACCAGCCCAGGCTCATCAGGATCCCCAGGACCTTCTGTATGTGAGATTTCAACTGCTCTGGGGACTGCCCTACCAGGAAAAGGTCGTCCAGGTATGAGACTATAATGATGTCCGACCTCCTTACTTCCGCCATTACCTCCGCCATCAGCTTTGTGAAGAGCCTCGGCGCCTGTGATACCCCAAAAGGAAGTGCTCTGAACTGTAAATGGACGATTGATTCCCCCATCTTCACTGCCACCCTCAGGTATTTTTGGGACGAGGGATGGATGGGCACGTGGTAGTAGGCGTCCTTTATGTCTATTGAGGCCATCACGCAGTTGGGAAACAGATGGAGGACCGTGGAGGAGATGGACTCCATCCTGAACTTCTGGTAGGACAGATACTGGTTGAGACCTTTTAAATTTATAATCAGTCTGAACGTACCGTTGGGCTTGGGGACTAGAAATAGGGTTGAATAGAAACCCTCTCCTTGTTCGTCCATGGGGACTGGGACAAGGACTGCCTTTCCCAGGAGGTTGTTTATTTCCTCCGAAAGTGCCACCTGTTTTGGAGAATTTTGATTTAAAGAAGTAACTTTGAATGTCCTGGGTGATAGTCTCTTGAAGTCTAGGCGATAGCCTTCCTTTATAATATCCTTTACCCAGGCGCTTGCGGTAATATTTCGCCAGGCTGGAAAAAACAAAGAAAGACGACCGCCCACCTGGGGTCTGGCGTCATTGTTGAGTGGAACCTGATGTTTGAGGTCTGGGTTTAAACAGGACACTTGATTTATCAGATCTCCACTCCCTCCTTTTCTTTGGATGCCCAAAAGCCTTCCTTCTTTCATTATTCCGAAATGGCTTCCCCTGTTTAGGAAAGGACGGTGCTGGAAATCCTTTCTTTTTATCGGATGACTTATCTAAAATGTCATCTAAGGCTGATCCAAATAAAAAATCTCCTTGGCAAGGTAAGGCGCCAAGCTTAGATTTTGAAGCTACGTCGCCCCTCCACCCTTTCAACCATAAGGACCTTCTGGCTGAATTGGATAGAGCAGCCGTCCTAGCGGAAAGCCTCAATGCATCAGCAGAGGCATCAGAAATAAAGTCCACTGCCCTGGACATAGTTGGTATTGCCTCAAGCAGCTGATCCCTAGGAGTCTTATTCTCTATATGAGACTCTAATTCCTCCAACCAGAGCTTTAATGACCTAGCCACCGAGGTAGTTGCTATATTTGGCTTAAAGGCAGAGGTAGAAGCTTCCCAATTCTTCCTTAAGTATGCGTCAGCCCTTTTGTCCATGGGATCCTTAAGGGACCCTAGATCCTCAAACGGAAGGGCTGACTTCTTATTTATTTTAGCTACAGGAGCGTCTACCCTTGGTACCTCCTGGCAAGCTGAGACCTCCTGATCATCAAAGGGGTACTTTCTCTTGACCGCTCTAGGGATAAAGAATTTTTTATCGGGCTTCTCCCATTCACGTTTAATCAGGTCCTTGATACAGTCCTGAATGGGGAAAACGCTAGACCTTTTGGGCTTAAGGCTCTCAAACATCAGCTCTGGTCTAGACCTGGACTCCTTTTCCTCCCCCAGCTCCATCGTGGATCTAACCGCCTTCAATAATAGGTCCGTATCTTCAGCTCTAAACAACGGCTTCCCTGTCAAATCCTCGGAAGAGCGCCCTCCTCAGACTCTGAGTCCGTAGTATCCTCCGCTACCGCCTGGGCCTTCTTATGCCTGGATGAGCTAGGCAGGGATTTTCTAAGCTCCTCTACGGACGAATGGACTTCATTTTTTACTAAATTCTGGATACTCTGTAATAAAGATGGCGACTCCTCTGCCACTAACTTATCCAGACATGGCTGACAACATGTCTTGGAGTAAGATGAATCCAACTTCCTCTTG
The DNA here is from genome assembly GCF_905171765.1 of Bufo bufo. Taxonomy (NCBI): domain Eukaryota; kingdom Metazoa; phylum Chordata; class Amphibia; order Anura; family Bufonidae; genus Bufo; species Bufo bufo. The sequence continues at coordinate 715,019,836 of NC_053390.1, read as the reverse complement.
CAGATTCCACACTCCTTAGCTCTTTTGTGGGAAGCTTTCCTTGGGGCCTCTTTAGCCTGCATTTAATAAAACATCCCATCAGTTTAACCTGACCAAAATAATAACTCCCCAAAGGGAGATGGTGGGGGTTAACCCCTCTTACCCCCAGGAGTACCATGCTGGGTTCCAAAAGCTGCTCCTGTCTGTCGGTGCGCTGTTGTACATCCCCTTCTTCCTGCATCATCATGCTGTGTAAAGGGGGGCAATCGAGGGCTGTAGGTGCCGCTTGTGCCAGTCGATCCTGCTGCTACTCCCTCGACGCTGGCTGGCCGGCGTTCCCTTTTTCAAATGGGCCGCGCAGCGCCCGCCATGTTTTAGCTCCTCCCCTTCCGGCCGGTGGAACGCACGCGTCACTTTTGGCGCGACGCGCGCGTCCAGCACAGCCAGCCTCAATGAGAGGGAAGACGCAGCTCCCCCCTCATGCCGCGACTTTGCCGGCAGGCAGGGACACGAGGCAGCCCAGGCATCCCCCCATGGCTCCGAAGAAGGGAAGAAAATGCAGACGCCGGGCTTCTCAGCGGCTCCTAGTGGAGACTTACGCCGACAGGTACCTCCACTAGGTTTCGTCTTAACCCTAGAGGTCCTGCAGCCACAAAATAGACCTGGAAAGAAATCCTCCTGTCCCTGGACAGGAAACAGGAAAGAACTGAAGGTGGAGAGCATGGGACCAATTTAAAGATCTGGGAAGTTCCTGTTTCCTGTCCGGAAGGAGGAGGATCTCTCACAGGTGCTGTCATGGGGCGTAATGGAAAAATCTCTGCAAAAAAAAAAAAAAAAAAAAAAAAAAGGGGGAAAGGCGTCTGCCAGGACATAGGAGCTCCGCCCAACATCCATACCCACTTAGCCCGTATGCCCTGGCAAACCAGATTTCTCCATTCACATCAATCGATGTGGATGAATAAATCATTGCTGGGATTTTTATTTATTTTTTATATATACAAAGTGTTTGCCAAAGCATATGAACACCGCCGCCTCCTCAGCTCATATGCCTCGGCAAACGTATCTTTTACTGCAGAGGAGAAATCTCGTCTTGCAGCGCCGCATACACCGACTTGTGTGTAATCTGACAGCAGCGCAATGCTTCTGTCAGAATGCACATCAGTGCTGCAGCTAGTCGATCGGTTGGTCCACCTAGAAGATAAAAAAAAAAATATAAAAAAAAAAAAAAACAAACCAGGCCGCAACGCAATAAGTTTTATTAACTTTATAATAACTTTTGAACAGAACATAAACTTTTTTTTTAACTTTTTTAACTGAAAGTTAACTTTTTTGCTTACTGGTGTTTTTTTTTTACCTTTTATAGGACAAACCTCTCCTTCCCCATGGGACAATGTGCAAAGCGCAAATCGCCCAAAGATGTGGCGAAGTACATTATGCACTTTATCCCAGGTGAAAGGAGAGGTTTGCAGCAGCTGTGAGAGAAAGGGCCCTAATAGCCCTATGTGCCTGTCCTGTGAGATGCAATCCCTATGCTAAGTGTACCTGTGTGTGGTACTTCCGGAAACACTCTCCAAAGCATAGGGCAGGGTGGTCAGGGCAGAAATAGCGGGTGTCACGCCTTATTCCACTCCTGCTACAGACATTTTTTTCAGGGTGGCGGTCGGTTTGAGGTACCAGCAACGACACTGGGGAAATGTCGCTTGTGTAGACGTCTCACTACACTGGGGGTTGGGGCCACGGAACCCTGGATACAGGAGGTTCGCGATGATCTCTTCCTGAAATTTGAGGAAGGATCCTGTTCTCCCAGCCTTACTGTAGAGAACAAAACTATTATATGCAGCTAATTGAATCAAATATACAGACACCTTCTTATACCAGCGTCTGGTGCGTCGGGAAACTAAATAGGGAGCCAACATCTGGTCATTGAAGTCCACCCCTCCCATGAGCGCATTATAGTCGTGTACTGAGAGGGGCTTTTCAATGACACGGGTTGCCCGTTCAATTTGGATTGTCGTGTCTGCGTGAATGGAGGAGAGCATGTAAACGTCATGCTTGTCTCTCCATTTCAACACGAGCAGTTCTTCGTTACACAAGGCAGCCCTCTCCCCCCTTGCAAGACGGGTGGTAACGAGCCGTTGGGGGAAGCCCTGGCGACTAGGTCGCACAGTGCCACAGCAGCCAATCTGTTCTAGGAACAAATGCCTGAAGAGGGGCACACTTGTGTAAAAATTGTCCACATGAAGATGGTACCCCTTGCCAAATAAGGGTGACACCAAGTCCCAGACTGTCTTCCCACTGCTCCCCAGGTAGTCAGGGCAACCGACCGGCTCCAGGGTCTGATCTTTTCCCTCATAGATCCGAAATTTGTGGGTATAGCCTGTGGCCCTTTCACAGAGCTTATACAATTTGACCCCATACCGGGCGCGCTTGCTTGGGATGTATTGTTTGAAGCCAAGGCGCCCGGTAAAATGTATTAGGGACTCGTCTACGCAGATGTTTTGCTCAGGGGTATACAAATCTGAAAATTTCTGGGGGGCCGAATTTTGTGGAGCCGGTCAAAAGCTGGGTGGCATCTGGGACGGGAGGTGGTGTTATCGCTAAAGTGCAGGAAACGCAGGATGGTCTCAAAACGTGTCCTGGACATAGCAGCAGAGAACATGGGCAATTCATGCTTTTTGGTTAGACCCATGTTCAGGAGAAGGCCCAGAAAAATTTTAAATTCGGAAACTTGGACTGGTTTCCACCGGAAAGACTGGGCATAAGAGCTTCCCGGCTTGGCGGCTATAAATTGAGTGGCATACCGATTTGTTTCTGCCACGACTAAGTCCAAGAGCTCCGCAGTCAAGAACAGCTCAAAAAAATCCCAGGGCCGAACCGATCTGAGCTGTCTCAACCCGAACTCCAGACTGGGCGGTGAAAGGGGGAACTACAGGAGCGGCTGAAGTTGGTGACTGCCAATCAGGGTTTGCCAGCACCTCAGGGGTTCTAGGGGCTCTATGGGCCTGTCTTTGCGGTAGCTGCGACGGGGTAACTATTGCACGTGCCACTGTACCAGCTTCAACTGCCCTTCTGGTGCTCGCCACTTCACCATGTTGTACGGCAGTGCTGGTACTAGGTCCAGGATGGGCTGCGCTGCTGGTGTATGCCTCACCACGTAATACGACAGCGCCAGCCCCACTCTGCTGCCCTTGAAACGGATCCTGCGCAACCTGTGGTCTAGCAACAAGGGGCCGGGTACGCCTGGTGCTATCAGGGACCTCAACCTCCTCGTCCGAACTTTGGGTCAGACTGCCACTGCTTTCTACAAGTTCATATTCTGACCCGCTAGATTCGTCAGATGAGGGTTCCCATTCCTCATCCGACTGGGTCAGAATCCTGTAGGCCTCTTCAGAAGAAGAATACCCCCTGTTTGACATTTGGACTACTAAATTTAGGGGTATTCCCTGAGACTACCCAAGAAAAAAAAAGCAAGCCTGTCTTACAAAAGGGGAGGCTAGCGAAGTACCGGAGGCCGCTGCGATCGATAAAAAATATCAAAACTGATTTTTTTATCGCCGCAGCGCTTGTAAAGTGATTGTGCAGTGATCAAAAAACGAAAAAATTTTTGGTCACTGCGGCGGGGCGGGCGTAGGTGAACGCACGTGTAGGCGACCGGTCAGGCCTGATCGGGCAAACACTGCGTTTTGGGTGGAGGGCGAGCTAAGGTGACACTAATACAATTATAGATCTGACTGTGATCAGCTTTGATCACTTACAGATACTATAAAAGTACAAATGCTGATTAGCGATACGCAAACAGCGAATAAGGGACTGCGGTGCGGTGGGCTGGGCGCTAACCGATGCTAACTACCTAACCAAGGGACCTAAACTATCCTAAAACTATAAATCAATACCAGTGGAAAAAAAAAAAGTGACAGTTTATACTGATCACTTTTTTCCCCTTTCACTAGGTGATTGACAGGGGCGATCAAGAGGTTAATTGGGGTGATGGAGGGTGATCTGGGCGCTAAGTGTGGTGTTGGTGGGTACTCACAGTGATGTGTGCTCCTCTGCTGGAACCAACCGACGAAAAGGACCAGCAGAGGAGCACAGAAGCCATTTAACACATTATATTTATAAATATAAATGTGTTAGATGGCTTCTGATTCGATTTTTTTTAAAAATCATCAACCTGCCAGCGACGATCATTGGCTGGCAGGTTGATGACAAACTTGTCTTTTAAATTTTGCCGGCCTGCGATGCGCATGCGCGGGTCGGCTTTGCCCGAAATCTTGCGTCTCGCGAGAGGACGCACCGGCGCGTCCACCCAGAGTAACAGGACCGCCGCAAAGACGCAATCCTGCGTACGGCGGTCCTGAGCAGGTTAAGGTGAAATAGAGTCCTTAAGGGGTTAAGTAATTGTCACAGTTCACTTTTATCCATTTTTTTTATTATGCTATTACATGATTGTCTGTGATTATTGTGAATTGGCACATTAACTTGGTTTGCTATATATACTGAACACTTTGTATACAGTCGTGGCCAAAAGTTTTGAGAATTACATAAATATTGGAAATTGGAAAAGTTGCTGCTTAAGTTTTTATAATAGCAATTTGCATATACTCCAGAATGTCATGAAGAGTGATCAGATGAATTGCATAGTCCTTCTTTGCCATGAAAATTAACTTAATCCCAAAAAAAACTTTCCACTGCATTTCATTGCGGTCATTAAAGGACCTGCTGAGATCATTTCAGTAATAGTCTTGTTAACTCAGGTGAGAATGTTGACGAGCACAAGGCTGGAGATCATTATGTCAGGCTGATTGGGTTAAAATGGCAGACTTGACATGTTAAAAGGAGGGTGATGCTTGAAATCATTGTTCTTCCATTGTTAACCATGGTGACCTGCAAAGAAACACGTGCAGCCATCATTGCATTGCATAAAAATGGCTTCACAGGCAAGGATATTGTGGCTACTAAGATTGAGGTACAATCAGCAATTTATAGGATCATCAAGAACTTCAAGGAAAGAGGTTCAATTCTTGTTAAGAAGGCTTCAGGGCGTCCAAGAAAGTCCAGCAAGCGCCAGGATCGTCTCCTAAAGAGGATTCAGCTGCGGGATTGGATTGCCACCAGTGCAGAGCTTGCTCAGGAATGGCAGCAGGCAGGTGTGAGCTCATCTGCACGCACAGTGAGGCGAAGACTTTTGGAAGATGGCCTGGTGTCAAGAAGGGCAGCAAAGAAGCCACTTCTCTCCAAAAAAAAAACATCAGGGACAGATTGATCTTCTGCAGAAAGTATGGTGAATGGACTGCTGAGGACTGGGGCAAAGTCATATTCTCCGATGAAGCCTCTTTCCGATTGTTTGGGGCATCTGGAAAAAGGCTTGTCCGGAGAAGAAAAGGTGAGCGCTACCATCAGTCCTGTTTCATGCCAACAGTAAAGCATCCTGAGACCATTCATGTGTGGGGTTGCTTCTCATCCAAGGGAGTGGGCTCACTCACAATTTTGCCCAAAAACACAGCCATGAATAAAGAATGGTACCAAAACACCCTCCAACAGCAACTTCTTCCAACAATCCAACAACAGTTTGGTGAAGAACAATGCATTTTCCAGCACGATGGAGCACCGTGCCATAAGGCAAAAGTGATAACTAAGTGGCTCGGGGACCAAAACATTGACATTTTGGGTCCATGGCCTGGAAACTCCCCCAGATCTTAATCCCATTGAGAACTTGTGGTGAATCCTCAAGAGGCGGGTGGACAAACAAAAACCCACTAATTCTGACAAACTCCAAGAAGTGATTATGAAAGAATGGGTTGCCATCAGTCAGGAATTGGCCCAGAAGTTGATTGAGAGCATGCCCAGTCGAATTGCAGAGGTCCTGAAAAAGAAGGGCCAACACTGCAAATACTGACTCTTTGCATAAATGTCATGTAATTGTCGATAAAAGCCTTTGAAACGCATGAAGTGCGTGTAATTATATTTCAGTACATCACAGAAACAACTGAAACAAAGATCTAAAAGCAGTTTAGCAGCAAACTTTGTGAAAACTAATATTTGTGTCATTCTCAAAACTTTTGGCCACGACTGTACACTGCTTGAGGAAGGCTCCAGCATAGAGCCGAAACGTTGCATGTCCTGTCTGGGTGAATAAAGTTTTCTATTTTTTATTTCATGGAGTGCTGCCCGTTTTTCGACTTTTATATATTGGGTTTGCTTAATCCCAACTGGACCAGCTGCACCCCCTTGTCTTTTCAATAGACTGTGCTGCCACTTTTTTCTATATATAGCATATGTGGTTTTTGTGCACGCCATTCTGCTTTTTACCTTTTTCATGTCGTCTACTGATGAACAAGCTACACCCGGATGCTTCACATATACACAGGAGGCGGCTGATCGAATCCTGCGTGGAATAGAGGGAGATGCCACTTTCCTCAACACTCCAACGGCTAAGGAGCTGAAAAGGAAGTTTGAATTCCTATCCAAAAGATCCATTTCTCTTCGTTTACACATGACCACCCTGGGAGAATATTACAAGGTACAATGTATCCCGAGAGGCATGAGATCTAATCTACGTCCAAATCTGTTTGCCGGTTGCCAGTCCTTTTGCAAGAGGTTTGAGAACCTATCAAATAGATATGCATTGGACTTCATACTCTTAAATGTGGAATATTTACAAAGTGAACTATCAAGTGTGATATCAGAGCTGGCGGCTGTAGAGCAACAATTGTCTGATCCATTATCCACTGATGATTGTGGCAAATTCCATGACACATTTTCCACCCAATTGCAAAGTTTTCGGACTGACATGGAGGAGGGCAAACGTTTTAAGTGGAATCGTGATTTAGGGGACTATAGAAAAGGCAGTGTATATTCATGGCAATTTGAAGATAAAAATATTCAGAGCAACAAAGATACATGGAAAAAAAAAAAAGAGGGAAAAGAGCCATTCAAGCTACTACACCTATTGAACAGTCTTTTTTAGGTAGGAAGTAACTGTTGGAAACAACTTATCAGGCGTGGAGGCCGTAGACACAGAAGGAATGAAAAAGCTGCGCAACAAGACATGACCCCCTGTGAGCAGGACTTTGCCATCCAGAAAGAAATGACCGTAATCAATCTTTCATCAAAAGGAACTGTCTGATCCACAAGTGAGTGTGCTCAGTAAGGGACTTTCTTTTTGCCCAAAAAACTACTGCTAATTGGTTTGAACTTGAGTTTGATTTATATGCTTTATTTCGTGCTATTAAATTGAAAGTATGGTTTCACAATAGGGAACGGACTGACCATGCTAAGATGAGTGAACTTTCTCTTGACATGCTCAATCTCTTCCCTAAAAGTAATTTTAACTAGGGATCGACAGATTATTGGTTTTACCGATATTATCGGCCGATATTGAGGATTTTGACAGTTATCGGTATCGGCATCTATTTTGCCGATATACCGATAACGTATTGGGAACACAGAACGCGCTGCTCTCAGCGCTCTCTGTGTTTCCTCCGCAGCACAGGGGAGAAGGAAGCAGTGTCTCCCTCCCCCTGTGCTGCTGCTGCTGCCACCAATGAGAGGAGAGAAGACAAGAGGAGGGGAGGGGCTGTGGCCACCGCTCCACCAATGAAGATAAGTCTTTCATCAATTCATATACAGGAGGCGGGAGCTGGCTGCAGAATCACATAGCCGGCTCCCAACCTCTATGAGCAATAGCTGTGATCTGCGGTAGTTAACCCCTTAGGTGCCGCGAATCGCAGCTACCGCTCATAGAGGTCGGGAGCCGGCTATGTGATTCTGCAGCCAGCTCCCGCCTCCTGTATATGAATGATTGAGAGACTTATCTTCATTGGTGGCGCAGTGCGCCCCCCCCCCCCCCCAAGCCCCCCAGTATTAATCATTGGTGGCGCAGTGCGCCCCCCCCCAGTATTAATCATTGGTGGCAGTGGCCACAGGATCTCCTCTCCCCTGCTCCTCCGATCGGAGCCCCAGCTGTGTAATCCTGGGGCTCCGATTGGTTACCATGGCAGCCAGGACGCTATTGAAGCCCTGGCTGCCATGTTCAGCTCCATGCTGCTGTGTGCACAGAGCACAGAGCAGCAGGGACAGTGTGAGCTCCTATTCACCCTGATAGAGATCTATCAGGGTGAATAGGACAAGGGTTCTAGTCCCTAAGGGGGCTAAAAGTTAGTAAAAAAAAAAAAAAAAAAAAAAAAAAAAAAAAAAACACACACGTTAACAATAAAACATTAATTTTCAGCAGATGTGTAAGAATTTTTTTTTCATCAAAAATAAAAAATACCCAGAATATCGGTATAAATTATCAGCCTGAAAGTTCACAAATTATCAGTATCGGTATCGGCCCTAAAAAATCAATATCGGTCGATCCCTAATTTTAACCCTGTAATTAATGAACCTGCAATTGAGGCATATATGGCTGCTGTGAGGTCTGACATGGAGACACTCAGATCAACACACTCTGAGCGACCGTTTGGTCATCCCAATGTGACTGTTGAGGAGATGGCGGCTCTAAATGAATTAAAACAGGACCCGGAGCTTACTGTTAAAGCTGCCGATAAGGGCGGTGCGGTGGTCGTGTTAGATACTGAGCGATACCACCATCTACAGTCACATTGACTCTGATCCAAAATTCAAGATAGCCGGGTTAATTCAGGATGTGCTGTCTGGGGCGTTGCGGGGTGGTGTCATTGATGAGGGACTTGTGGATTTTCTTACAGTGACGCATCCGATCACCCCTGTGATCTATGTGTTACCTAAGATCCACAACTCTCTCATTGACCCGCCCGGACGTCCCATCGTATCTGGCTCCGATTAGATCTTTAGCCACATTGCCATTTTTCTTGATAAATTACTGCGTAGTTTTGCATGTGGCGGCAGTTCGTTTATACAGGACACAACTGATTTTTTGCTCAAATTGCAGAAAATCGATTTGGAAGGGACCCAGGGGGCGATATTGGCGTTGTTTGACGTCACCTCCCTTTACACTTCTATTGATCATCAAAGGGGGCTACATGATGTTTTTTGCATGTTGGAGAAATCGTCCCTTACATTAGAAGCCCAACAATTTGTATTATCTCTTTTGGAGATTGTTTTGAGGTTTAATTACTTCTTATTTCAGGATTCCTGCTACAGGAAAAAACAGGGAGTGGCCATGGGGTCCAATGTGGCCCCAACTTACGCCAATATTTTTATGCGTCAATTTGAGGAGGATGTCGTCTATGGAAGCCACCATTTCCGACATGTCAGGCCATGGTGGCGGTACATAGACGACATCTTCCTCATCTGGACGGGCACTTTGGAACAACTATGTAACTTTCATGTGTTTCTCAATGGGATTGACAGTGCGCTTCAATTCACATTGGTGCATTCTTACACTGAGATGCAATTCTTGGATACTAACGTGACCTTGGTGGAAGGCAGGTTGCATACTGATTTGTTCACCAAGCCTACCGACAGGAACACGTTGTTGACATATAGTAGCAACCATCCTAGACCAATGGTCAGATCCTTACCTTTTTCACCGTTTTTGAGGGCCAGATGCATAGTCTCAGATCCCAACACATTTGACAAAATTTTAAACACAATAGTCAACAAATTCCGCAATCGGGGGTATCCAACCAAACTATTGCAACAAAAAAAAGGATAGGAACGATGCTCTTTTAACCCCTTCACGACCGCAATCTGTATATATACGTGATAGCTGCACATACCCCGTGCAGCTACCACGTGTATAGACGTCAAGCCAGCTCTTTAATCCAAGCGCTGCAAAGCACTTGGATTAAAGCTTCTGCCTCTGCCCTGGTACTGTCACGGACAGCATACAGTGCAGTAATGCTGGCAAGGGACCAATCAGAGTGGCCCCTTGCCGGCAATCGATCCGATTTGTTAGTCTGTGCAGACTAACCAATCGGATCGAGGCAGTGTTAAAATGCCGGTTTCAGGCTCTGATCTGCGCTCTGCAGATCAGAGCCTGAAATCGGTAACGTGTCCTGAAGCCCCCGATCTGTGCCCCCTTCTTGTTCTTGTCATTCTTATCCTGCCCCCGATGCGGTCCGCCCCCTCCTGCCCCGATCTGTGCCCCCTTCTTGTCCTTCTTATCCTGCCCTCGATGCGGTCCGCCCCCTCCTGCCCCGATCTGTAATAAGTAAAATGCTGTCCCCCCCTTTCCAGCGCTGCCCCCTGCCCCCGATGCGGTCCCCCTTCTGTGTGTGATGGCGGCGGCTCCATTCCTGAGCCGCCGCCATCAGCAGCGTGTGCCAGCTCTATGCAGTAGCGGCATCCATGGGGTTAATAGAGGGAGGGTCTCCCTCTCTCAATCATCAGGGCTGCTGCCATGGCATAGGAGTCCGGTGCTGCCACATACAGGCATCTGATTGTATTATACTTTGCAATGCAAAAGTATTGCAAAGTATAGTACAACCATCAGCCCCACTGGATCTTCAAGATCCAAGAGGGAACTGAAAAAAATAAAAATTGAAAATAATAAAAGTAAAAATAAATAAATATGTAAAAAATAAAATTTCCTTTTCCTATAAAAAAACAAAACAAAAACCACACATATTAGGTGTCACCGCGTCCGTAGCGACCATCTCTATAAATATATCACATCATCAACCCCGTCCAATAAACACCATAAAAAATAAAAACGGTGTAAGAAAATAAGCCATTTTTGTCACCTTACATCACAAAAAGTGCAACACCAAGCGATCAAAAAAGGCGTATATACCCCAAAATAGTACCAATCAAACCGTCCAAAAAATAAAAAAGCTATGGCTCTCAGACTATGGAGACACTAAAACATCATTTTTTTGGTTTCAGAAATGCTATTATTGTGTAAAACTTAAATAAATAAGAAAAAGTATACATATTGGGTATTGCCACATCCGTAACGATCTGCTCTATAAAACTGTCACATGACCTAACCCCTCAGATGAACGCTGTAAAAAAAAAAAAAAAAAAAGGTTCCAAAACAGCCAATTTTTTGGCCACCTTGTCCCATAAAGTGTAATAAAGAATGATCAAAAAATCCTATGCACCCAAAAATGGTACCAATAAAAACCTCAACTCTTTCTGCAAAGAATGACCCCTTGCACAAGACGATCGGTAGAAAAATAAAAAACATATGGCGTTCAGAAAACCAATCCAGCAAAATCTGCCTTCTAAAAACCATACGGTGTTCCTTTCCTTCTGCGCCCTTACATCAGTTTACGACCACATGTGGGGTGTTTCTGTAAACCGCAGAATCAGAGTAATAAATATTGAGTTTTGTTTGGCTGTTAACCCTTAACCACCTAACGCAGGATCGCGTTCCGGAGGCGGCAGCCCTGCGCACAGTCACGCATATATGCGTCATCTCGCGAGACGCGAGATTTCCTGTGAACGCACACGCACACAGGCGCGCGCTCACAGGATCGGAAGGTAAGCGAGTGGATCTTCAGCCTGCCAGCGGCGATCGTTCGCTGGCAGGCTGGAGATGTGATTTTTTTTTTAACCCCTAACAGGTATATTAGACGCTGTTTTGATAACAGCGTCTAATATACCTGCTACCTGGTCCTCTGGTGGTCCCCTTTGTTTGGATCGACCACCAGAGGACACAGGTAGCTCAGTAAAGTAGCACCAAACACCACTACACTACACTACACCCCCCCTGTCACTTATTAACCCCTTATGAACCCCTGATTACCCCATATAGACTCCCTGATCACCCCCCTGTCATTGATCACCCCCCTGTCAGGCTCTATTCAGATGTCCGTATGATTTTTACGGATCCACTGATACATGGATCGGATCCGCAAAACGCATACGGACGTCTGAATGGAGCCTTACAGGGGGGTGATCACCCCATATAGACTCTCTGATCACCCCCTGTCATTGTTCACCCCCCGGTCATTGATCACCACCCTGTAAGGCTGCATTCAGATGTCCGTATGATTTTTACGGATCCACTGATACATGGATCGGATCCGCAAAACACATACGGACATCTGAATGGAGCCTTATAGGGGGGTGATCAATGACAGGGGGGTGATCACCCCATATAGACTCCCTGATCACCCCCCTGTCATTGATCACCCCCCTGTAAGGCTCCATTCAGACATTTTTTTGGTCTAAGTTAGCGGAAATTATTATTTTTTTTCTTACAAAGTCTTATATTCCACTAACTTGTGTCAAAAAATAAAATCTCACATGAACTCACCATACCCCTCACGGAATCCAAATGCGTAAAATTTTTTAGACATTTATATTCCCGACTTCTTCTCACGCTTTAGGGCCCCTAGAATGCCAGGGCAGTATAAATACCCCACATGTGACCCCATTTCGGAAAGAAGACACCCCAAGGTATTCCGTGATGGGCATATGGAGTCCATGAAAGATTGAAATTTTTGTCCCAAGTTAGCGGAAAGGGAGACTTTGAGAAAAAAAATATATATATCAATTTCCTCTAACTTGTGCCCAAATTTTTTTTTTTTCTATGAACTCGCCATGCCCCTCATTGAATACCTTGGGGTGTCTTCTTTCCAAAATGGGGTCACATGTGGGGTATTTATACTGCCCTGGCATTCTAGGGGCCCTAAAGCGTGAGAAGAAGTCTGGGATCCAAATGTCTAAAAATGCCCTCATAAAAGGAATGTGGGCCCCTTTGCGCATCTAGGCTGCAATAAAGTGTCACACATGTGGTATCTCCGTACTCAGGAGAAGTTGGGCAATGTGTTTTGGGGTGTCATTTTACATATACCCATGCTGGGTGAGAGAAATATCTTTGGTCAAATGCCAACTTTGTATAAAAAAAAAATAGGAAAAGTTGTCTTTTGCCGAGATATTTCTCTCACCCAGCATGAGTATATGTAAAAAGACACCCCAAAACACATTGCCCAACTTCTCCTGAATACGGCGATACCACACGTGTGACACTTTTTTGCAGCCTAGGTGGGCAAAGGGGCCCACATTCCAAAGAGCACCTTTAGGATTTCACAGGTCATTTACCTACTTACCACACATTAGGGCCCCTGGAAAATGCCAGGGCAGTATAAATACCCCACAAGGGACCCCATTTTGGAAAGAAGACACCCCAAGGTATTCGCTGATGGGCATAGTGAGTTCATGGAAGTTTTTATTTTTTGTCACAAGTTAGTGGAATATGAGACTTTGTAAGGAAAAAAAAAAAAAAAATAATAATAATAAATAACTTCATTTTCCACTAACTTGTGACAAAAAATAAAAAAAGTTCTATGAACTCACTATGCCCATCAGCGAATACCTTAGGGTGTCTACTTTCTGAAATGGGGTCATTTGTGGGGTGTTTGTACTGTCTGGCCATTGTAGAACCTCAGGAAACATGACAGGTGCTCAGAAAGTCAGAGCTGCTTCAATAAGCGGAAATTCACATTTTTGTACCATAGTTTGTAAACGCTATAAACTTTTACCCAAACATTTTTTTTTTTATCAGAGACATGTAGAACAATAAATTTAGAGAAAAATTTATATATGGATGTCGTTTTTTTTTTGCAAAATTTTACAACTGAAAGTGAAAAATGTCATTTTTTTGCAAAAAAATCGTTAAATTTCGATTAATAACAAAAAAAGTTAAAATGTCAGCAGCAATGAAATACCTCCAAATGAAAGCTCTATTAGTGAGAAGAAAAGGAGGTAAAATTCATTTGGGTGGTAAGTTGCATGACCGAGCAATAAACGGTGAAAGTAGGGTAGGTCAGAAGTGTAAAAAGTGGCCTGGTCTTTAAGGGTGCTATAGGGGCTGAGGTGGTTAATGTGTTAAAGAAAAAAAAATGTAATAAAATAGAAAATCTGCTAAAAAAGTGAAATTTAGAAATTTCCTCTCCATTTTCCTTTAATTCTTGTGGAACACCTAAAGGGTTAATAACATTTGTAAAATTGGTTTTAAGTAACTTTAGGGGTCTAGTTTCTACAATGGGGTCATTTATGGGGGTATCTACTATATAGGCCCCACAAAGTGACTTCAGACCTGAACTAGTCCTTAAAAAGTGGGTTTTTGAAATTTTCTTAAAAATTTTAAGAATTGCTTCTAAACTTCTAAGCCTTGTAACGTCCTAAAAAAAAAAAAAAAACAACATTTCCAAAATGATGCCAACATAAAAGTAGACATATGAGGAATGTTATGTAATAAATATTTTATGAGGTATCACTTTTTGTTTTAGAAGCAGAGAAATTGAAATTTAGAAAATTGCAAATTTTTTTTTTTTTTGGGTAAATTTGGGTTTTTATAAATAAAGGTGATATATATTGACTCAAATTTATGACTGTCATGAAGTACAATGTGTCACGAGAAAACAATCTCAGAATGGCGCGGATAAGTAAAAAAAGTGTTCCAAAGCTATTACCACTTAAAGTGCCGCATGTCAGATTTGTAAATTTTGACCTGGACACTGGGGCATCAATGACCTTTGGTCATGAAAGGGTTAAGTAAGGTATCACACCCTAAATCAGTCACGATTCCTTTCATCTCTACTTATTCTGAACAGAGTGTGGATATAGGTAATATCATTTGACGCCATTGGAATATATTGGGAGGTTGCCATAATACATTTGAAGAATTCCATTCTCCTCCTCTAATGTCATACCGCAGATCCAAGAGCATACAGGATCAGTTAGTCAAGACTGATGTGGGTACACTGAAAACAAACAGGCAGACAACACTAACTACAACTAGTGTAGGATGCTTTCCCTGCTTAGCATGTGTTAACTGCAAGCATATCATGAAAGGTAAAACCTTTGTACATCCTAAGACTGGCATCGTATATCAGAGACGACATTATCTGACTTGCGATTCCAGTTATGTTATTTACGTGCTCTTATGCCCATGCAATTTTTCTGTACGTCGGTGAGACGACTACCGATTTCAAGATGCGTTTCAACAATCATCGATAAACTATTAGAAAAAAAACGACTTGATTTGCCGGTTTAAAAGCACTTTACGGATTTTAAAACATACAGAAAGGGATATAAAATGTTGATTCATCGATTCTGTACCAATGCCCAGGAAAGGTGGTAACAGAACCAGCCTTTTAAAGAAAAGGGAGTTGCAGTGGATACACACACTGAACTCTATAAAACCGCATGGTCTGAATGTTGACTATAAAATTGGAGTAGTGACATAGGATTGTGGCTTGCCTTGGTTCCATCTTGATTTGTAACGCTGTTTCTGTGCATTTCTGCGATTTTTTGTATCGGACAAAGTATATGTTCTTTAGGAATTTTCACTTTTTAACATTATTTTTTCTTAGGTCTATATTTATGTATTACAGATGATGTGTCACGGAGTGTGGAGAGAGGAAGAATGAGGTGATGTCAAGTGATGGCGTTTTAGTTATTACCACAACTTGTATATGATGCCTGTAATTGAGGTTTATTATCATACACTGTTGCACACATGGAGACCCCTCCGAAGGGTTGGTGAAAAGTGGGCTAGGGTCATGGATGCAGTGTGACCCCGCATTGACGTGCGGGATTACATTTGGGCCGTGATCCCGGGTGATGGCTCCATGTCCAGCTGGCTGTGGTTGCCCCCATCTGGTCCCCCATAGCCATCTGCTTTCATTTGTTGCACTGAATTGTGCATTAGGATTCCCATCCTGTGTGAATCAGGTAACTTAGTCATGAATACGCATGCGCCGGATCTTCTATGTGCTATTCCCTCACCTAAAATGTCTGACTTTGCTTCTAAGTCGTAATTGTGAATTAATTGTGAATTGGCACATTAACTTGGTTTGCTATATATACTGAGCACTTTGTCTGTATACACTGCTTGAGGAAGGCTCCAGCATAGAGCCAAAATGTTGCATGTCCTGTCTGGGTGAATAAAGTTTTCTATTTTTTATTTCATGGAGTGCTGCCCGTTTTTCGACTTTTATATATTGGATTTGCTTAATCCCAACTGGGCCAGCTGCACCCCCTTGTCTTTTTAATAGACGGTGCTGCCACTTTTTTACTTTATGGCCCCTGGGACACTATTTAGGCATATTGGATTTCAAAAGGCTCCGTTTCTGCCCTGTGGACTTTTTGCTGGAACTACTTGGGGCATGTGACCATGTGCACTGTGGGGCAAAAATAAGACTTCAAGGAAATTCCTGAAACAATCTGGGTGATTTTTGGATAGGTTGTTCACCCAGATCGAGGCTATCAAGGGATGTAACTTTTATGGGTATATGTGGTGTTTTGGGGTGTTTTCTGTGGTTGGGAAAAATGTGTATTTTATGCCTGTGAGTAATTAAGTCCATTGTGTTTGTTAAATATGTCACAGGCATTGCCATTGTGTTGTTAATTGCGTCACAGGCAATGCCATAGTGTTTGTTGAATGTATAGTTTTTGTGTTTAAACTGTAAAGGATTGACTGCTATGTTATGTCCTCAGTTCCCAACCAGGTCCACAGGGGTGGTACCCTTGTTGGAAAATGTGTATAAAAAGCAATGCTTGTGGTCAATAAAGAGTTTCTGTTTTGGCATTCAACATAGAGCCTCGTCTGATGTGTGTGGGGATTGCTATACGCTGTATACTCCCCTGGCTATAACCCCTAGCTCTTGTAAGAGATGTTCCTGTTCCTTGTTCCTATGCTGGTTACGGTGTCGAGCGGAGTGCTTGGAGCCCTCAGGAAGCACTAGGAGCATCCATCAATGGAGGTACCCAGTCAGGGTGCCAGGAGATTCGAGATATATATATATTTTTTTATTATAGAGAGGATTAGGCATCCTCTTTGGAACTTAGCACTCCCCGCCCATCCCCCACCCCTTGGTGTTTTTAATCAGAGAAACAATGGAGCTGGACATTCCGTGTTAGAGTAGGTCCCACCTGATAAGAAGCTACCCTGTCGTCTGGTAGGTGGGCTCGACATATTTTTGATCAATAATATGCGCTAAGAGCTTCTTCACTGCTTTGCACTAACTATATGGCGTCATGTATTTGACCCTGTTCACACACACATATATAAAAATAAATAAATAAATAAATAAATAAATATAGCAGAGCAGCAGTGCTGCTCTGCTTTACAGTTTTGTATTTTGGGTAAGCTTTTCCCCTTGGAGCTAGCACCCATCTCCAATACAGGTTGGTGCTGCCATATTTTACATTTTTATTAGAGGATAGAGATATATATACACACACATACAGTTAGGTCCATAAATATTGGGACAGCGACACAATTGTAACATTTTTGGCTCTATACACTACCACAATGGATTTGAAATGAACAAGATGTGCTTTAGGCCTCTTTCACACTACCGTATGGCTATTAGTGTTTTGCGGTCTGTTTTTTACGGATCCGTTGTTCCGTTTCCATTTTGGTTCCGTTTTTCCATATACAGTAATTACATAGAACAAATTGGGCTGGGCATAACATTTTCAATAGATGGTTCCGCAGAAAACGGAAACGGAAGACATACGGATGCATTCCATTTTTTGCAGACCCATTGACTTTAATGGAGCCACGGAACGTGATTTGCGGCCAAATATAGGACATGTTCTATCTTTGCACGGAACGGAGATATGGAAACACGGAAACGGAATACATACGGAGTACATGCAGTTTTTTTTGCGGAACCATTGAAATGAATGGTACTGTATACGGAACGCAAAAAACGGCCCGCAAAACGCTAAAAAAAAAAAACGGTAGTGTGAAAGAAGCCTTAACTGCAGACAGTCAGCTTTAATTTGAGGGTATTTACATCCAAATCAGGTGAACGGTGTAGGAATTACAACAGTTTGCATATGTGCCTCAGCTGTTCCATGGCCAGGTGTGTGTTATTCCCTCATTATCCAAATTACAATGAGCAGATATAAGGTCCAGAGTTCATTTCAAGTGTGCTATTTGCATTTGGAATCTGTTAACTCTCAAGATGAGATCCAAAGAGCTGTCACTATCAGTGTAGCAAGCCATCATTAGGCTGAAAAAAAACAAAACAAACCCATCATAGAGATAGCAAAAACATTAGGCGTGGCCAAAACAACTGTTTGGAACATTCTTAAAAAGAAGGAATGCACCGGTGAGCTCAGCAACACCAAAAGACCCGGAAGACCACAGAAAACAACTTTGGTGGATGACCGAAGAATTCTTTCCCTGGTGAAGAAAACACTCTTCACAAGAGTTGGCCAGATCAAGAACACTCTCCAGGAGGTAGGTGTATGTGTGTCAAAGTCAACAATCAAGAGAAGACTTCACCAGAGTGAATACAGAGGGTTCACCACAAGATGTAAACCATTGGTGAGCCTCAAAAACAGGAAGGCCAGATTAGAGTTTGCCAAACGACATCTAAAAAAAAGCCTTCACAGTTCTGGAACAAAATCCTATGGACAGATGAGACCAAGATCAACTTGTAGCAGAGGGATGGGAAGAGAAGAGTATGGAGAAGGAAAGGACCTGCTCATGATCCTAAGCATACCACCTCATCAGTGAAGCATGGTGGTGGTAGTGTCATGGCGTGGGCATGTATGGCTGCCAATGGAACTGGTTCTCTTGTATTTATTGATGATGTGACTGCTGACAAAAGCAGGAGGATGAATTCTGAAGTGTTTCGGGCAATATTATCTGCTCATATTCAGCCAAATGCTTCAGAACTCATTGGACGGTGCTTCACAGTGCTGATGGACAGTGACCCAAAGCATACAGCAAAAGCAACCAAAGAGTTTTTAAAGGGAAAGAAGTGGAATGTTACGCAATGGCCAAGTCAATCACCTGACCTGAATCCGATTGAGCATGCATTTCACTTGCTGAAGACAAAACTGAAGGGAAAATGCCCCAAGAACAAGCAGGAACTGAAGACAGTTGCAGTAGAGGCCTGGCAGAGCATCACCACGGATGAAACCCAGCGTCTGGTGATGTCTATGCGTTCCAGACTTCAGGCTGTAATTGACTGCAAAGGATTTTCAACAAAGTATTAAAAAGTGAAAGTTTGATTTATGATTATTATTCGGTCCCATTACTTTTGGTCCCTGAACAAGTAGGAGACACATATGCAAACGGTTGTAATTCCTACACCGTTCACCTATTTGGATGTAAATACCCTCAAATTAAAGCTGACAGTCTGCAGTTAAAGCACATCTTGTTTATTTCATTTCAAATCCGTTGTGGTGGTGTATAGAGCCAGAAATGTTAGAATTGTGTTGATGTCCCAATATTTATGGACCTGATTGTGTATATATATTTTATATTTAGAATTCAGGCAGGTGCAAATATGCATATATACATATGTGCAAACGCATATAGAGGGACACACACCTGTATTCACACTTATAGATTTTAATATTTGAGGCAAACCATGTTAGGCATGATACACAGATGATACCTCATTGCAAGGATTACAAATTACTGATATGCTGCTGTGGATAGACGGGTTCGGAGGAGGAGGTGACTTGGATTGACAGCCTGGGGAAGCAGCCGTATGATGGATGAAGGAGTGTGAGAGCGGAGGATTCGCAGCGCTCAAGAGGAAGGTATCAGATCGCTGATGCCTGGTTATAAGAGGAGAGCTTGTTGTGATGTTAGCTTACTGATGTAAGGTTGTATTGGAGCATGACATGGAGAAGTGATATTGCGGTGAAGGGGAGAAGAGTTATGAATTGATGGACTGTTGATATATACAGTAGATGCATTGGGGAAGGATAGTGAATTAACTAGATGGATGGAGACTGTTGCTGTGAATAGCGATGAAATAGGGTGGTTGATGTAGATAAATGAAACTGGTATTAGGAAAATGGGATAGAGATAAATATTGGAAGGATGAGCATTTGATGAAATTAAAGTATCAGGTCGCTGATGTTTGATGTAGGGGGGGGGGGAAGGTATATGGCATTATTGGTGCTGGTTTGTAGCAAGGAAAGGATATGGTAAAAGGCAAGGACTTTATAAAAGTGGGTAATAGTATGGTATAGAATGGAAAATGAGGGAGATGTATGAATGGAAAATAAGTGGTGAATGAATTTGGATGGCTCATGTAAATATATGAATTAATAAATAGAGAGGAATGTTGAACTAATGGGCTGTTGATATATTGTAAGTGTGCATTATATTATATTAATAATATATTTACATTAGTCTAAATGTGAACTTAACATCAAAAACAGTGTTAACCTTATTGTAGGGGGTCATGGGGGCTACCCCTGGACTCCTAGGGGTGCTTGTGTCAATGAGATGAGTATGAACAGATGAACTCCTGCACTTGCGTCTGCTGAAGGGACAACTCGGTGGGGCCACATCTGCATAATCAACAAAAGGAGTACTTCATTTATACAAGCAGGGTCGGCGAAACCATATAGGCGAACTAGGCGTTCACCTAGGGCGCCGGCCTGCTGGGGGTGCCCTAGTGGGCTCCCCCTGACTGGGGCTGCAGCCCTGGGCGACAGGGCAAGAGGCTCTTGAGCCCCCCCCAGCGCCGTTACAGGAGGGCCAGGAGGTGGAGGTCCTTCTTAAATATGGCAGAGCAGGCATCTGCTTAACCTGATGGCAGGTGCCTGCTCTGCCAGTAAATTAACGGAGGAGAGGAGGCGGGCGGCAAGGGAGGCTGTTCTAGCAGCTCCTCACTCCTCCCTCCGCGCCCTCTGTGATGCCGGAATATGACGTCATTCCGGCCCCGGCATACTAAACGGCGCACTGGAGGACTGAGGAGCTGCACCACACTGGACCCCAGGGAGGTGAGTGTTTAAGTGAATGTCTGCCTGCCTGTCAGGGAGCATCCGTTTGTCTGCCTGCCTGTCAGGGAGCGTCTGCCTGCCTGTCAGGGAGCGTCTGCCTGCCTGTCAGGGAGCGTCTGCCTGCCTGTCAGGGAGCGTCTGCCTGCCTGTGTAATGACAGACGTCACGCACAGGGAAAGCCCTGCCCAAGGGAGAGGGAAAGGTGGTGACCCCTAACTCACCTTGCGGCTGGCACCTGACTGCCCTGACGTCCCTAGACAGGTTCCTCACCCGTGCGGCGATCACGTGCCTAAACCCTGGCTTTCCCTAATATGAGCCCTAGATAGTGAACAGGCCGGTGGGATCGCTAGTCCGCACCACTATCACTAAGAGGGAAACACCAGGGAGAGGACAGACAAAACAGACAAACACATACACCCAGGTGGGCGACCACAATAGACAAAAAAGGTCCAACAGGGATCCGGATGGTAGCGTTCTGGACCAACTACCAGAGAACGCAGCAACACAGCTCCAGAAGGTCAGAATAGATGTCCAGGCAGGAAGCTCTATCTCTGGCAACCAGAGAAGTGTGAGAGAGGAATATAAGGAGGTCTGGGAGTGCTGGACAAGGAACAGCTGAGGAGAAGGGGCTACGGATCCCTGAGTGAGCCAAAAGGATTTGCAAAGCAAACCCAGAAAGCTACAATAAGGAAAACCGCCCTATCTTAAATCGAGCGTGCAGCCAACCGCTGCGACTTCCTGACCCCGGGTATAACGGAGTCAGGCGTGGTTCTCGATACCCTCGAGACAGTCTGGGAGTGTCTGGTCTCGGCTGAGACCTGATCATATTCCCAGTCTGAGCCTCTTCAGCCTCAGCTGTATGAAAAGAAGCAGACAATCTCCAGAGCTCCAGGAAGAAAGCATCCCCTGAGAATCTGTGAGTAAGTCCAGAGTCCTAGAAGAAGCCATCCCTCCTCAGCTAGTCTGTCCCCATACAGTAGAAGCT
This sequence comes from Bufo bufo, assembly GCF_905171765.1. Lineage (NCBI taxonomy): Eukaryota > Metazoa > Chordata > Amphibia > Anura > Bufonidae > Bufo > Bufo bufo. Next base: position 714,998,226 of record NC_053390.1, on the reverse strand, counting down.
ACAGAAAAGTTCAGAAGATTAATTTCTGCCACAATTAGAGAGCTATCAAGCAGACGTCCTATCCTGCAAGCTCCCCACATATCAAGCAGAAGCATTTATTCCGGCCAATTATTGCCAAAACCTGCTGGGACCAGAGACCAAAGCTGTATACTGCTTGGATACAAGTTATCTTCAGTAAAGAAACGTTTGAACTTCATCTAAAGGTCTGGACATTATTTCTGCTGCAAAATTCCTCTATTACTCCTACTATCACTACACTCAAATTTATTGCAAGTGACCCAGGAGTCCAGCCGTACCCAGGTAGGAAACACCGTTGACACTATAGGCCATTACACCACTTTGGCATTCCTAATCTGGGACGTGCGTTATAACACCTTGGAAGGGCCCTGTGATAGTACCCTGCGCACGCTGCAATTGGCATCACGACAAATACAGAACATCATCAACCCGTACCTAGTCACTGCAGATATAACTAGAAACCCGCTTGTCATAGAAATATACTTTTTTAGGGTTGCCATTTGTCCTGACGACAGACACTCCCTGACAGACAGACAGACAGACACTCCCTCCCTGACACAGACATTCACTCAAACACTTAAACACTCACCTCCCTGGGGTCCAGTGTGGTGCAGCTCCTCAGTCCTCCAGTGCGCCGTTTAGTATGCCGGGGCCGGAATGACGTCATATTCCGGCATCACAGAGGGCGCGGAGGGAGGAGTGAGGAGCTGCTAGAACAGCCTCCCTTGCCGCCCGCCTCCTCTCCTCCGGTAATTTACTGGCAGAGCAGGCACCTGCCATCAGGTTAAGCAGATGCCTGCTCTGCCATATTTAAGAAGGACCTCCACCTCCTGGCCCTCCTGTAACGGTGCTGGGGGCGGCTGATAAATATATCTGTGTCACTGAAGCAACAACAGGATTTGGATCAAATTGTGAGAAATGGGGATTTGTAGGATGGAACACAGGAGTAAGCTGGGGGGTACGCACCATACATAGCCCAAAATAAAATAAGGTAGGGTCGCAATTTGTTTTATAGAATGACCATAGTAAAAGGTTCAGTTCCCCCAGGGTGTAACAAATATGAATGTAATCCTATAATAACAACTATAAAGGACCCTGGGGAGATAGATATGGGAGCATATGTGATGGGAGCATAAATCCCTGAAACCGATCCCGTGGTGAAATTGGTATTAAAAGCCTTAAAAAATGACGGCACCTCCTCTGAGACTAAAGAGATTAGCAATCCTGATAAAGAATCTAGCCCAGGAGTACGAGGCTTATCCAATTTAGCCTATGAGGATAAACTTGCATTAGAAACAGGATATAGTGATAAAAATGAATGGTTAACCTGGATGAGATACACTGCGATACAGAAAGAGGCCTCCTGCACACGACCGTATGGCTTTTTCAGTGTTTTGCGGTCTGTTTTTCACGGATCCGTTGTTCCGTTTTTTTGTTTCCGTTCGGCATATACAGTAATTACATAGATAAAATTGGTCTGGGCATAACATTTTCAATAGATGGTTCCGCAAAAAACGGAACGGAAAACGGAATACATACGGATGCATTTCCGTATGTGTTCTGTTTTTTTGCGGACCCATTAACATGAATGGAGCCATGGAACGTGATTTGCGGGCAATAATAGGACATGTTCTATCTTTAAACGGAATGGAAATACGGAAACGGAATGCATACGGAGTACATTCCGTTTTTTTTGCGGAACCATTGAAATTAATGGTTCCGTATACGGAACGCAAAAAACGGCCAGTAAACGGGGAAAAAAAACGGTCGTGTGCAGGAGGCCTAAAGGGCATAGCAGACCAACTGAGGCCTTCTCTGAAGGCATGGCAGAACAGGGTGGTCCTAGATATGTTACTAGCTGAGAGAGGAGGTGTCTGTAAAATGTTTGGTACTTTCATTCCCAATAATACAGCTCCTGATGGCAGCATTACACAAAGCATTGGAAGCACTCACATCCCTGTCTGAGGAATTGGCGGAGAACTCAGGGATGGATGATGTTTTTTTGAATTGGCTTGAAGGATGGTTCGGGAAGTGGAGCACCCTTATATCCAGTTTATTGATGTCTCTGACAACAGTGGCGGCCATGTTGAGGACTTTGTTGTATTCCCTGTATAAGAGGACTGATTCAAAGACTTATTGACACTTCTATTACTAAAACTATGTATCAAGAAATTTAAAGGGTTTCTATCACTTTGTTTCACCTATTTAGCTTTCAGACACTAGCGATCCGCTAGTGTCTGCTTTATCTAACCATCCTAATATAAGAGCTTATTGTCCTGCCGTTTAGCTAAAAAAATAACTTATATAGATATGCAAATGAGCCTCTAGGTGCTATGGGGGCGTGATTAGCACCTAGAGGCTCCGTCTACCTTAACAAACTGCCGCCGCCCAGCGCGTCCCTCCAGCCCGCCCATCTCCAGCTGAAGCGATCCTCTCCGTGCGCGTCTCTGTTCTGCGCATGCGCAGTGAATGTCTGATCGCTTCCCTGCTCAGACATCTCCACTGCGCCTGTTCCTCGGAGCACTATGACGTCATCGGCGCAGGCGCAGTGGAGATGTCTGAGCAGGGAAGCGATCAGACATTCACTGCGCATGCGCCGAATACGAGGAGCATCGCATTCCGGAGGAGATGGGCGGGCTGGAGGGACGCGCTGGGCGGCGGCAGTTTGTTAAGGTAGACGGAGCCTCTAGGTGCTAATCACGCCCCCATAGCACCTAGAGGCTCATTTGCATATCTATATAAGTTATTTTTTTAGCTAAACGGCAGGACAATAAGCTCTTATATTAGGATGGTTAGATAAAGCAGACACTAGCGGATCGCTAGTGTCTGAAAGCTAAATAGGTGAAACGAAGTGATAGAAACCCTTTAAGTTGAATTCATCAAAACAACCATCCTGCTTCTCTCACGGATTCGCATCTTCTCAATCTCAGTCTGTCATTTGGACAGAATGTCTGAGTGCATTGTAGAGGTATGTCTAGCAGTCAATGATCTCTCACCAAGAGGTTCAGTATACTACCCAAAAGTAGCCTCAAAATCTTCTTATAGGGCAGCTGGAAGGGGGGGGGGGGGGGCACTTTTATGACCTCTTGTGGAAAGGCCCAGTGTTTTTTCATTTGTCTGCTTTGCTGCCAATATAAATTCTGCACCACTTACTCTAAGTGTTGCTGTACCCCAATGGTCTTAAAAAAATAAATAAAAAATTTGAAAACTACCAGTGCAAATAAGACAAATACCTGTAACTGGGTCAAACAGTTGGTTCACTTCCAGGTCAGAGTAGGTGCTGTGACACCCAGGACACTTAAAGGAAGCTCTCGTGGTGGATTCTCTCTCATCCGACTCAATCTTGCGCCGAACATGATCCAGTTTATACTTGACCACATCTACTAGCACTTTGTAATTGATGTAATAATAGTTGTGTTTGGTGCTCTTTCCATTGGAGCCAGTTTCTACACGAATGCGACACTTGATGAATTTATCAGCCCTTAAGGTGTTGAGGATTCCTCGCAGCTGCTTCTTTTCAAACTTGAGGAGCATAGCAATGTCATCCTCCTTGACACAAGGATACCTGATGAGCACATCAAGGGTCAATGAATGCTCTAGTCCGAAAAATCCACGAACCATGTACTTGGCCAGTCGTTTCAGTGCGGCAGGGACCTCCGTCATTGCGTCTTCATTTCCCATCGTGAAAGGACAGGCATCAACTGCCTATAACCACAACAGAGAGGACACAGCGTTATACAGTGGAATGATGGAGTATGGCTTGATGTAGAGGATTCTCTATATAACATGCAGTGTGAAGTACCATGGGAAATCAGGAAGATGAACAGAGTGACTTTCTGATTTCATATGTGAGCAATGGAACATTAGCCGGTCTGCTGTGTATTATCTTCAAGCTAAATTCCCAGATGGTTCTTCTGTCAAAAGCTACCTGCAATCACCTGAACGGAACTCTGGAGTGTACACGGCATTATGATTTCAGCCTTTTGCATCATTCGCTAAAGTCTGTGTTACATCAATGTCAGATCTAGGTTTGGCAGTGTAGTCTGGGAATCTTACCGAGGTTCTGGTGATAGATGTATAGAGCATGCCACTATGTACACCATGTAAAACTTATGGGATCGATTTAGGCCTCATGCACACGACCGTTGTGTGCATCCGCTGCCGTTGTTCCATTTTCCGGTTTTTTTCGCGGACCCATTGACTTTCAATGGGTCCGTGGAAAAATCGGAAAATGCACCGTTTGGCTTCCTCGTCCGTGATCCGTTTTTCCAGTCCGTGAAATAAAATATGACCTGTCCTATTTTTTTCACGGACAACGGTTCACAGACCCATTCAAGTCAATGGGTCCGTGAAAAATCACGGATGCACACAAGATAGTCATCCGCGTCCGTGATCCGTGTCCGTTTTTCCTATCATTTTCAATGCAAACTTGACTTATTTTTTTTTTTTTCACTTTTCATGTCCGTGGATCCTCCAAAAATCAAGGAAGACCCACGGATGAAAAAACGGACACGGATCACAGAACAACGGAAACAGTTTTTGCGGACCGCAAACAAAAACGGTCGTGTGCATGAGGCCTTATCCAAACTGATGCAAAGGAAAACTGGATTCCACCTTTCACTTTTCACAGCTCCTTTTGAATGGCTGCTCTGGGTAACTAGGCCAGTTTTCCTCCACACCAGTTTGATAACTCTCCCCCTAGGAGCCCATAGAATTCAGTGCTCCTGAATCTGGCTGTGTGCATGAGGCTTGAAGGGGTTGTGTCACTTCAGCAAATGACATTTAGGGCTCATGCCTAGTGAGGAGCGAACTTGTGTTTTCCGTATGGAAGTCTATAGCCAGCCTCTTATAGGCTTCCGTGGTGCATGCCGTCATAGGATTCGGATATGGTCCGTGGTAGCGGAATCCATAACAGGATTCTCAGATAACCCGGACCTGTACGCCGAACTTGAAAACACAAGTTCGCTCAGTGCTGCCTGTTCCGTGCATTGGGGACCGCAATGCACGAGCATCATCCGTGTGGCTGCCGCAGACCCATTCAACTTGAATGGGTCCGTGATCCGTTCGCACCGCAAAACAAAAACCATGTTCTATTTTTTTGCAGTGCGGAGGCACGTACAGAAAACCACGGAAACACACTGTTCCGTGCCTTCATTCCGCACTACACCTTCCGCACCCATTCAAGTGAATGGGTCTGCATCCGTGCCACGGTTTGCACACGGCCGGTACCGGTATATTGCGGACCTGCTGTTTGCGGGCCCGGCCAGCACACGTTCTCTACATGATAAGGGCTCATGCACAAGAAAGTTAATACAAGGCACTTATTCATGTATTGGGATTGTCCATATTGCTTCCTTTGCTGGCTTGATTCATTTTTCCATCACATTATACACTGCTCGTTTCCATGGTTATGACCACCCTGCAATCCATCAGCGGTGGCCGTGCTTGCACACTATAGGAATAAGCACTGGGCTCTCTGGTGGCCAGGACCATGGATGTGAGCAAAGACCAGCGCTTTTTCCTATAGTGTGCATACACGACCACCACTGCTGGATTGCAGGGTGGTCGTAACCATGGAAACAAGCAGTGAATAATATGATGGTTAGTTTTCTGATCAGTCAGAACAACAGAAAAACAAACAAACAAAAAATGAATAAAACGGATCCTTTATTTTAAAGAGGACCTTTCATCGGTCCAAACATTGTGAACTAAGTATCCTGACACATACAGCTGCGCCCGGGGATCTCACTGCACTTACTATTATGCCTGGGCGCCGCTCCGTTCTCCGGTATGTTCAGGGACTTGGTTATAGTAGGCGGAGACTTAGGGGACTTGGTTATAGTAGGCGGAGTCTGCCCTTGTTCTGCTGGGCGTCTCCTTCTCCTAGGCTGTAGCGCTGGCCAATCGCAGCGCAGAGCTTTTCTCCCAGGCTGTGAGCTCTGCGCTGCGATTGGCCAGCGCTACAGCCTAGGAGAAGGAGACGCCCAGCAGAACAAGGTCAGACTCCGCCTACTATAACTAAGTCTCCGCCTACTATAACCAAGTCCCCGAACATACCGGAGGACATAACGGGAGAACGGAGCGGCGCCCAGGGATAATAGTAAGTGCAGTGAGATCCCTGGGCGCCGCTGTATGTGTCATGATACTTAGTTCACAATGTTTGGACCGATGAAAGGTCCTCTTTAAGCATCTGTTATGCTCATTTTGTATCCATTTTTGTCAGTTCCGTCTGAGATCCGTTATTTTAGACAGAGAAAAAGTCCTGTAAGGAGGAAATGTTCTCCTGTCAAAAATAATGGATTTCTCATGGAACTGACAAAAACGGATACAAATTGAGCGTAACTGATGCTCAAAATAAAGGATCCATTTTAGTTTTTTAGTTTTCTCAGGGATCAGAAAACTAAACAGTGATGTCCACCCGGCCTTGTTACAGTTTCTATAATATGTATCAAAGTACGGTACAGTACAAGATAAGCGAGGCACCTGCGACAGAAAATAAACTGCACGGATATTAGGGATTGCGGGTAGTGTTGAGAGAATTTGAAGTCCACGAAGTGGATTCCGATCTGAATTTCAGGGAGAATTCGATTCGCTGCAAAGCTGAATTTACTTGTGCTTTGTGGTAGTGATCAGCTATGAACCCGGCATCTGAGGGATACAATGACGGGGAGCGGCCCAATTCCTGCACCCGCTACTTACAAAGAAATGCGCTTCATGACGAAGTAATTAGTCACAAAGCAAATTGTTTTGTAAAATTCAGTGAAGCAGCCGAATTTTATTTTTGAATACTTCCCATCTCTATTTGTGGGTTTTCAGTAGATTTACAGGCAAGAGGAGATATAAAATTATCCGCTGACGAGACAAAGTGCCCGGTGCCAGGTTGTTGATGGGAGTTATGCTTAGATACTCGCCGATACTCTACATTTTAAACTAATGTACATGATTTGGGCTCTAGCTTCGATTTCAGCTTACGTTAAATATGTCGTAAATTTGCAGGCTGCCTGCTTAAGCGATATGGGATGAGTTGGATCTGATAAAAACGGATGGCTTTGCTCACAAGTGTAATCAGCTTTGTCTGCAATTGCATTCAATTGGGGTCATTTACAAAGAGCAGCTTTTCACGCCGCGGCAGTCCGTGCGTCTGAAATGAAAACTACTCCAGCCTCTGATTGGAGTAGTTTTAGCTCCTCTTTTACATCTATTTTCAGATTAAAACACCTGTGCGACAAAATATTGCACGGGTGTTTAAAAAGTCACAAAAGGTGTCCTGAGACTATTGCTACACCAAAAACTTGAGTAATGTTTGTAAATGACCCCCCAATGTTTCAGTTTTTTCCCTACATTTTCCCCACATGGATGCAATCAGTTTTTGATGCATTTTTCACACGTGTGAAAAAAAAAAAAAAAAAAAAGAAGGCCTATTGCACACAACTATATAGCTTTCAGTATTTTGCAGTCCGCAAAAATCGTATCCGCAAAAAATACGGATGACATCCGTGTGCATTCCACTTGTTTGCAGAATGAAACAGCTGGCCCCTGATAGAACAGTACTATGCTTGTCCGTTATGCGGACAATAATAGGACATGTTCTATCTTTGAACAGAACGGAAATACAGAAACAGAAGGCATACACTCCTTTTTTTACGGATCAATTGAAATGAATGGTTCCGTTAACGGACCATAAAAACGGAACGTAAACAGAAAAAAAAAAAAAAAAAAAAAAAAAAAACTTTCATGTATATGGAGGCCCAATAATCATCCCCAAAAACCATTAGTAAAAAAAATGCATTGCGTCCGGATGCCTTCCGTTATTCACACAAGCACCATTCGCGTCTATGAAGCCAGAGCTGTGAGGAAAAACCGCACAATATAGAACATGCTGAGATTTTTCCTGGACGCAGAGATAATCGGTGATAAATAGGGATGAGCGAACTTGTCTTTTCAAGTTCGGAGTACAAGGTTCAGGTTATCTAAGACTTCCGTTATGGATTTCGCTACCACGGAACATAACTTATGGTCGAGGGAGTTGAATCCATAACTGAATTGTTAGATTACCTGAACCTTGTACGCCAAACTTGAAAACACAACACTAGTGATAAACTACGCTCATGCACAGATCCACTGACATAAACGGGACAGGATTCAGTTCACATGATGTCTGTTTGCAACACACATCACATCCAGATGGAAGACTCGCTTGTTGGTTCCTTACCTTACTGGTTTTTAGATCAGTTTGTTCCAACCTCTACAGCTTGGCTCACTGGTTAATGAGAAGTACCGCCCTACACCTTCATTATAAGAAACCTTAATCAGCTGTGATCATTCAGACAATTAGGCCTCATGCACACCACCGTATGTATTTTGCAAAAAATACGGATGACGTCCGTGTGCATTCCGTATTTTGCGGAACAGAACAGCTGGTCCCCAATAGGACAGTACTGTACTTGTCCGTAATGCGGACAATAACAGAACATGTTCTATTTTTTTGCGGAACGGAAATACGGACATACGGAAACAGAATGCACACGGAGTACCTTCCGTTTTTTTTTGCAAATCCATTGAAATAAATGGTTCCGTATACGGTCCGCAAAAAAAAACTGACCGGACACGGAAAGAAAATACGTCTGTGTGCAAGAAGCCTCAGGGCTATATGGCGACATATAGGGTACAACTACACTGCAACACGTGTTGTGCGAAATATTTTGTAATGCTAGTCTATGGTGTTGCACTGCGACATGCTGCGACTGTGACACAGCAGATTATTTGCGACTCTTGTGTCGCAGTCGCAGCATGTTGCAGTGCGACACCATAGACTAGCATTACAAAATATGTCACGCAACATTGTCGTCGTGTAGCCCTAGCCTTAAGGGGTAATTCACATGTGCAGGTTTTGATCAGGTTTTTTAATGCAGGTTTTAAAGTTAAAGTCAGAATTCGATTGTAAAAGGAAATGGCAGATTATACTTCTCTCTTTTTTAATCCACTCTTGTTTATGGCTTCATAGACTGATCGAACTTGTGTGTGTGAACAGTGATGGCCAGTTCGCCCGCGAACACATGCGAGCTGCCATCTTTACTGACAAGTCTGACAAGTCCGGGAGCAGGCAGTTGCGAGAACAGCCTCCGGGGGCCTTCATCGGGCTGTTCTGGGAACTGCCTGCACCCGGAGACTGCATTTCATTTCAGACCGGCTCGCGCACAGGTAAGGCTACTTTCACACTTGCGTTCGGAGCGGATCCGTCTGATGTTTCATCAGACGGATCCGCTCCGATAATGCAGACGTTCGCATCCGTTCAGAACGGATGCGTCTGCATTAAAACTTAGAAAATTTTCTAAGTGTGAAAGTTGTCTGAGCGGATCCGTTCAGACTTTACATTGTAAGTCAATGGGGAACGGATCCGCTTGAAGATTGAGCCATATTGTGTCATCTTCAAGCGGATCCGTCCCCATTGACTTACATTGTAAGTCTGGACGGATCCGCTCGCCTCCGCACGGCCAGGCGGACACCCGAACGCTGCAAGCAGCGTTCAGGTGTCCGCTCACTGAGCGGAGGCTGAACGCTGGCAGGCGGATGCATTCTCAGTGGATCCGCCTCCACTGAGAATGCATTGGGGCCAGACGGATGCGTTCGGGGCCGCTCGTGAGCCCCTTCAAACGGTGCGCACGAGCGGACACCCGAACGCTAGTGTGAAAGTAGCCTAAGGACCTACCTGTGCCTCGCCGGACTTGTCAGTAAAGATGGAAAAGATGGCAGCTCGCATGTGTTCGCGTGCGAACACGGCGAACTGGCCATCACTGTGTGTGAATATGCCTGAAGGAAAGGGACATTAATCATTTCATGATTGGGCCTTTTATCAATTTTTCTGACCAGATGGATTTTCTGTTTTTATTGGAGCATGGAGAAATACCTTTTTTTAATGTTCAGTTATGTAAATCGTTTTTTTCACCTTTTTTTTTTTTAGTAATACATTTTTATGAATTATTTTAGTTTTTAGTTTTTTTTTTTCATACCTGGGAAACGGTTTAAAAAGGGAAAAACTGTTGGGTTTTTGCATTTCATGTTCTTTCTCCATAATGGTCATTTTGACATAGGGTATGTATGGGTTATAGATGGTGGGGGCAGGGCTGGAAGCTGCGGTGTGGCGTGTGGTAGTGTTTCTTTTAATCAATTTTATTTTTGTCTTCAAAAAAAGTTTTCTAACTTTTGCACCTATTTTCCAACCTATTTATGTAGGTGCGGATTACTTTGCACCTGATTTAGTTGTAAAAACTGTCCAATCTCTGGTCCACTCTAGGACTGGCGTACTTTTCTGCGTCTGTTTTGGTGGTGAATTGCACCACATTTTGGCCACTTTCATGAAGATGTATGCCTAATTTAAACTCGACTGCGTCAGGTTTTGTCCATACTGTCATAATGTCCATACTGATTAGAACAGTCTTAGTGAATATGAACCTGTCATACTGATAAAGAACCACTAGAGGTCAGACTAATGCCAGTAAGCCTAGTCTTATTTATGAAATGCTTGATAAATAGCCAGCAAAACGTGTGTCGGACCCTCGCCGATCTGATATTGATGACCTATCTTGAGGATAGGTCATCAATATTAAAAGCACGGAGAGCCTCTTTAATGACTGTTTATAGTTGTAGTAATCTGGGTCAGTTTTCTGTTCCTCATGTGTCAGTGTGTTAGTATGTTGTTCTTCACTGTATTGCATCTTGTTGATATGTCTTCTAGATCAGTGGTTCTCAATCTTTTCATGCCAAGTACTTCCTAGGTACAAGAACTTTGAGCTGAGTACCCCCAACAAACCAAACAGTGGTAAATTCTAGGCCTCTTGCACACGACCGTATGGTTTTGCGGTCCGTTTTAAACGGATTAGTTTTTTTGTTTCAGTAGTGTTTCCGTTCCGTTTTTCCGTTTGGTTTCCGTTTGTGATCTTTTTTTGCGGATCGCAAACGGAAACGGAAGCATACAATAATGTTTAAACAGTAAGTACATAAAAAAAATTGGGCTGGGCATAACATTTACAATAGATGGTTGCCATCCGTATGCATTCCGTTTTTTTGCGGAACCATTGACTTGAAAGGAGCCACGGAACGTGATTTGCGGGCAATAATAGGACATGTTCTATCTTTGAACAGAAATACGGAAACGGAATGCATACGGAGTACCTTTTTTTTGCAGAACCATTGAAATGAATGGTTGCGCATACAGACCGCAAACGGAAACTGCAAAAATGGAACGGCAACGGAATGAAAATACGGCCGTGTGCAAGAGGCCTAAATCAAATAAGACTATTCTCACATGGCTATCATAGGCTTGAACGCTAATCTTCCTGTCAAAATAACAGACACCACATTGGGACCCATGATGGATGACTATTACTATTTTCATTACATTCAACACTACCAAACATATAGGAGAATACAGCACCACATACCTCTTACATCCAGTGACATCTCCTCTGATACAGATGTTTCTTTCCTCATTTTTTCCATTCAGACCAGACCGCCATGATTGCTTCTTTCAGCCAAGTCTTGTCTCTTCAGAGTTTGTCACAGAGATATCTTAGATTCCTACTTTTCCATCCTCCTCCTCACCTTCTCAACAACCCCATCCTACCACCCCAAATACTGTGCCCGCTATGCTCCCCAATATTATACTGCAGAAACAAAATGTCCCTCTGAAAATACTAGTAACACACAGATAGAGCCTCTTTCAAGAATTATCACCACACAGTGCCCTCCAAAGTAATTGTGCTCAGCAAATAGTGCACCTGATGGTAATAATGCTATAAACATAGTGTTCCCCAAAAATAATTGTGTTAAGCTGTGCCAGGGTACCCCCACAGTAATTGTGCTACCAAAAGTCCCACCAAGAGAAATAATTCTCTCCCAGAGTGCCATTAGTAGTAGTAGTGCCCCTATTGTAAATGACCCCCATTGTGCCACAGAAGTAATAATGCCCCCATAGTGCCCATAGAAGTAATCATGTTCCTCATAGTCCCCCAGTAATCAAACAGCTCGACATAATGTCTGCCAATAATGCTCACTTTGAAAAGCTGAGTACCCATCTTGTTTGAAGAAAACAAACCGAAGTACCTGTGGCGATCATGAAGACACCACCGCATGATCGCGCTGGCCACACATACTGACATCAACGCGCGTGGCCAGTGTGATCACTTGTTGAGTCTTCACGCTCGCCTCAGGTCCTTTTGTGGGTGGATTTGATGAGTATAATTTTTTTATTTTCAGCCACCATTTTAGGAAAAATTGATTCGTTAACACGAAATGCGAGGAAATTCGGATTTGTGGTGAATCAATTTTTCCTAAACTTTGGACAAAATTCCACTTCGGATGTTTCTATTTGCTCAACACTAGTCACAATATAATCTTGGAATCAGTGGGGAATATTTACAAAAGTCTTTGCGCCTGTTTTTAGTCTAGAAAATGCTGTTTTAGGAAGTCTTAATATTTTAGTAGCATTTACTACTGAAATTGCACCTGTTTTGGAGGCTTTTTTGCCTCGTTTGGCTATTTAGAAATTTTAGACTAATTCAGAAGTACTATTCTTGGTTTTCAGTGGCGCAGTGCGACTTTGTTTGCAGTAAGGCCTCTTTCACACGGGCGAGTTTTCCGCGCGGGTGCAATGCGTGAGGTGAACGCATTGCACCCGTACTGAATACCGACCCATTCATTTCTATGGGGCTGTGCACACGAGCGGTGATTTTCACGCATCACTTGTGCGTTGCGTGAAAATCGCAGCATGTTCTATTTTCTGTGTTTATCACGCAACGCAGGCCCCATAGAAGTGAATGGGGCTGCGTGAAAATCACAAGCATCCGCAAGCAAGTGCGGATGCGGTGCAATTTTCACGCATGGTTTGCGTGAGAAAAATTGGCATGTTTGGTACCCAGACCCGAACTTCTTCACAGAAGTTCGGGTTTGGGTTAGGTGTTGTGTAGATTTTATTATTTTCCCTTATAACATGGTTATAAGGGAAAATAATTGTATTCTTAATACAGGGCTGGAGGGGTTAAAAAAAATAATAAAAATTTAACTCACCTTAATCCACTTGTTCGCGCAGCCGGCATCTCTTCTGTCTTCTTCTTTGAGGAATAGGACCTTTGATGACGTCACTGCGCTCATCACATGATCTTTTACCCACGGTGATGGATCATGTGACGGACCATGTGATGAGCGCAGTGACATCATCAAAGGTCCTTTTCCTGCGCACAGCAAAGAAGAAGACAGAAGAGAAGCCGGGCTGCGCGATCAAGTGGATTAAGGTGAGTTATATTATTTTTATTAATTTTTTTAACCCCTCCAGCCCTATTGTACTATGCATTCTGTATTCAGAATGCTATCATTTTCCCTTATAACCATGTTATAAGGGAAAATAATAATGATTGGGTCCCCATCCCGATCGTCTCCTAGCAACCGTGCGTGAAAATCGCACCGCATCCGCACTTGCTTGCCCCATTCAATTCTATGGGGCCTGCGTTGCGTGAAAAACACAGAATATAGAACATGCTGCGATTTTCACGCAACGCACAAGTGATGCGTGAAAATCACCGCTTATGTGCACAGCCCCATAGAAATGAATGGGTCCGGATTCAGTGCGGGTGCAATGCGTTCACCTCACGCATTGCACCTGCGCGGAATACTCGCCCGTGTGAAAGGGGCCTAAGTGAATATGAACCTGTCCAACTGAAAAAACAACCACCAGAGGTCTGACTTATAAAAGTACGCCTAGTCTAATTCATCATCTGCTATGCGACTTTTAATAAATGCTCAGCAAAAGAAAGACAGCCTAATGAAATATGCCTGTCTAATTTTACGCCTAAAAATAGGCGATGAATGTGCCCCAATACGTGGAAACAATCTTGTGCCACACAGTGTACGGCATACCATGAGGCAGGTCACACAGCTATTACAAAACACAGAAGTTCCCCAAAAGAGGAACTTTAATTTAGCTCTGAACATTAGTGCGAATGGAGAAGCACGAACAAGGTCAAAAACCACGGTGGTAACTGGCTGCTGAGGTTTTAATACAGATTGTGTGATCTCTGCACTTCAATGGGACTGCAGAACAGCTGCTTGCCAGGGGTGCAGGGTGTAGGACCCCCACTGGTGACATAGTACCGGCCTATCTTGAGGATCAGTGATGGCCAGTTTGCCCGCGAACACATGCGGTCTGCCATCTTAACTCACAAGTCCGGCGATGCACAGGTAAGCCCTTACCTGTGCCCGTGTTTGGGAGCCGGTCTGAAACAAATGCGGTCAACGGGAGCAGGCAGTTCCGAGAACAGCCCGATGAAGGCCCCCGGCAGCTGTTCTCAGAACTGCCTGCTCCCGGTGAGACCGGCTTGCGCACAGGCACAGGTAAGGACTTACCTGTGCATCGCCGGACTTGCGAGTTAAGATGGCAGCCCGCATGTGTTCGTCGGCGAACTGGATAGAATATCACTCATAAAGTCCTGGACAACTCCTTGAATGGCTGTCTGGTTTTGTAGGTGAACCTGCTGTTTACCTGCAAGGCCATCTTACAATCAGTTTAAAACCCCACGGTGGCCGAGGACTGCTGCATTTATTGGCCATAATCATGTCGCCCCATGTAGCCTTATCCTTTTAAAGGGTTTTCCTTCTCTGTTTGTGGGTACTCTCTGGATGTCACTATGTATGGGGGCAATCTCTGTCACTATGTAGGGGACAGTCTCTGGATGTCACTGCGTATGGGGGCAGTCTCTGGATGTCACTGCGTATGGGGGCAGTCTCTGGATGTCACTGCGTATGGGGGCACTCTCTGGATGTCACTGCGTATGGGGGCACTCTCTGGATGTCACTGCGTATGGGGGCAGTCTCTGGATGTCACTGCGTATGGGGGCAGTCTCTGGATGTCACTATGTAAGAGGAGTCTCTGGATGTCACTATGTATGGGGGCACTCTCTGGATGTCACTATGTATGGGGACACTCTCTGGATGTCACTATGTATGGGGGCACTCTCTGGATGTCACTATGTATGGGGGCACTCTCTGGATGTCACTATGTATGGGGGCACTCTCTGGATGTCACTATGTATGGGGGCACTCTCTGGATGTCACTATGTATGGGGGCACTCTCTGGATGTCACTATGTATGGGGGCACTCTCTGGATGTCACTATGTATGGGGGCACTCTCTGGATGTCACTGCGTATGGGGGCACTCTCTGGATGGCACTATGTATGGGGGCACTCTCTGGATGTCACTGCGTATGGGGGCACTCTCTGGATGTCACTATGTATGGGGGCACTCTCTGGATGTCACTATGTATGGGGGCACTCTCTGGATGTCACTGCGTATGGGGGCACTCTCTGGATGGCACTATGTATGGGGGCACTCTCTTGATGTCACTATCTATGGGGCAGCTTCTGGTTGTCACTATTAGAGATGAGCAAATCGAAGATGACGAAGTGGAATTTGATCCAAATTTCAGGAACTTGATGCAGGGAGGTGTTTGTTGATAACATTGTGAAATTACACGGCATTTCCTCTGATGTGGTGTCTGATAGGGGGACGCAATTTGTTTCCAGGTTTTGGAAGGCGTTTTATTCTCGTCTGGGAATTCAGTTGTTTCTCTTTTCGGCTTTCCATCCTCAGTCGAATGGACAAACTGAGCGCACCAACCAGAACCTGGAGACTTATTTGAGGTGTTTTGTCGCCAAGAATCAGGAAGAGTGGTCTTTTTTTGTCCTTGGCTGAGTTTGCCTTAAATAACCGTAAACAGGAGTCCACTGATAAGTCACCATATTTTGGCGCATATGGTTTTCACCCTCAGTTTGATGACAAGAGACGTATGACTGGTTCGGAGTCTGGACCTGTGTGTGGGTGATTTGGTGTGGTTTTCCACTAAGAACATTAAAGGGTTTCTATCACTTCGTTTCACATATTTAGGTGTCAAACACTAGCGATCCGCTAGTGTCCGCTCTAACAAACCATCCTAATATGATAGGTTTTGGGGCAGCCGTTTCGCTAAAAAAAGAACTTATATATATATATATGCTAATGCGCCTCTAGGTGCTATGGGGGCGTCATTAGCACCTAGAGGCTCCGTCTACCTTCACAAAATACCGCCGCCCAGCGTGTCCCTCCAGCCCGCCCATCTCCTGCTGTCCCTCCTGCCGCTTACCTGCACAGACATCTCCACTGCGCCTGTTCCTCGGAGCACTATGATGTCATCGGCGCAGTGGAGATGTCTGTGCAGGGAAGCGGTCAGACATTCACTGCGCATGCGCAGAATAGAGACGCGCACGGGGAGGATCGCATTCCGGAGGAGATGGGCGGGCTGGAGGGACACGCTGGGCGGCGGTATTTTGTAAAGGTAGACCGAGCCTCTAGGTGCTAATGACGCCCCCATAGCACCTAGAGGCTCATTAGCATATATATATATAAGTTCTTTTTTTAGCGAAACGGCTGCCCCAAAACCTATCATATTAGGATGGTTTGTTAGAGCAGACACTAGCGGATCGCTAGTGTCTGACACCTAAATATGTAAAACAAAGTGATAGAAACCCTTTAAGTTGAAAGTACCTTCTTGGAAGTTGGGCCCAAGATTTATTGGTCCTTACAAAATCTCGGCCATTGTTAATCCGGTTGCGTTTGGTCTAAAACTTCCGCTGGCCTGAAAGATCCATAATGTGTTTCACAAGTCTTTGTTGAAGAAGTATGTTGAACCTGCTGAATCATCTCCTTTGCCACTTCCTCCTGTCTTGATAGATGGTAATCTGGAGTTTCAGATCTCCAAAATACTCAACTCGCGTGTTCTTCGTGGCTCCTTTTAGTACCTTGTGCATTGGAGAGGATACGGCCCTGAAGAAAAAATGTGGGTTCCGGCTACCGATGTCAATGCTAGTCGCCTTGTGAAGGCCTTTCACAGGGCACACCCGGATAAGGTTGGTCCTGGGTGCCCGAGGTCAACCGTAAAGAGGCCTGAGAAGATATGACAGACTTGCTACACGTGAGTCTGACAGATTGTTCTGTTTCTCTTTGTTGTGGTTTTGGGCAGGATCCCACCTCCTCACAGGTTCTGCTCATTAGCTACTTAGTGGTGCTATTTATACCAGCCTCTCACTATAGCCCTTGCGGTTTATATTTGCTTCTGGAGTTCTCAGCTGGTGTTTGGTGCATCTCCTGCTCCCCGTCCGTCTTAAACTAAGTCCTACTCCTTCCTTTTTGTTGTGTGTTCTGGCTAGGCCTCAGGAAGACGCTGGTTCCTGCACCTTGCGCTAGGAACCGGTTGTCTTGTCTTCAGCTCCCTAGCTGAGGGTTTGTTTCAGCTAAACTTAGGTTCCAGCGCATGAGCACTTCCACCCTAAGGATTTGCTCATGTTGTCAGCAGTGAGGGAAAGGCTCAGGGATTGTCAGGTGGTGACCTTTCCCTGTTCCCTAGGTTTGGGGCCTAGACTGGTGTTTTGTTGCATTTGGTTTGCTTCCCTTCCCTCACCTACTGTGCCACACACTTCATGAATGGGCCACTATTTTGCCTTTCGGCCTGACTAACTTCATCATTTAATTGACCTTTCTTCTGATCTGTCAGAAGGAAGGAAAAATGAGACGCACAACGGATCCTGTCTGTGTAGCAGCTGTAAGGCCTGTATGGTTCCATCAGAATTGGATTATGATTTGGTAGCCAAAAGCAGGAGTGGGTACAAAACACAGAAGACATGCAAATATTCCATTCACGTTTCATCTCTGTTTTAGATCCACTCCTGTTTTTTGGGCATTAGCAATACTGATGGATTACTGACCAAATGCTGACTGAGTGAAGGCGTATGCTCCACAGACAGGATCTGTTTTTTTGGGGGTTATCATTCTGACGGATCAAAGGAAGGGCAAAATAATCAGTGACGTCAACACACACTTACTGCTGACACCCGCTCCACTGTCAGGGAGGCTCTACTTGTATAAGTGTTTAATAGAACAGGTTCTGTAGACATCTATGTGGAATCAGCTGACGAGGGTGTAAAAGGAGTGCTCTTCTTCTTGGCGCTAACATCGACCTGTAAGGCTGAGTTCACACTTAGTTATTTGGTCAGTTTTGGCTCCATGACTGCCCAAATAAGTGAAGTGTGCAGTGATTCTAAGAGCGACACCTGTCATCTGCATGTCATACTGACTCACAATATTGCCGCTATTCGCCGCAAATAAATTCGGATCGAACCAAATTTTTTCAAAAAATTGGGCGAATTGGGCAAATCGAATTTTTGAAAAATTTGCTCATCTCTAGTCACTATGTATGGAGGCACTCTCGTGTTCTCACTATGTATGGGGGCACTCTCGTGTTCTCACTATGTATGGGGGCAGTCTCGTGTTCTCACTATGTATGGGGGCAGTCTCTGGATGTCGCTGTGTATGGGGGCACTCTCCGGTTGTTGCTATGTATGGGGGCACTCTCCGGTTGTCGCTATGTATGGGGGCACTCTCCGGTTGTCGCTGTGTATGGGGGCACTCTCCCGTTGTCGCTATGTATGGGGGCACTCTCCGGTTGTCGCTGTGTATGGGGGCACTCTCCGGTTGTCGCTGTGTATGGGGGCACTCTCCGGTAGTCGCTATGTATGGGGGCACTCTCCGGTTGTCGCTATGTATGGGGGCACTCTCCGGTAGTCGCTATGTATGGGGGCACTCTCCGGTTGTCGCTGTGTATGGGGGCACTCTCCGGTTGTCGCTGTGTATGGGGGCACTCTCCGGTTGTCGCTATGTATGGGGGCACTCTCCGGTTGTCGCTATGTATGGGGGCACTCTCCGGTTGTCGCTATGTATGGGGGCACTCTCCGGTTGTCGCTGTGTATGGGGGCACTCTCCGGTTGTCGCTGTGTATGGGGGCACTCTCCGGTTGTCGCTGTGTATGGGGGCACTCTCCGGTTGTCGCTGTGTATGGGGGCACTCTCCGGTTGTCGCTGTGTATGGGGGCACTCTCCGGTTGTCGCTGTGTATGGGGGCACTCTCCGGTAGTCGCTATGTATGGGGGCACTCTCCGGTTGTCGCTGTGTATGGGGGCACTCTCCGGTTGTCGCTGTGTATGGGGGCACTCTCCGGTTGTCGCTATGTATGGGGGCACTCTCCGGTTGTCGCTATGTATGGGGGCACTCTCCGGTTGTTGCTATGTATGGGGGCACTCTCCGGTTGTCGCTATGTATGGGGGCACTCTCCGGTTGTCGCTATGTATGGGGGCACTCTCCGGTTGTCGCTGTGTATGGGGGCACTCTCCGGTTGTCGCTGTGTATGGGGGCACTCTCCGGTTGTCGCTATGTATGGGGGCAGTCTCGTGTTCTCACTATGTATGGGGGCAGTCTCTGGATGTCGCTGTGTATGGGGGCACTCTCCGGTTGTCGCTGTGTATGGGGGCACTCTCCGGTTGTCGCTATGTATGGGGGCACTCTCCGGTTGTCGCTGTGTATGGGGGCACTCTCCGGTTGTCGCTGTGTATGGGGGCACTCTCCGGTTGTCGCTATGTATGGGGGCACTCTCCGGTAGTCGCTATGTATGGGGGCACTCTCCGGTTGTCGCTGTGTATGGGGGCACTCTCCGGTTGTCGCTGTGTATGGGGGCACTCTCCGGTTGTCGCTATGTATGGGGGCACTCTCCGGTTGTCGCTGTGTATGGGGGCACTCTCCGGTTGTCGCTGTGTATGGGGGCACTCTCCGGTTGTCGCTGTGTATGGGGGCACTCTCCGGTTGTCGCTGTGTATGGGGGCACTCTCCGGTTGTCGCTGTGTATGGGGGCACTCTCCGGTTGTCGCTGTGTATGGGGGCACTCTCCGGTTGTCGCTGTGTATGGGGGCACTCTCCGGTTGTCGCTGTGTATGGGGGCACTCTCCGGTAGTCGCTATGTATGGGGGCACTCTCCGGTTGTCGCTGTGTATGGGGGCACTCTCCGGTTGTCGCTATGTA
This sequence comes from Bufo bufo, assembly GCF_905171765.1. Taxonomy (NCBI): domain Eukaryota; kingdom Metazoa; phylum Chordata; class Amphibia; order Anura; family Bufonidae; genus Bufo; species Bufo bufo. Next base: position 714,978,278 of record NC_053390.1, on the reverse strand, counting down.
TGGGGGCACTCTCCGGTTGTCGCTATGTATGGGGGCACTCTCCGGTTGTCGCTATGTATGGGGGCACTCTCCGGTTGTCGCTATGTATGGGGGCACTCTCCGGTTGTCGCTATGTATGGGGGCACTCTCCGGTTGTCGCTGTGTATGGGGGCACTCTCCGGTTGTCGCTGTGTATGGGGGCACTCTCCGGTTGTCGCTATGTATGGGGGCAGTCTCGTGTTCTCACTATGTATGGGGGCAGTCTCTGGATGTCGCTGTGTATGGGGGCACTCTCCGGTTGTCGCTGTGTATGGGGGCACTCTCCGGTTGTCGCTATGTATGGGGGCACTCTCCGGTTGTCGCTATGTATGGGGGCACTCTCCGGTTGTCGCTGTGTATGGGGGCACTCTCCGGTTGTCGCTGTGTATGGGGGCACTCTCTGGTTGTCGCTATGTATGGGGGCACTCTCCGGTTGTCGCTATGTATGGGGGCACTCTCTGGTTGTCGCTATGTATGGGGGCACTCTCCGGTTGTCGCTATGTATGGGGGCACTCTCCGGTTGTCGCTATGTATGGGGGCACTCTCCGGTTGTCGCTATGTATGGGGGCACTCTCCGGTTGTCGCTATGTATGGGGGCACTCTCCGGTTGTCGCTATGTATGGGGGCACTCTCCGGTTGTCGCTATGTATGGGGCACTCTCCGGTTGTCGCTATGTATGGGGGCACTCTCCGGTTGTCGCTATGTATGGGGGCACTCTCCGGTTGTCGCTATGTATGGGGGCACTCTCCGGTTGTCGCTATGTATGGGGGCACTCTCCGGTTGTCGCTATATATGGGGCACTCTCCGGTTGTCGCTATGTATGGGGGCACTCTCCGCACTGTATATTACCCGGAGGGCACTGTCCAGCTTGTTGCCAGTCTCAGCAGGCGGGCGCACCCATGTCACACGGACAGTGCGGCTACGGAGACATGTGACAGACGTCGTCTCCCCGCCCCCGAGCTGATATAGATGGTACAGCCCATGTGCGGTCATGTAACAGCAGCACGATCCGGGAAGTAGCTGCTGTCCTCTCTGGAGATGTGGGCAGCAATGCTGTGGTGTCTGCTGCTGGCGTTGTCCGGGCTCAGCCTGGCCCAGGACCTGCCCCCGGTGAGTAGCAGCGGCAGGCGGCTTGCCACTGGAGACTGCGGGGACTTGTAGCTCCACCAGCTTCAGGTTATGAGGGGAGCGGCTGCGGCGAATGGGATTGACACCGTAGCGTAGTGACTAGAATGTATGGGCTCCCGAGAGGCTTAGGTCATGTGACTGTAAGCTAGGTGGCGGCGAGAAGTAGCTTTTCGGAGCTGTGGCCTCATCTAGACGTTCCTGGTGTGTGTGAGGGCAGGGTTTACGGCATTACAAATTACTAAAATATAGGAACTAGGTCCTGGTGGGCTAAAGGACCTGTGATCATGTGATTATCATGTGATGTTATGTGGGCGGAGTCAGACTCCACGCTGCCCGAGGAGATTCATGTAGTTGTTTGGGTGTGACCATGTCCTCTGCTCTGTGTGCACCACGCAGGCGCACTGCTCTGTACTGAAAATACCTGCAGTGTTACTGGTTATAGCCGTCAATCCGGAATACCTGAGAGAATCACCTTCCCTGCCCCGGGCTGTCCCTACAGGCTTTATTATAGAAGAGCATTTAACCCATTACAGATGCATACATTATTGTGGCTTCCTTTATGAATCATTGTATAGTGTCATTTAGACATTCTTTACTATGCATTACTGCTGTAACCAAGCAGATCTTGCCCTTAGGGCCTCATACAAAGGACGGTGCCGTGTTTTGCGGTCTGCAAGTGTAGTCCGCATCTTTTGTGGCCCCCATTGAAGTGAATGGGTCGCATCCGAGCCGCAGAAAATGTGTCCATGAGGCCTTACAAAGAGTCTATGGCCTTTATAGGGCTTATCTCATAACTAATGTAAACAAAAATTAAATTAGACTTCATATAGTACATAACAAAGCTAGAACCAGCCCTGTACCTTGCATGGATCCAGAGATCTCCTCAATCATTGCTCGGCTAGATTTATATCAAGCTGACAGCTCAAGGGGAGTGTCTTCTCTGCTGCAGCTCAGGGGGCGTGTCCATGCTCTCCCTATTACAGCTCAGGGGCGCGTCCATGCTCTCCCTATCACAGCTCAGGGGGCTGGTCCATGCTCTCCCTATCACAGCTCAAGGGGAGTGTCTTCTCTGCTGCAGCTCAGGGGGCATGTCAATGCTCTCCCTATCACGGCTCAGGGGCGTGTCCATGCTCTCCCTATCACAGCTCAGGGGGCGTGTCCATGCTCTCCCTATCACAGCTCAAGGGGAGTGTCTTCTCTGCTGCAGCTCAGGGGGCATGTCAATGCTCTCCCTATCACGGCTCAGGGGGCGTGTCCATGCTCTCCGTATCACAGCTCAGGGGGCGTGTCCATGCTCTCCCTATCACAGCTCAGGAGGCAGATGAAGGATAAAACGGAGCATGTGCGGCCTTCTCAGTGAGCAGGACAACGAAATAAGTGAATAACTAACTGGCTATACAAAATGTTTAATTACATTCAATTACAAAAGAATTCAGATCCAGGTGCTGGTTTGAAAACTGTAGAATATTTTTCATGGGACAACCCCTTTAATTACTGCAGAATTGGTAAAGGAAATTTGACCTTTGCACTAAGCATGAGTGTATATCATTGTAGTGAGCGTCTGCACAGCTTCTCTGCTATAGACAAAAAGGGGCAGTGCTCCTTGGTGAGTTAAAAGGTTAACAGAATGCATGAAATGTCCGGAGGTCATGTCTGGTCTTGACATCGGACAATTTAAAAAGATTTCCAATGTAATGCTTCAAGTAACCCTTTCATTACCTCCACAGTCTGCAGACAGTATGCAGTCTTACCAGGGACAGAGAGCACTTCATGTGGGTACGTTCCATCCCAGGGTGGTCTTTGGATGTTTCTTCACTCCGTTCCCCCACATTGCATGCTGATATACGCCACCCCCCGCAGACTTGCACTCGGACGCTGTGTATATGGAGTTACATACAGGCATCAGTCTCCTCAGCTTCTCAGGAGCTTGTACCCTCGGAGGCCTGTAAGTAACTTATTCGGGAAACTTTCCCAACCCAATTGGGAAGCTTATTCACTGCATGTATAACCTTACACCACAAAACTAATATTTTCCCAATATAAACCCGTCCTGCTTCTGGGATTGAGGCACTTGGACAGCTCCTATGATGTCCTGCAGTCTCCTGTAATCACTAGTGTGGACCCATGTTGGTCTTCCTTCCACCTTGCAGTGGATGTCCTCAGCTACACTTGATCAGGACTGTTAAATCTGTGCTTCAAGGTTTTTCCACCTCCCCAAAGGTACTAGCAGGAGGATACCCCACCTGCCAAGGACCAGTGGAGACTAGTAATTTAAAAAGCCCCCTCCACTTTACCTGCTCTTGTTTTTCCCTTTCATCCTCCATGACTGCATACCATGAGAGATGACCCGCCTCCAACCAGGTAGGGACAGGAAGTATAAATTTGACCCTCCTTCGGCTCTTCCTCAGTGTCTTCCTGTCCCTCCAGGTGGGAGATGGATCATCCTCATGGCATTGCTATGAGCCCGTTTCTGTTCTGAGGCAGTAAGAAGAAAAGGAATGCCATATACACATGAGGAAAGCAGGCAGCAGCACCTGTGCCCTAGTTGGGTATTGAGGTGCTGGGGAGCCCTTCAAGATCCCTGCTCCTTACCTCCCGCTCAGCGTGTTGGGCGTGGAGGTCCATGTGTGACCGAACACTCAGGGAGTACCACCGGTTCTTTGGTAAGCTTCTCATCACGATCCGATACTTCTGACACTCACAGTGACGCCACCGGAAGTCGTATGCGGCTCACGTGCGTTCCAGTAGGTACTTCCGGTCCGTGGAACGAAATTGGCGCGCAGGATCATGGCGGAATCGCCCGCTGATCTGAGGTCTACATGTAAGAGTATTTAAAGGGGATTAAAGGTGGTACAGTAAAAAAGGTCTGAGACGGGTTCTGGTCACATGGAAACTTTGCAGGGACCATCTACTTTAAAGGGTTATTCTCATCATGCTGTTTCATACTTACCTGCTCCCGGCGCGCTGTCCACTTCCTGGTTTCGGCAGGGGGCGGGCTCCATCTTGATTGAAGTCTTCTACCGGCCGGGCCGCGCGCTGGACTGCACGCCGCCGCGCATGCGCCCTGGTGACTTCTTCCTGGCAAGTATACTATACTGGCCAGGAAGAAATCACCATAGCGCATGCGCGGCCTCGGCGTGCGCTTTCGTGACTGCGCGCGGCCGGGAGAAAAGAAGAAGTCGTCTGCGCAAGCGCGGCCGCCGTGATTCCAGAGAAGAGCGGTGGCCGTAACCAGGGGAGACGGAAGACAACAGTCAGGTAAGTATATGTTCATTTTCTTCTAAGGGGTGGGAATTAGTTAATTAAATATATTTAGAAAAATGATCACTGTTAAATCATTAACAGATTTAACAGTGATCATTAAGATGGGAGTACCCCTTTAAGTAAGATAGTCTCTGTGGGGGAATGCTGGTTATGTTACTTATGCTAACCCCCTTATACCTCTGTCTCCCTCTTTTCCTGTATGTGTGCAGAGTGAGAAGGATGGGGCTTAGAAAGCTAAAGCTAGTCCAAAAACTAAAGTGTGTTGGCGTTAAGTACTGTATTTGAAGAAAAAATTGCGGATCACCCATGGGTTATCCGTTTCTTGAAAGGAGCAGACAGGTTAAGACCATATCCCCTTGGGACCTCAATTTAGTGCTATCAGGTCTGACAAATGCTCCCTTCGAGCCCCTGTCAGAAGACTCTGAGGCAGGGGTGGCCAACCTTACAGACACAAAGAGCCAGAAAAAAAAATCGTATGACTGCCAGGAGCCACAAGCTATCCGTTTACACAAATATGTGTGCACACGACAGTATTACTGCAATTGAGTTATCAAACATTTAAAAGTGCATTTAAACCACCTTTCCTACCTGTAGTGTAGACGGCTTTAGTGAGACTTCTGGAAATCTTTGTTTTTCACAATGTGTTTCAAGATTTCTCAGATGACACCCTCATGCACAGATGACCTTTGACATAGGGGAGATGTGAGCATGGGGTGTCTGATTTTTGGTGTCTTATGTGAGCACTGGGAGGCTTATTTTGTGGGTCTGATGAGGATTTGGGGGTCTTATCTGAGCTCATACTACCCTCATGTCAGATAAGACCCCCATGATCAGTACTTTAATAAAATAAAACTGTGTAGGAGGCTTACCCTACCTCTGCTGCCACTGCTCTGAAGACTGTGGCGCCCTCTCCACAGTGACCTGACGTGCACAGCGTCAGGTCAGAGCGCGGGCCTGCGCGTATTAAGGGGGGAGGGGTGCACTGTGCCACCAATGACAATTAACCTTTAATACAGATACAGGAGGCGGGTGCTGGCAGAATCACATAGCCGACACATGGCCTCTATGACGGCGCTGCGATCCCCGGCAGTTAACCCCTGAGGTGCGGCACCTAAGGGGTTAACTGCTGCGGATCTCAGCTACTTCTCATAGAGGTCGGGTGCGGGCTATATGATTCTGCAGCCAGCACCCGCATCCTCTTCCCCTCTGCATTCTTATTGGTGGCAGCAGCATAGGGGGAGGGGGGACTGCTTTCTTCTTCCTTCTCCCCTGTGCTAATATTTCGATACCTGCGACATCCCTGGCCTGCATATGTAGAGGAGAGCCGCGTATGTAGAGGAAAGCGCGCTCCTCTGAGAGCCGCAAGTGAAGGTGCGAGGAGCCGCGGGTTGGCCACCTCTGCTCTGAGGTGTTTGTCACTAAAGACCTTTTTTCTGGTGGCAATTACCTCAGCACGTAGAGTAAGTGAAATTCAAGCTTTAAAAATAATGGAACCCTTCTGCATCTTGTTTTCAAACAGAATTGTTTTCAGATTGGATCATTTCCTTTCTTCCCAAAGTTCTATCAAATTTCCACAGACCAGAAGAAATTATTGTCCCATCATTTTGTTCGAAACACAAAAACTGAAGGGGAAGAGAAGTTCCACAGGTTAGATGTGCGTAGGGCTGTTTTAGTCTATCTAGAAACCACAAAAACGTTCAGAAAGACAGACTACTTATTCGTCCAGTTCGGTGGAGCACATAAGGGACATAAAGCCACAAAGAACTCATTGTCTAGATGGATAAAAATGGCCATCTCAGAATCATACAAATCTTTAGGAAATTCTCCACCAAAATCCTTTTACAGCACATTCCACAAGATCTGTTTCAGCATCCTGGGCTGAGGGGGCGAGCGCTTCATTAGAACAAATATGCAGGACGGCAACGTGGTCAAGCCCTCATACGTTTATTAAACATTATAGAGTGGATACTAGGGCTAGTCGGGAGCTCGCCTTTGGTAGAAAGGTGCTTCAGGCCATAGTCCCTCACTAAACAAGAAAAAAAAATGTAATCTGGTATATCTCATGGTATGCCATCATGGAGGATGAAAGGGAAAATCCAAATTACTTATCGGTAATTCCCTTTTCATGAATCCTCCATGACGGCATGGATCCCCTCCCCCGGCCCAAAAAATAAAATTAAAATATAAATATATATAATATAGACATATAGGTCTGTAGATGGGTGGAGGGGTGTGTTGGTGTGAATGCAAAAAAATAAAAATCTATATAATCCTTTTATATATGAGGAAAGACTCTCTAGGCTGTCGGTCCAGAAAGACACTGAAAAAGAGCCCAAGGAGGGTCAAATTTATACTTCCTGTCCCTACCTGGTTGGTTTTCTGTCCCATGGAGAACCATGATGGCGGCTCACCTGTTTGTTTTCACACAGCCGTTAGATTTGTTCTCCCTGACTAAAACTTAGGAGGGCTATTGCAGTTGATCAGGACCCTGGGATGGCGGTTGCAGTCCTTCCCGGGGCTTTGGCAAAAGTCCAGCATATGTAGGTGGCCCCGGGTTAAAGCACGTTGCTCTTTTATAGACTTATCCCACCTATCCTGTGACGCTGATGTCTGTCAGAACAGAGCGGCTTCTAATAAATATTCATGTGCAATTGACAACCTGAATGTCAGAGTAATTTATTAAGCAGGTAATGAGACAGACTGGCTCCCTTTCTCATAATCTGGTTATTTGCTTAAAGTGAACTTGTCATGTTGAACATGGTGTATGAGGTGCAGATGCATGGGCTGTGAAGTCCAGGAGGTGGTCCTATCAGTGATTGACAGCCCTCCCCCTATGACTGTGTATACCTGTTTTATTTGATGTGCAATTTGTGGGTTGGCAGCCATCTTAATTCTTTCTTCCCTTAGATATGGCTTTCCTAATGAATCCTACATTTCCCATCATACCTTGCTTTGCAGAGACAGAGGAGGATGGAGTAAGGGCTACCATGACAGATCGGTGACACAGGGCTGCTGTCTCCTCACAGTGCATACTCTATATATTCCTATGTGATACAGCTTGAGCCTGTCTGCCCTCTGTCTTGTCATCTCTCTCTCCCCTGTCAGCTCTTACATGTAGGAGGCAGGGAGAGCAGTGTGAAGCTACATCTCATAGAACTGCACTGGAGAGTCCGCACACACAGATAGTACAGACAGGCAGTGTGAGTAAGGAGGTTTTATATAAGAGCAGCTAATGAATGTATACACTTACCTACTATATATCTGCGCTCCTTTAGGTAAGAAAAGTTGTGACTGGTGATGTCATCCTGTAGTTCAGATGAAGTCAGCCACAGGGGAGAAACAGAGTTCCTGTCTATATATATGAGCAGGCATGCTTAACCTGCGGCCCTCCAACTGTTGCAAAACTACAACTCCCAGCATGCCTGAACAGCCTACAGCAGAGTATGGTGGGAGTTGTAGTTTTACAACAGCTGGAGGGCCGCAGGTTGAGCATCCCTGCATTAGAGCAAGGTGTCAGACTTGAGGTCACATGACCAGGCTTCCATAATGAAAAGGTTCAAAATGTATGGATGCAATAAGTTGGGCTGTAACAAACTACACTGGTAGAATACTGATGGTGAGTTAGTAATATATGTAAAAAAAAGTGCTTCTTTATAGGGGTTGTCCCAGCTTTCCAATATTGATGACCTATCCTTGGGATGGGGCATTAATATCAGATCAGTTGGGTTCCTACTCCCAGTACCCTACTGAAGGGGGGTGTATCAAGTGAATGGAACGGAGCACTTGAAATTACTCTGCACCCCTGCTACAATGTCGGCGGCTTAAAGTCTGAGTAAGCGTAGCATGATAGTGAAAACATGGATTTATCATCTTCTGCCACCATAGTTAACATGATATCTGGCTTCCATATGCCATTTAAGGGGTATTTCAGTTCCGAGAACATATTCCGAGGATAGAGGATAACTGTAACATCGTGCGGGTCCTACTGCAGAATGATCACAAGAATGGGGGCCCTGCACCCCTTGGGGCCTACCAAAATGAATGGAGCGGTGAGTCAGGCATCCATTCATCTCTATGGGAGTCCCGGAAATAGCTTAATGCTGTACTCAGGGATTCTCATTCCGGGATTGGTGGGGGTCCCAGCAGTTATCTTGTGCTTAGGGGATTGCTTCTCAGAACTGGAGTACCCCTTAAATAGCGAATGGAAGCCAGATATCATACTGGATATGGTTGCGGAAGCTGATGAATCCTTCACTATCATTCAGACACAGCAGATTAGCCCCTGCCCATCTATTTCACTTTGTTAGAAGGTGCTAATTTCTATTTTATTAGGGCGTTTTGTGTTTAAGTGAAAGTGTATTATATATTCATATTATAACACTGGAAAATGTCTCGTTTCAGTACACAGAAGATTGCAGAAGTGGAACCTACCCTCCCAGTGGACCTACGTAAGTTACAGTAGTTTCCATAGGTTAATAAGTTATTCAGGAGGCGGTTGTGAGCTCGGACCTGCCCTGTTCAGCTATGTTATCTCTATGGAAGGAGATAAGCAGCTGACAGACATTTCAAACATGTCCAATCATATAGACACCAACAAAAATCACCTCTTTGGCCAGCATCAAAGGGCTTTTCCCATATCAACATTTGTGGCATATTGCTAAGATACACCACAAGTGTCAGAGATATGCAGGTCTCAGAACAAGGCCTACAAAGTGCAGGAGACCCCACTGCGCATGCGCTGCTTGCTGTCCATTCACTGCTGTGATACTTCCAAAAATAGCTGAGCGAGCATGGCCACCTCTAGTCACCTCTGGCTACTTCCAGCAGTCCCATAGCATTGAATGGAGGGTGGCTGCCCATGCACGGCTGTTCTCCCTTTGCTTCTGGGGGCCCTGTTTTGGAGATAGGAGCAGGTTGGTACCTCCAGGTATCTGACATTTGTGACCTAACCTAGTTATCTGCAACAAATATTGAGATGGGAATACCCATTTCAGGTGGCTGTACACACTAGAGAGAAGTAGGTTGTTGATGGTGAGCGATCATTTGGCAGCCATTTTAGCCCATATTGGCTGTTACAGTTGTTCATACTGGGCATATGTGTTCAAACAAACCTGGCGATGGATGAAAGATCTTTCTGGGAAAATTCCTTCATTCGTGCGAACATTTCTGACCTTGTAAATAGAGTTTAAAGGGGTATTCCCATCACATACAATGGGGGCATATCGCTAGGATATGCCCCCATTGTCTGATAGGTGCGGGTGCGGCACCCGCACCTACAAGGAGAACGGCTGGAGGACTCTGGGTTTCCTGGAGTCCGTCCACCACCAAGCGCTGCTCCCATACAAGTGAATAGGAGCGCACCGCGCATGTGCGGCCCCTGCTCCCATTAATTTCTATGGGGCAGACGGAAATGGCCGAGCCACTGCTCGGCTATTTTCGGTGGCCCCATTGAAATGAATGGAGGGTGGCTGCGCATGCGCAGTGCGCCCTCCATTCATTTCCCCGCTCCGTTCTTGTTGTAGGTGCGGGTCCCAGACAATGGGGACATGTCCTAGTGATTTGTCTCCATTGTATGTGATGGTAAAACCCCTTTAAGCACTTGCTTGGGGCTAGAACTGTGCTAGAAAACACTATATACCTGGCACTCCTATAGGGGTAATGTGGCTGGCACAGTTATTGGTAGCACTATGAGGCTGACGCTGTTATCCGGGGTACTCTGTGGTTGGCACTCTTAAGTGAATTACTATGGGGGCGGTATGAGACACTGTGCGGCTTACTTTAGGAAGCTTGAGGAGCCCGGGCAGAACTATTACTGTATTACAGACGCAGACCATGACTGGTATTCTCTTGGGTGCTGTTTTTTTTTTTATACCTGTGCCATGGCCACCCTCTTGCGCTCCAGGTTGATCCTTAAAGGATAACTGTCATATTTTCACTCAAAATTAAATTTTCATATATGTTGTTGCTGCTGTGGTGATAATCCATAATCACTAATTATTCACATACCACTTGTTTAATAAGATTCCGTCCATAGCAACCGCTCCTCACAAGACTTCTTTCTGACCATCTTCTCAAGATGGCCGCTGATGCCCTTACCCTGAGGCTAAGACCTCCCAACCTAACTACCCAGAATTCATTTGGCTCATCTCGGGAACGCGCAGCCTCACCCCAACCAATCGGCTTTCTCCAGACTTAAACACGCCCTCTTCCTCCTCAGTAGTTGATCGCAAATTTTCTAATAGCAAATTTTTATTGCGAATATCGGCACTATCCCAGTCCGACGGGAGCGCACACGCAGCGTTCGGGACTGCCCACTACTACGTCCTCCATCTTCTGTATATAGAAGATAGGAGACAGAGGACACCAAGCAACGCTGTTTTAGCCGCACCACTGAAATGCCTGGGGGAGAAAAGAACATGCTGCAATTACTAGGGAACTCAATACCGATACAAAGGTACTAACTAGGGAACTAAGGTAAACTTAGTCAGACCAATCCAATTACATAAAGAAAACATGACAGTTACCCTTTAAACGAACAATATAAAACATGTTGATTTTTAAGATTTCCCCTTAAAATAGTAAAAAGCCGTTCGTGACCTTATGTCTCTTGTGTATATTGCGATCATTGGTTTCTGATAAATGTGAGAGGCCACCATTATTGCCCATAGGGGCATGGACCTGCTTGACCTTATAAAGAGATACAGTACTTCTATATTAGCGCACAATGGGTTCCCTAAATGATGCATTGTCATCTTCTAGAACAGGGATGCTCAACTTGTGGCCCTCCAGCTGTTGCAAAATTACAACTCCCAGCATGCCCTGAAAGCTGTAGGTTGTCCATGCATGGTGGGAGTTGTAGTTTTGCAACAGCTGGAGGGCCGCAGGTTGAGCGTCCCTGTTCTAGAACATCATAAATAGGCAGATTTGCTCTGCATTCACACGACAGGGAAAAAAATGACTATTTTTTTATGGCCAGTTTTTCTGCCATTTTTGCATCCATTTTCTGTCTGTCTTTTAGTTTTTAACGGCCAGTAAAAATGGATTACTTAAATTGTTTTTTTTAAATCCCAACCTCTGCAGTGCTCTGTGTGCTTAATGCCCCACCATAGTGCCTCAAATGATTAGTGCCCCCTAGTATTAATTAATGCCCCCCTTAGTGCCCACTGTATTATTATTGCCCTATCAGTTGCCTGCAGTATGATTAATGTCCCATTAGGGCCCCCCTTCATTATTTCATTATTAATGCCCCTATTAGAGGTTCCAAGTATGATTACTGGCCCCCAGTATTAATAATGCTCCCATTAGTGGTTCTTAGCATAAAGAATGTTCCCATTAGTGGCAGTATGAGGAATGCTCCCATTCCCATTGTGTGTGTGTAAAAAATATATATATATATATTAAAAAAAAATCCTCCTCATTGAATGCAACCCATCCCAGTGTGATGATTTTTTTTTTTTAACCCCCTATTTTTACCTAGTCCGCCCATTTTTAACAGCTGTTAGACCGCTGCACTGCTTTCTAAACAGCCATAAAATGGGTCCATTGATTTCAATGAGGACTGTGTGTCTCTGTGTTGACTGGCGTTGTTCACTGGTCATACAAAATGTCCTTGTGAACGGCCCCATTGACATCAAATGGTTCTAAAAATGGCTGTGTGACAGCTATAACTTAAACGACTGTCATGCGGCCATTTTTCTTGTTTTGTGAATTGAGCCTTATGGTGATATATTGATGCTGCACTTCCTTTTCAATCCCCATTCAAAATATTATATGCCACAACTCATTGTCCTGGTGAATATGTTACGGGCCGGGCAACCATGGCGTAAGTGGCACTTACTGTATGTTTTTAGTGTGACCGAAACCATTTTACCCCTCATAAACATTGCTGCCGTTACAGGTTCCGAGGAGATGTCTCATGGTACACAGTGAATCTGGACCAACCACCGAGTGATCGATGGAGGAAGATAATAAGTGATAGGAAACAGCCAGTGAGTATGTGACAGTCTGCATTTTTACTGAGCTGCCAGAGACTTGGACAGAAAGTTATATAGCGCATGTAAAATACATCTCCTTAGTGTCTCCCTGCTGCCAAGGTGATAACTGCGCATGCGCCAATGATAGAATATATGGAGCATGCACTGTATTACAGGGCCAGTCTAGAGGAGGAGCTGGGGTGCAATGAGGGGCTAGGGCCGGCCCTCGGTGCACTGAAACCCCAACTTGTATGGAATGAAACCATTCCTCGTATTCTCTCCTGCCTTTGTATAAATGTACAGTCATCGGCAATGTTTGGTAGATTACGTTACGCGTAATTTATTATTTTCTCCCCATAGCTAACGGCAATGATGCAACATATTAAGGACCTGACGAAATATATCTTTCATAGTGAGAAACTTATCGACTTGGTGGATACGAAGCTGGTAAGTTGATTACAGCGATCTCATGGATGTACAGTATGTGCCGTAAGCGGTCATTATCATTCCTGCCCACATTTCAGATAGATACCATGATTGTAGATGGATATGTAAACGTGAGCGAAGTGGCTGCAGGACGGCCCCCTGTGGTGCCAGATGGACCCCATCGATTTCGTGCAGCAAGTTGTACTCTCCTGTCAAAAGCTGCAGAATCTGTGATGGAGGCTATTAATGGAGCCCCCGACCCATGTACGAATAAAACCTTAGTCAAAGCCAAAAAGGAGTTTTTTTTTTTCTTATTGTTTTTTATATAAAAGGAAGCTCCTTCCATTATTGATTTGTGCTGGGTGAATAGGAGTACGACAGCGTGTGTCATGCAACATTTCGTATGATGTATTTCAGTGGGATTGTGCTGTGACATGCTGCAATTGTGATTTATTTTTTTATTATTTTTTATTTTTTTTGTGACTGTCAAGTTGCAATTGTAGCATATTGCATATCGCCAGTTATTCTGGGTTCATCAGGGGTGTTGAAAATTGCTGTTGAAGTCAGGATAACTGGCGATGTGCGTCGGGTGCATTACAGCTAATTGGCTTTTTGTATGGCATTTACATGATATTTGTATCCAGCTTTTGGTATAGTCCTGTGGGTACCTGGAGGTGTCATTCTTCTTTGACTCGGGGATGGTGTGTGGATGGGTGCCTCATATGACAGCACTCCTGTGTGTCAGCTTGTTTTTAACAGTTTTTATGCTTCTTTGTACATAGTTTGGTTTCTTGTGACTTAGTAAAAGATTTAGTATTATATGCAAGGTGTGCTCACTGCCATACCACCTTTTTTGTCCTTCTTGTTAGTAACTTCCATCTGTATTTGTAAGCCAAAACATGGATAATGTGTATGGTCGGCCTTAAATGGGTGCTGCACTTTCATTTAACTGATGATCTATCCTCTGGATAGATCATCAGCTTCTGATCGGCGGGGGTCCGACACCCGGGACCCCCGCTGATCAGCTGTTTGAGAAGACAGCGGCGCTCCAGTAACACCGCGGCCTTCTCAGTGTTTACTGCAGGCCCAGTGACGTCACGACTAGTATCAACTAGCGTGGGTGGGGCTAAGCTCCATTCAAGTAAACAGAGCTTAGCCCCGCCCACGCTAGTTGATACTAGTCGTGACGTCAGTAGGCCGGCAGTAAACACTGAGAAGGCCGCGGCGCTGCTGGAGCGCCGCTGCCTTCTCAAACAGCTGATCAGCGGGGGTCCCGGGTGTCGGACCCCCGCCGATCAGAAGCTGATGATCTATCCAGAGGATAGATCATTGGTTAAATGAAAGTGCAGAACCCCTTTAAGGTGTCCATATACCTTCAATAACTGTTGACTAAATGTTCATTCGGCCAACAGTGACCTCTCACATCTCCCCCATAGATATACACACATGACTGAATGAGTATATGTTTTAGTGTGAGTAGAGGAGTAATCTCTGGCAGTGGCGGCCTATCTACAGGCAGAACTAAGGGATCGGGCATTGAAAATCAACGTGCCCAATCCTTATCACTCCTGACATCATCTGGACTGTTGACCGCTAAGGCTACTTTCACACTTGTGCTTTGCCTTTCCGCTATTGGGATCTATCATAGGATCTCAATAGCTGGGGAAAACGCTTCCGTTTTGTCCCCATTCATTGTCAATAGGAAAAAATCTGAACTGAACGAAGTGCAATGCTCCAGAATGCATTCCGTTCCGTTTGGTTGCGTCCCCATCACAGACCGAATAACGCTGCCTGTCTGCGATGTGGTGCGGAGCAAGACAGATCCGTCCTGACACACAATGTAAGTTAATGGGGACGGATCCGTTTTCTCTGACACAATAGAAAACGGATCCGTCTCCCATTGACTTTCAATGGTGTTCATGACGGATCGGTCTTGGCTATGTTAAAGATAATACAACCGGATCCATTCATAACGGAGGCAGGCGGTTGTATTATCATGCCGGAGGTGTTTTTGCTGAACCCTGCCGGATACAGTAAAAACGCTGGTGTGAAAGTAGCCTAATCCGAAAATAGTCTCATGTGTCATGGGGGCCTGGTGTTCAGCCTCTAAATGCAAAGAAGGCTGTATTATTATGGGTCGTGTTTTTTTATGGTAGAAGTTGAGGATTGTGAGCAGCTGCTTGCCGATAGCTGAGAATTCTGGCTTGAATGCGTTACAAGAACCATGAGCGGATCCATTGTGGTCAGGGTTTTACAAGATTTAGAATTTCATATCTTGGAAATATTCTGCTCCTCTACATTTTTGAACATTAGCTGAAATTGACGATAATGCAAAATGGTGCGTATTTAATTATATCTAACTGGATAATATTTACTGCCCGAAACTCTTTTATAAATGGACTTGAAGAAAGTATCCGGTAAATTGTTTTAAATGAAATGATATGCTAGACGAGGCAGTATGCATGGCAGCTAAAGCTTCAGCCCTGGGTATTGTCTCTTGGGCCGCTTTCTCAGGATCTGTAGCTGTAATACGCTGCAGAAAATGGGTCCTTATTCCACTTGTGTGAAGGAGAGGTCAGGCCATAACTTGCAGTTTATGAAATATCCTCATCATTGTAGTAGATACACTGATAGTCGTGCATAGTTTTTGAAAACTTATCAGAATAGAGAAGACCTAATGCTTTAATATGTTTGCTTTGCAGCCAGCTCTTGTTGGAAAGCTTCCACCGCCATTTGATGAAGAAATTAAAGGAATTGCAGATGAATCTGGATTGCCATTAGGTATCTGTGGGATGTAACATAGACACAATAGACAAAAATATCCTAAATTCTTGAGTTACCGCTGATCAGCAACGTGTTATGTCATAGAACTATACTCCATGTAAAGGACACTACTACAGTCCTGATCAAAAGTTTAAGACCACTTGAAAAATGGCAAAAAATCATATTTAGCATGGCTGGATCTTAACAAGGTTCCAAGTAGAGCTTCAACAACAAGAAGAAATGAGAGTGAGACAAACTTTTTTTGAGCATTCAATTTAATGAAAACCACGAATAAACTGAAATCAGCTGATCAAAAGTTTAGGACCATATGCCTTTAAAAGGCCAAATCTGTGCAAAGATGTGGATCCATTGTCATTTTCTGTCAGGTAGTCACACGTTGTGATGGCAAAGGCAAAAAAACTCCCTTTTTGAACTTGGTCGGGTTGTTGAACTGCATAAGCAGGGTCTCTCACAGCGCGCCATCGCTGCTGAGGTGGGAGGTAGTCAGACATTTGCAATTTCTTAAATGATCCTGAGGGTTATGGAACAAAAAAGTCAAGTGGAAGACCCAAAAAGATTTCATCAGCACTGAGCCGGAGGATCCAATTGGCTGTCCGTCAAGACACTGGACGATCCTCGACCCAAATTAAGGCCACTAGGCTGGGTTCACACGAGCGTGTCCGGATTAGGTCCGGATGCGTCCCGGTGTGTTGCGGCAAACCCGCGCGAGTAGGTACGCAATTGCAGTCAGTTTTGACTGCGATTGCGTTCCGATGTTCAGTTTTTATCGCGCGGGTGCAATGTGTTTTGCACGCTCGTGATAAAAAACCGACTGTGGTACCCAGACCCGAACTTCTTCACAGAAGTTCAGGTTTGGGTTAGTTGTAGTGCAGATTGTATTATTTTCCCTTATAACATGGTTATAAGGGAAAATAATAGCATTCTGAATACAGAATGCTTAGTAAAATAGCACTGGAGGGGTTAAAAAAAATAAAAAAATTAACTCGCCTTCTCCTCTTGATCGCGAAGTTCCCGGTATGATGAGTTGTGGGCTAAAGGACCTTTGGTGACGTCAGATCACATGCTCCAATCACATGGTACATCACCACGGTGATGGACCATGTGATTGGAGCATGTGATCTGCCGTCACCAAAGGTCCTTTAGCCCACAACTCATCATTAAAGAAGTAAAGAAGAGACCGGGAACTTCGCGATCAAGAGGAGAAGGTGAGTTAATTTGCTAATTTTTTTTAACCCTTCCAGCGCTATTTTACTAAGCATTCTGTCACCTAGCAACCATGCGTGAAAATCGCACCGCATCCGCACTTGCTTGCGGATGCTTGCGATTTTCACGCAACCCCATTCACTTCTATGGGGCCTGCGTTGCGTGAAAAACGCTGAATATAGAGCATGCTGCGATTTTCATGCAACGCACAAGTGATGCGTGAAAATCATCGCTCATCTGAACAGCCCCATAGAAATGAATGGGTCCGGATTCAGTGCGGGTGCAATGCGTTCACCTACCGCATTGCACCCGAGCGGAAATCTCGCCCGTGTGAACGCAGCCTTACTGGTGCTGACTGCAGCCCCATAACCATCAGACCTCATCTGAGACTGTAGGGATTCAAAAACAAAAAACGTCTTCAAAGACCTCGTCTCCTTGAACACCACAGAACTGCTCGTTTGGACTTTGCAAGAGAGCACCAAACATGGGACATTCAAAGGTGGAAGAAAGTTTTATTCTCTGATGAGAATTTTTTTGACCTTGATGGTTTCCAATATTACTGGCATGACAAGCAGATCCCACCTGAGATGTTTTCTACGCGCCACAGTGGAGGGGGCGCCATAATGGTCTGGGGTGCTTTTTCCTTCAGTGGAACAATGGATCTTCAGGAAGTGCAGGGGCGTCAAACGGCCGCTGGCTATGTCCAGATGTTGCAGAGAGCATTTCTCATGACTGAGGGCCCTCGTCTGTGTGGTAACAACTGGGTTTTTCAACAGGACAACGCTACAGTACACAATGCCCGCAGGACAAAGGACTTCTTCCAGGAGAAGATCATGGGAACATCCTGCGTGTTCCTATGATCTAAATCCAATTGAGAACCTTTGGGGATGGATGGCAAGGGAAGTTTACAAAAATGGACAACAGTTCCAGACAGTAGATGGCCTTCGTGCAGCCGTCTTCACCACTTGGAGAAATGTTCCCACTCACCTCATGGAAACGCTTGCATCAAGCATGCCGAAACAAATTTTTGAAGTGATAAACAATAACGGCGGAGCTACTCATTACTGAGATCATGTTTGGAAGTTCGATTTCTGTTTTGGGGGGGGGGGGGGGTTTAGTTTTTTTTTTGGAGGTGTGGTCCTAAACTTTTGATCAGCTGAAAAACAGACTGTTTCAGTTTATTCGTTGTTTTCATTAAATTGAATGCTCAAAAAATGTTGTCTCACTCCCATTTCTTCTTGTTGCATGTTGAAGCTCTACTTGGAACCTTGTTAAGATCCAGCCATGATAAATAGGATTTTTTGCCATTTTTCAAGTGGTCTTAAACGTTTGATCAGGACTGTACATCAATCTCCACCCTCATCCACTTATATCCCATATTGCAGTATTTTATATGTGCCCTAAGAGGTGGCCATCTTGTCTCCTCACTCCAATAGGTTTGGTAAACGGGTCAAAGCTGAGACTACTTTGCTCAGGAGGAGGCCGCTTATGTATGCAGAAACCCCTTTCGCTGCTCTTTCTGAATTGGGGTCTAGGCAAGCTCAGGCAAACTGTAGAGCTGGAAGTCTTGTAAACATAGCGAAGCGTTTTCTTCCTTTGTCTCATTCATTTGTATGTTTGGTAATAATCGATATACAGTGCTTTGACAAAGTATTCATACACTTTGAATTTTACACCTCTTTTTCACGTTATACTCACAAACTTAAATGTAATTTATTGGGATTTTATGTGATGGACCAACACAAAGTAGCAAGTATGTGTGAAGTGAAAAGAAAATGATACATGGTTTTCAAAATTTTCAATGAATAAAAATCTGGAAAGTGTGACGCACATTTGTATTCAGCCCCTCTGAGTCAGTACTTTGTAGGAACACCTTTTGCTGCTATTACAGCTGCAAGTCTTTTGGATTATGTCTCTACCAGCTTTGCACATGTAGAGGCTGACATATTTTTTCCCATTCTTATTTGCAAAATAGCTGAAGCTCAGTCAGATTGGATGGAGGGTGTCTGTGGACAGGAATATTTTAAGTCTTGCCACAGATTCTCAATGGGATTTAGGTCTGGACTTTGACTGGGCCATTCTAACACATAAATATGCTTTGATCTAAAGCATTCCGTTGTAGCTCTTGCTGTATGTTTAAGGTCTTTGTCTTGCCGGAAGGTGAACCTCCGCCCCGATCTCATTCCATCTTTCCATCAACTCTGACCTGCTTCCCTGTGCCTGCTGAAGAAATGCATCCCCACAGCCTGATGCTGCCACCACCTCCATGTTTCATAATGGGGATGGTGTGTTCAGGGTGATGTGCAGTGTTAGTTTTGCATTGAGGCCAGAAAGTTCTTTCTGTGGTCTAATCTGACCAGAGCACCTTTTTCCACATGTTTGCTGTGTCCCCTATATGCTTTGTGGCAAACTGAATACACCAATAATAGTTGTCCCTTGGACAGATTCTCCCACCTGAGTTTGGATCGTGTGCAGCTCCTCCAGAGTAACGATGGCCCTCTTGGCTCTTCTCTAATTAGTGTTCTCCTTGCCTGGTCTGTCCGTTTAGGTGGACGACCATGTGTTGGTAGGTTTGCAGTTGTGCCATACTCCTTCCATTTTTGGATGATGGATTGAACAGTGCTTCGTGAGATCTTCAGAGCTTGGGATATTGTTTTTATAACCTAACCCTGCTTTACACTTCTCCACAACTTTATCCCTGACCTGTCTGATGTGTTCCTTGGTTTTCATGATACTGTTTGATCACTAATGTTCCCTAATAAACCTCTGAGGCCTTCACAGAACAGCTGTAGTTATACTGAGAATAAATGACACACAGGTGGACTCTATTTACTAATTAGGTGACTTTTGAAGGCAGTTGGACACACTGGATTTTATTTAGGGGTATCGGAGTACAGAGGGCTGAATACAAATGCACACCACATTTTCTAGATTTTCATTTATTAAAATTTTAGAAAATCCTATATCATTTTCTTTTCACTTTACGCATACCGTATTTTTCGCTTTATAAGACGCACCCCCCCACCAAAAAAAGTGGGGGGGGGGGAATGGCAGTGCGTCTTATAAAGCGAACACTGCCATGTTTACTTTGATGACGCTGATACATTGCGGCCTGCGATGTATCAGAGGGGTGGGGGGAGGGGACAGAGGCTGGCAACACTCGCGGCGGGGCCCCGATGCAGTCACTGTACTGTAATACATCGGGCCCCGCTCACAGCAATTTTCATATGTAAAGTCTGCAATCTTCAAGCAGTGTCTCTGCTTTAAACTGGGGCAATCCTCTGTAGTAGTACAACTCACTATGAAAGCGGCAGGCAGGGCGGCAGCGTAACCTCGCGATGCTCACTCATTCATGCTCCTCCCACTTCCTTCATGAATGAAGTGGGAGGAGCGTGAATGAGTAAGAATCGCGAGGTTACGCTGCCGCCCTGCCTGCCGCTTTCATAGTGAGTTGTACTACTACAGAGGATTGCCCCAGTTTAAAGCAGAGACACTGCTTGAAGATTGTAGACTTTACATATGAAAACTGCTCCATAACACTCTGCTTTCTTCTATAACAGTACTTACTATGAAAGCAGCGGTCCAGCCGGAACGTGACGTCACTCACTCGGTCATGCTCCTCCCACTTCATTAATAAAGCTGGCAGGAGCGTGACTGACTGACTGACTGAGTGACGTCACGTGCCGGCTGGACCGCTGCTTTCATAGTAAGTACTGTTATAGAAGAAAGCAGAGCCATTAAAAGATTTTACATATAAAGTCTACTGTGTGCCCTGTGGTGTCACTATTCGCACAGGGACAATATACTGTGACACATATGATACTGTGACCAGCATAAGATCATCAAGTGAATAGTGACCCCCACTACATAAGATGCTATATGTGTGTCATCCACACATCCCCCGTAGTAGTGTATCATCCACACATCCCCCCTCATAAAAGTGCGTCATCCACAGATCCCCCATGAAAGTGCATCATCCACAGAGCCCCCATAAAAGTGCGTCATGTACAGGTCCCCCCCATAACAGTGTCATCCACAGGTCCCCCCCATAACAGTGTCATCCACAGGTCCCCCCATAACAGTGCGTCATCCACAGGTCCCCCATAACAGTGCATCATCCACAGGTCCCCCCATAACAGTGCGTCATCCACCATTAGTTCAAAACCCACCAAAAGCACACCTTTTGGTTCAAAATATATTTTTTCTAATTTTCCTCCTTAAAAATCTAGGTGCGTCTTATCATCAGGTCTGTCTTATAAAGCGAAAAATACGGTACTTGCTACTTTGTGTTGGTCTGTCACAGAAAATCCCAGTAAGATACATTTAAGTTTGTGAGTGTAAGGCTACTTTCACACTAGCGTTCGGGGCTCCGCTTGTGAGTTCCGTTTGAAGGCTCTCACAAGCGGCCCCGAACGGATCCGTCCAGTCCTAATGCATTCTGAGTGGAGGCGGATCCGCTCAGAATGCATCAGTCTGGCACCGTTTGTCCTCCGCTCCGCTCAGCAGGCGGACAACTGAACGCTGCTTGCAGCGTTCGGGTGTCCGCCTGGCCGTGCGGAGGCAAACGGATCCGTCCAGACTTACAATGTAAGTCAATGGGGACGGATCCGTTTGAAGTTGACACAGTACGGTATGAATATCTTTTCAAGACATTGTATATTGCTCTCCCTAGGAATACTGAATCTCTTTTGTTTTTCATTTCATAATAGGAGAAGTCATGTTATTCAATATCTTCTATGAAATCTTCACCGTGTGCACGTCTGTCGTGGCAGAGGATACATCTGGTAATCTTCTCTTCTTGAATTTTTACAGCTTAAGTGAATGATTTCTGTCTTGTTTTAATATTATACTATTTATTATAAAGGCAAGTTATTACATGCCAGAAACATGGACTTCGGGTTATTGCTTGGGTGAGTGCTCTCATTTCTTATAGTTTTATTCATTTCCACATGACTGTACACAGAATTTATTTTATGTATTTATATAGAGCCTACATATTTGCAGCACTGTACACAGATTATCATCCCTGACATTGGTCCCTGTCTGTCTGGGGATCACAATCTAAATTCCAAATTGCAGATCCGTAAAACACGGATACCGCCCGTGTGCCTTCCGCAATTTGCGGAACGGAACAGGAGGCCCATTATAGAAATGCCTAATCTTGTCTACAAAACGGACAAGAATAGGACATGACTCATAATTTTTGCGGGGCCACGGAACGGAGCAATGGATGCGGACAGCACACGGAGTGCTGTCCGCATCTTTTGCGGCCCCAATGAAGTGAATTGGTCCGCACACGAGCCGCAAAAAATGCAGCTCGGATGCGGACCAAAACCACAGTCGTGTGAATGAGCCCTTATTAAAAGTCCTCCTCAGTGTATATAGGACTACCTAGCCAGTTACTGTACCGAAATGTCCTTCTCTGCAATATCTTACATAATGTGTATTCATGTAATTGTACCGTACTATGATATTAAAAACAGGGGGCCATTGTTGGAGCTTGTATGAAGGCACCATGAACCTTTTGAACAACAATGATCCCCTTATTGTGGGATGTAATAAAAAAAAATCCTGCAGTCATGTAAGTATGTGATTATCTTCCAGCCACACTATCCACTTGTGGGTGATGGAGGTTCAGATCTTAGCACGTAGAGCTTTCAGCTATTGTGACTACTGTGATATTTTATGATGTTCTGTCAATTCTCTGAAGGAAAACACCTTGCATGATGTTAGCCGGTAGATGAAGAAGGTAAAATGTGAGAGTCCGCAGTAGATGGCTTTTATTGGCTAGCTAAGATGACGACCTGGTTGAGATGTTGTGTTTATACCATGCCCATACTTTGAAACCTAAGTTGTCTTAGAATCTTGGTATGGTTTGTTATGGTTTTCATTGAGCCATTAACCCTTTCACTACTTATTTCGTTTTTGCGTTTTCACTTTTCTTCCCCATCTTCCTTGAGCCATAACTTTTTATATTTCCGTTCACATAGCTGTATGAGAGCTTATTTTTTTTTGCGGGACAAGTTGTACTTTCTAATGCCACCATTAATTATGGCATACAATGTAGTGGGAAGCGGTAAAACCTTTCCAAATGGGGTGGAATTGGAAAAAAAACACAATTCCTCCACTGTTTTACGGGTTTTGTTCCCACAGCGTTTCGTTTATGGCAAAACTGACCCATGCTCTTCATTCTCTGGATCAGTAAAATTACAACGATACCATATATATATATATATATTTTTTTTTTTATGTCTAAATAGTGTAAAAATAAATTTTTAAACTTTAAAAAAAGAAATTCATTTTTTTATAGCTACAGTCTTGTGAAAAAATTAGGACACCCTTTGAAAGCATGTGGTTTTTTGTAACATTTTTAATAAATGGTTATTTCATCTCCGTTTCAACAATACAGAGAGATTAAAGTAATCCGACTAAACAAAGAAAACTGAAGAAAAGTCTTTTCAAGATCTTCTGTAAATGTCATTCTACAAAAATGCCTATTCTAACTGAGGAAAAAGATAGGACACCCTTGCCCCTAATAGCGAGTGTTACCTCCTTTGGCTGAAATAACTGCAGTGAGACGGTTCTTGTAGCCATCTACCAGTCTTCGACATCGGTCTGAGGAAATTTTACCCCACTCCTCAATGCAGAACTTTTTCAGCTGTGAGATGTTTGAGGGGTTTCTTGCACGTACAGCCCTTTTCAAGTCACCCCACAGCATCTCAATGGGATTCAAATCTGGACTTTGACTTGGCCATTCCAGGACTCTCCATTTCTTCTTTTTCAGCCAATCTTTGGTTGATTTACTAGTATGTTTTGGGTCATTGTCATGTTGCATGGTCCAGTTCCGCTTCAGCTTTAATTTTCTAACTGATGGTCTCACATGTTCTTCAAGCACCTTCTGATACACAGTAGAATTCATCGTGGATTCTATGATGGTGAGTTGACCAGGTCCTGCTGCAGCAAAGCAGCCCCAAACCATGACACTTCCACCTCCATGCTTCACAGTTGGTATGAGGTTCTTTTCTTGGAATGCTGTGTTTGGTTTACGCCAAACATGTCCTCTGCTGTTGTGTCCAAATAATTCAATTTTGGACTCATCTGTCCAAAGAACATTATTCCAGAAGTCCTGGTCTTTGTCAACTTTATCGCTGGCAAATGTCAGTCTGGCCTCGATGTTTCTCTTGGAAAGCAAAGGTTTCCTCCTTGCACACCTCCCATGCAAGTTAAACTTGTACAGTCTCTTTCTGATTGTAGAGGCATGTACTTCTACATCAACAGTAGCCAGAGCCTGCTGTAGTTCTCGAGATGACACTTTAGGGTTTTTGGATACCTCTTTTAGCATCTTGCGGTCTGCTCTTGGGGTGAACTTGCTGGGGCGACCAGTCCTGGGCATGTTGGCAGTTGTTTTGAAAGCCCTCCACTTGTAGACTATCTTCCGGACAGTGGAATGGCTGATTTCAAAATCTTTTGAGATCTTTTTAAATCCCTTCCCAGACTCATAGGCTGCTACAATCTTTTTTCTGAAGTCCTCTGACAGCTCTTTTGCTCTCACCATGGTGCTCACTCTCACTTCAACAGTCAGGAGCACACCAAACTAAATGTCTGAGGTTTAAATAGGGCAAGCCTCATTCAACATGCAGAGTAACGATCTACTAATTATGTGCACCTGGTGTGATATACCTGTGTGAGATCTGAGCCAATTTAAGAGGGAATACATGTGAGGGTGTCCTATCTTTTTCCTCAGTTAGAATAGGCATTTTTGTAGAATGACATTTACAGAAGATCTTGAAAAGACTTTTCTTCAGTTTTCTTTGTTTAGTTGGATTACTTTAATCTCTCTGTATTGTTGAAACGGAGATGAAATAACCATTTATTAAAAATGTTACAAAAAACCACATGCTTTCAAAGGGTGTCCTAATTTTTTCACATGACTGTATATCTACTGAGCTGTGTGGGGGCTCATTTTTTGTCGTTTTTATTGATGCTGTTTCTGAGTGTGTGTGACTTTTTGATCACATTTTATTACATTTTTTGGGGTAAGAGAAGCAATGAAAAAATGGCAAATTGGCCATTTTGACCCTTTTTTTCCATTACGCCATTAATAGTTCGGGCGTTTAGATATTTATTTTTTATTATACCGTAAGGGGGAAACTTATTTTTTTTTTTTTTATTTTTTTTTATATATATATATTTTTTGTAATGATTTTGAAGCTCATATGAGCCTATCTGATTCCTAATTTTGAACAATCATGCATTTTTAAAATGAGTTTATTGCTGTCTGTTGCTAATTTCTTATATTGGCCTGGCATCTGATGGCCAAAATAAAAATTCCAGCATGAATGCTCTGGGTCTCGTCAGCGAGACTCGGAGCATTCAAAGCAATTACTGACATCCCCATTGGTCGCATGGGGATGTCGGTAGGATGCCCGGAAGTGCGAGCTTCCTGGTTTTTGACACTTTAGATGCCGCATTCTCACTTGATCACAGCATCTAAAGCCATTAATTACTGCGATATGCATTATTGCTGGTCACGGTAATAAGCGGTATGTCTCTGCTGTTTGAAACATCAGAGACCTGCCAGCCATGACGCCCGCTGCTCGTGCGAGTGGGCGCCATGTTTGCTGGTAGCGAAAGGGTTAAAAGGTACCAACCTCTCATTTAAAAAAATCTTCTCTGTTCTCTATACATGGTTGTAGTGATTTACTTCTCTTATTCCTTGTCATTCAGATGGGATGTGAAGAATAATACATGGGAGATCTCTGAGCTGCTCAAACCTTTGGTTGTCAATGTAAACTTCCAACAAAACAATAAGACCGTTTTTGTGTCTACGGGCTTTGCTGGATATGTTGGAATGGTAACTGGAATGAAACCAGTAAGTTGTTTTATGCAGGTACCAGTGTGTGTTCTAAGTCCACATGTTTCCTTTCTTGGCTTAATCACTAGGCGAGACCATCTAAGGCCTCTTTCACACTTGTGCTATTGATTTCCATCCTACTTCTTTATAGAAAATCAGGTAAAAGTATTTATATATGTACCTACAACCTCTTCAGCCAATGGCATTTATCTTGTAGAGAAAGCTAATACAAGACACTTACTAATGTATTGTGATTGTCCATATTGCCTCCTTTGCTGGCTTGATTCATGTTTCCATCACATTATACACTGTTCATTTCCATGGTTATGACCACCCTGCAATCCTGCAGCAGTGGTCGTACTTGCACACTATAGGAAAAAGTGTCGGCCTCTCTGGTGGCTGGGACCGTGGGAGCACACATGGGCACATACAGTACGCGCAGTGGATCCTGTCCATACCACCTCTCGGAGAACAAAGTTATTATTATTTATTATTCATTCCATAGCGCTGTACATATGAGAAGAGGTATACATACATAATACAGACAATTGCACTAAGCATAAACAAGACTGGTTACAAACTGGTACAGAAGGAGAGAGGGCCCTGCCCGTGAGGGCTCACAATCTACGTGGTATGGGAGAAGGACACAGTAGGTGCGGGTGAAGTTGTTCATGGCGGTATAGAGGCAGCAGGGTCACTGGTTGTAGGCTTGTCTGAAGAGGTGGGTTTTTAGGTTTCTTTTGAAGGATTCCACTGTAGGTGAGAGTCTGATATGTTGGGGTAGCGAGGGGTAGCGAGTTCCAGAGTGTGGGGGATGCACGGGAGAAAGGCGGTCTTGTGAGGATCAGAGTGTGTGTGGGGATGTAACGGGAAAGTAGCTCAGAGATGTAGGGAGGGGACAGGTTGTGGACAGCCTTGTATGTATTTGTTAGTACTTTGAAGTGAATTCGCTGGGCAATGGGGAGCCAGTGAAGGGATTGGCAGAGGGGAGAGGCAGAGAAGTAACAGGGTGAAAGGTGGATTAGTCGGGCAGCAGAGTTGAGGATAGATTAGAGGGGTGCGAGAGTGCTAGATGGAAGGCCACAGAGAAGAATGTTGCAGTAGTCTAGGCGGGAGATGATGAGGGTGTGTACAAGCATTTTCACAGACTCAAAGTTGAGGAAAGCCCGGATGCGGGAGATGTTTTTAAGTTAGAGGCGGCAGGTGGTGGAAAGGGCTTGGATGTGCGGTCTGAAGGAGAGGGCAGAATTCAAGGTCACCCCAAGGCAGCGGACTTGGTTGACCGGAGAGAGTGTGCAGCCATTGATCGTGATAGGTCTGTTGGGGGGGGGGTTGAGCAAGATGGGGGAAAGATGCTGAATTCTGTTTTGTCCATGTTAAGTTTTAGAAAGCGAGAGGCGAAGGAGGATATAGAAGATAGACATTGTGGGATTCTGGATAGTAAGGTGGTGAGGTCTGGACCAGAGAGGTAGATTTGTATGTCGTCAGCATAAAAGTGATACTGAAAGCCATGGGACTCTGAGCTGTCCCAGGCCGAAAGTGTAGATAGAGAAGCAGGGGTCCTAGGACAGAGAGTTGTGGGACACCAACAGAGAGGGAATGAGACGCTAAATGTCCGCTCTGTGAGGTATGATGTGATCCAAGAGATGAGTTTGTAACAGAAGGGAGTCATCGACAGTGTCAGAGGCAGAGGACAGGTCAAGGAGAAGGAGGACCGAGTAATGTTTTTTGGTTTTGGCTGTTGGGTCATTGGTGACTTTAGTGAGGGCAGTCTCAGTTGAGTGCTGGGTTTGAAAGCCAGATTGTAGCCGGTCAAAGAGAGAGCAGGAGGAGAGATGAGAGGACAGTTCAGAATGGACATGTTGACAAGTTAGACAAGTTGTGACTGACTTGCAACCTGTGACCACAAAGACAACAGTGCTGGATTTTCTGCTGTTGTCGTGTTGCTCTGGGACACCATTGACTGTCATTAGATGCAGTGTCACCATGTAGCCTCAGCCTTCCAAACAGCTGACAATGGTATAAAATAAAAGGAGTAGTGCTTACCTTAGCAATCCCCTGCTGCCCTTTGTATACTTGCCTCCAGCAGTAAAGTGTCATGTCAGATGGCAGTGACGTTTCGGCACCAGTAATTGGCTACAGAGGTCACATGTCAGGGCTATACAACACCGCTGGAGCCAGGTAGACAGTAGCCTGTGCACAGGCATGGGATTCAGCCAGTTCCCTCCAGTTCTCCAAATCCAGTTGTTAAAATTACAACTGGATCGAAGAACCGTGTTATTGGCTGAGTCCCGATCCGGTGCTCTGGAGGCGGCAAGGCAGCTGGAGATGTTCACTTCCATTGTTTCGCGCTCCGCTGATAGTTTAGCTCCTTAGTTGGGTGGTATATGTGTGTAGCATATATATGTTGTATTTGTGTGTGTTGCATATATATGGTGTATGTATATGTAAACATGTGTTGTGACGCTGCGTGTCCGCCGTTGAGTAGGGTACCTGTTTTTAAAAATTTGAATCCCACCCCTGCCTGTGCAGGACCAAGGAGTAGTCTGCACAGGAGCGGCAGGGGATTGGTAAGGTGAAGGCTGTGATACATTCAGAACTAGCAGCTCTTTAATGTCGTGCTGCTTTTTGGACTTTTTTTCAACATTTAAAAAGGACTTAGATGGAGATGGTTCTAGAAAACAATAATGAGCAAGCAGAAAATGTCAGGCCTGTTCCTATCATTTAAATGTCATGGATAGGAAATGGCTTAACTTTGGGATCAGTCGGGGGCTGACCTCTGCTTTCTCTGCCATTCTTTTGACTTCTCTCTCCTGGCTACCCTCAGTGAAAGATATTAGAACATAGGTCCATTTACGTGAATAAGGCGGTTTGGTAAAACTGGGGGTTTGATGTGTAAGACCTCCCACTTAGACACGGGAATGCGCGTTTGCAGGTCATGTAAATGCATAGAAATAGGACCTTGTATACTATATCTAATCAGACGGAGACACCGTAACACTGGCAGTAAGTGCCAGATCCGTACTCTGTGAAAGAGGACCTGTCACCTCTCCTGACATGTCTGTTTTAGTAACTGCTTGCGTTCTCCATGTAATAATTCTGGAGCATCTCTTCTCATGACTCTGCTGTGCCATTCCTGTATTATTCCAGCTAGAAGCTTACAAATAAAGGTACTGCTGGGTGTTACCAATGGATTGTGTGTCTCACTCTGTCTAATGAGTGCTGACAGTCTCAGGCCTCATGCACATGTGCGATCCGTTTCTGTATGTTCATATTTCCGTTCCGCAAAAAAATAGAACATGTCCTATTATTGTCCGCATTACGAACAAGTATAGTGCTGTTCTATCAGGGGCCAGCTGTTCCGTTCCACAAAATACGGAATGCACACGGACGTCATCTGTATGTTTTGCGGACCGCAAAATGCATACGGTCGTGTGCATGAGGCCTCAGATTGTGCAGTGACTTACCCGCAACTGGTAACACCCGTCTGTACCTTCACTGAAAGCTGCTGACAATTCATTCATAACTTCTAGTAGAAATAACAGGGGAACGGCACAATATAGAGCAATAAGAATAGATATTTCAGAATTTATTACATGGGGAATACAAGTACAGACCTGTCAGGAGAGGTGACATAGCATGTAGCCTCATAGCCGAACCTGTTCTGTGACTTTGTAGGGTTTTGCCCATCATCAAACAAATCTTGCACTTATTTTTCCGTGTACAGTCTGTTTGCAGCAGCTAGATGTGAAATTGTATTGAAGGGGATATTGCAAATTCCTGTTCAGTCAAAAATCCATGACTGCATTTTATCTCCGAGATTTCATAGGAGTTTCAGGAACATTTTCTAGAACATCTGATTACTGCCTAAGTAAAGGATGGCTGCTGATTTACTCCCTCACCACAGCAGCAGATATGTATTATTGCCAGCCTGGTTTAGTGGTGCCAGTTTCTGCCTTACCACTGTCCATCTTTTCTTTGCAGGGAATACTGACTCTCACCATGAACGAGCGATTCAGTCTTGATGGTGGCTATATTGGTGAGTCTTTTCTTGCTACTATAACAGCAGAGCATCAAATACATACATCCTAAACATGGTTTATGACACGCCTATACTTTAGAGTATATTGCATTGTGCTCCATTTTCTCCCATGCCTTCAAGCCCTTATCTTGCTTCGGCCCTTGCATCTCCTACATGTTGGGACAACTTGGATAAGACGGTTGGCACACATCAAGAAGCCACTCCAACACAGTAGATTCTGGGTACAAGCTGGCCAGAACAAGCTTTATTCTTCACCTGTGGTCACATCATGGGGCACACTCCAAAACACATGGTCACATCTCACATGATACACAAACAGCAATCCTCGGCCTTCTGGCCACTAACTACACAGTACCTTTTTTCGTTACCAGGACCTGGGTCTACCACACTGTTACTCACCTATCACATCACAATTCACACCATACGTATGGGCCTGCAACTCCCACAGGCCTCTTCACTACTTCTTCACAGAGTGGGAGCCTAGCCCTTATTTATATGAGCTGACTGCTAGTGAAGCCATTAAATGCCCAGTTGTCTGAGGATCAGGGGGAAAGTCCCAATTTTCCCAAACTTTTATTTTCCTCTCCTGGTGATATTCACACTTTTCAAGGCAGCCTATCACCTCCAAATCAGTTAAAAAGTAAGCATACTGCAACTTACGGTAGGTTCCTCTGAAACATAACCATATGTTTGTGAAACTCCACTCCTCTAATCCTGAAAAATGCTTATTTTTTATTTTTATGCAAATACGGCTTTTAGTGCACCCTGGGTGTGCCCTCTGTTTGGTGCACAATCTCTTCACCAGTAATCCTTATTTGCAGAAAAATAAAAAGATGCATTTCCTAGGATGAGAGAACCAGATGTTCATAGGAAGGATGCAGCTTCTACCCTACATGCTTACGCCTTTGGAGGCGACAGACTCCCTTTCAGCTCTCTTGACATTTGCTGCTCTTGTGACAGGACATCTATACACTTGGATAGGTACACACCAGTAGATGCTCATTCCTTACATGTTGAGAGCTGCTTCTCTCTGTATGTTGTCTTGACACCATTTTTATTGTAGCTATAATGATGCTTCTCTACCGTCGTACAACATCTCTGCAGTTGTATTCGTAACCTCTCACTCATGGTTATGCTTTGCTATGTGCATCTGCAGGTGTCCTTGAATGGATCCTGGGAATAAGGCAAGGGGCTTGGATGAGCTTTCTCACCAGAAGCGTGCTGGAGAATGCTACAAGGTAGGCTTCTCTGCTGTCAGGTACCAGACATACGTATTAAATACAAACCTCTTATGCATTGTTTCATGCAGAGCGGATTTGGTTTTTGCATGCATGTGTTTTTTTTTATTGTAATCACTATTGCCATCACTCGTCCCCATACAGAATCATTGTTTGCCGGCAACAGTGCTGTTTAGATGTCATGATCTGCTGCCGGCAAATGGTAATTTAGCTGTCTGCATGAATGATCCTTCTACTGTTGAGTGTTTTATGCTAATCAGCCCCTGGGTGCAAAGAGGGCGGTGCTGCTGCACCCAAAGCTCTGCTCCTCTTCATTCCCGGCCATGCCCACACCACATTGATTGACAGACAATAAAGACCTACTCGCGCCTGGCCCTGGAGTCTTGTGGCAGCATGTTCAGCGCACACACTGTACATGGCTAGAGATTGCAGGGCGCTCCATTGGCCTCAGCAATGGACATAGCTGATAGACATCCTGGGATTCTGGAGGGAAGGGAAGTAACATCTGGGCCAGAGAGGTAGATTTGAGTGTCATCACCATAAAGGTTGTATTGGAAGCCATGGGACTCTTTGAGCTGTCTCAGACCGATTGTATAGATGGAGAAAAGTAGAGGACCCAGGACAAAGTCTTGAGGGACACCAACAGAGAGGGGGCATGAGGAGGAAGTGGTGTATGATTGGGAAGCCTGAAGGTCCTGTTGGTAAGGTACAAGGAGATACAGGAGAGGGCCAGATCTCAGATGCAGAGAGATAAGAGGGTTTGTAACGGGAGAGAGTGGTCCATTGTGTCAAAGGCAGAGGACAGGTCAAGGAGGAGCATAGAATAATCAGCTAGCATATGGTTGGTGACTTTGGTTAGGGCGGTTTCAGTGGAGTAGTTGGGACGAAAGCCGGATTGTAGCAGATTAAAAAGAGTAGGATCAGAGGAGAGGACAGTTCAAGATGGACATGTTCATTAGCCTCTCCATTGAATAACGTTACACATGGCACTGTGCTTGCACCAACCCCTTTGATGGCAAGAATGCCTGCATACTGAAGGGACTAGATGTATCCATGTCTATCTGTAGTGCCGCCGCTTGTAATTTCACAATTGACTGCATTGGTTCCCAATGATGTATAATCTGTATTCTCATATTCACAGTTGTGTTCTTTAGGAAGACGCTTCTTCCTGTAATTTACAGTCTAAGTATTTGACTTCATGTTTATTAATCTACCTGTCTTGCACCACACAGTTATGAGGAAGCCAAAACCCTTTTGTCAAAAACAGTATTGCTAGCTCCTGCTTACTTCATACTGGGTGGCAACCGATCCGGGGAAGGCTGTGTGATCACACGCTCCAGACAGTCCTGCCTTGACATTTGGGAGTAAGTATTTGGTCAGTGAAGAACCTCATTTCCATTTTTTTTAATTGTAGAAATACTGACCCTGTCTCTCTGAAATTTTAGGCTCGATATTCAGAAAGGGAAGTGGTATGTCCTTGAAACAAACTATGACCACTGGAAGTCGCCCTTACCCATTGATAACAGAAGGGATCCAGCAATGAAGTGCATGAATAGGACTACCCAGAAGGTAATTTTGAGTCAATGATCATACAGTCTTGAAGGTTTTTATTATTATTGTTTATTGCATAGTATATTATGTGAGGAGGAAAACCTTAAAGGGGGATTCCAGTTCGAACAAGTTATCCTCCCTCCTCTGCATAGGGGGTGAGAGATCTGTTGGAGTCTGACCACTGGTAACGCCACCTATGTATTATGAGAATGGGGGGTCCTGTGGTATTGAGCATGCGCACTGCTGCTCTTTTCATCTCTAAGGACTTCAGTAATTGCCAACTACAGTACATGACCTGGCAGTCCCACAGACTTTTGAATTGAGTGGTGGTAGGCATGGCCGACCATCGCTTCATTCCATTTTCTTGTGACCGGTGAGGTCCCAGCAGTTGAGGCCCCCTATTCTAACAAGATTAGCTGACAGAATGTAAGACGACAGCACATCTGCATTGTCTTCATGTCAGTGCAGGGTGGAAGCAATCTGTCATGATACAGATTTTGAAGATGCAAAGGGGGGACGGCGGTAAGTCTCCAACTGCGGCTTTCTATGGTGAGGCAGGGGGGACTTGGCAGATGGTAAGTTAAAATGTAACTGTCATTTTTTATTTATTTTTTGCTAATGTGTAGGGACAGTGATAGGAAAGAGTTTTTCTAATATACTTTATTTAGGGAAAACCTTTATTTATAGGAGAAAACTAGGGCGGAAATGTCCCTTAGCAGGGATCTTTTTCATAGCTGTTGCCCTGGAACATCCGTCTTCCTTACAGCACAGGGCTGTATTAGGGAGACAGGCAGTGCTGGGAGCTGGCGGGCGTTTGCCTGCACTGCTTCCTCGTATAGTAGTGGGGCAATACAGTTATTACAGATTAAATATGTATTAACATAGAAATAAATATCTTTACTTTCTTCCTGCTTACTGATCAGCATGCTCTCCCACAGCCAGGAGCGTGATCAGCGCTGTCAGTGAGCTCCCCTGTACTCCTGGTGCTGTGTGATTAACCACCCGCCTGGAGCAATGCCCATGTGAGTGGTAAGTGCTCACTACAGGCAATGCAGGGAGGCAGGGGGACCGTAATAATATATAGCTGTCCCTATATGCAGTAAAATAGCCGCTCTGCATTGAGCACTTACCACTCACACAGGCATTGCTCCCGGCGGGTGGTTAATCACACAGCACCAGGCGTACAGGGGGAGCTCACTGACAGCGCGGGCCACGCTGATTACTAAGCACGAAGAAAGTAAAGAGATTTATTTCTAGCAACTGCTCTGAAAAAGATTGCTGCCAATGGACATTTTAGCCTTAGTTTACTCCTGTAAATAAAGGTTTTCCCCAAATAAAGTATATTAGAAAAATCTTCCGTATCACTGTCCCTACACATTAGCAAAAAAAAAAAAAAAAAAGGCAATTACACTTTAAAGATCCTTAACCTAAGCTATCCAGGGGCCCCATAAGGTGAGAAATAAGGTGAGAAATCCTCAAAATGGCAAATCTGCGAGACGTTCTCTATCCAAGAATGAACTTCAGTGAGTAATTAAATAATTTAGCAGCGGAGATAAGCAAATTGGGAAGACTGTAACTGGAAGGACAGGGCTGAGGAGTGGGCTTTCAAAGAGTCACCAGTTCAGGTGTTAAAATAATGGGCGTAGAGCATATTTATGTTAATCTGTTCTATGGACCAGTAGTAGGTTAATGCAAGGGCACACCTACCAGATAAATTATAGAATAGTTTAATCAGTATTATTTGTAACCTTTTTTCTTTGTATTTTAGATTTTGCAGCAGTAATAATAATTGGTTGCCCGTAGCCGTTACCCATTGTTGTGTTGCCAACTGTGAGAATTGTATAAGAAAATCTTGATTTCTGTGTTGTCTGACATACAGCCCTGTGTCATTGTCTTTTTTTTCTAGAATATTTCAATTGCCACAATCTATGATATGCTGTCAACAAAACCTGTCCTGAACAAGGTATGCGTTTTTATTATCTGCGTATATCTCCTTATATCACACACTGCGCTTAGCGGCATTTTACCTGAGTGTAATCTGCGGCGGGTGGCTAAAACACAGGGGCCAGATGTTAGTTGAAAGTCTGTAGTAGGATGAGAATGTCTATATACTTGGCTCTAGACATGGCGTTGTTCTCCATATGCTGTACAAAATGATGGTCACGGCAGTGTTAAAGGTATATTTACATGTGGCAAATTTGGTGTACACATTTCTGCTACTGAAAATCCTTGCATGTGAATGGGGTTGTTTTGGTGGCAAGCATATAGATTTCTGCAAGGCCCATTGAGATGAATGAGACAGTCACAGAAATCTCTGCTGCCTGTGAATTAGGGATCGACCGATTATTGGTTTTACCATTATTATCGGCCAATATTCAGGATTTTGAACGGTATCGGCATCTATTTTGCCGATATACCGATAACGCTGCTGTTAGCGCTCTCCGTGTTCCCTCAGCAGCACAGGGGAGAAGGAAGCAGTGTCTCCCTCCCCCTGTGCCGCTGCTGGTGCTGCCACCAATGAGAGGAGGGAGGACAAGAGGAGGGGAGGGGCTGTGGCCGCTGCGCCACCAATGAAGATAACGCTCTCATTCATTCAAATTCAACAGGAGGCGGGAGCTGGCTGCAGAATCGCATAACCTGCTCCCGACCTCTATGACAAGTAGCTGCGATCTGCGGTAGTTAACCCCCCCCCCCAAACCCCAGTATTAATCATTGGTGGCGCAGTGCGTCCCCCCACCCAAGCCCCCCAGTATTAATCATTGGTGGCAGTGGCCACAGGGTCCCCTCTCCCCTCCTCCTCACTGGCAGTTCTGATCGGAGCCCCAGCAGTGTAATGCTGGGGCTCCGATCTGTTACCATGGCAGCCAGGACGCTATTGAAGCCCGGGCTGTCAGAGCACAGAGCAGCAGGGACAGTGTGAGGTCCTATTCACCCTGATAGAGATCTATCAGGGGATATAGGACAAGGGTTCTAGTCCCTAAGGGGGCTAATAGTTAGTAAAAAAAAAAAAACACACCAAAATATTAATTATAAATGAAAAATAAAGATTTACAAAAAAAATAATAATTCACGTTAACAATAAACATTCATTTTCAGCAGATTTGTGTAGGAATTATTATTTTTTCAAAAATGAAAATTCACAGAATATCTATATAAATTATCGGCCTAAAAGTTCACAGATTATCGGTATCTGCCCTAAAAGTCAATATCGGTCGATCCCTACTGTGAATATTCCCTAAAACCCCCACTTATTCTTCTCATCTGGGTACACTGCATGCATTGAACTACAGATGTACACATTCTGTTAAATTGTTTTCTTGTAGTCCCTCTCTATTGTGTTCTTCAGGATGTGAGACTTAGACTTTCTGTCTGGGTGGCCACCACTCCCATTTACAGAAATGCTGTACAATATGCTGGCTCTCCGTGCTCCACAGACTTGTGTAGGTCCTTTCAGCTCCAGCTTTAGGAGCATGAGGAGATTGTATTAGAAATCAGGTAGCTTCATGATGAAAGCACTTGCCATCTGTGTACTGAGAAGGCTTGGGGTGACAGTAACCTTTGTTTTTGCGTCTTCCCTGCAGCTTACGACATATACAACAGTGATGTCTGTATCTGAGAACAAGCTTGAAGGCTACCTCCGGGACTGCCCAGACCCCTGCATGCCTTGGTGAGGCGAACCCATACAAAGGAACCAGGCACCCTAAGGCCTTTGTGCTATATACAGAGGGTCAGAAGAAATACGACACGCTGCCTTCTAAACTGGCCAGAGTAACGCTCAATACTAAACCGCTGCTATTGTAATTCTCTTTGAAGCCAAATGCAATAGGAGGGATTTTTAATTATTCAGATCCTGTCATAGTTTTTTAATCTACAGTACATTGGACCTACTGATTAATTTTATTCATAGAGTCAAGCTTGGTCACCTACAGCAATGTTGACCTTCCATAGTTCAGACCTTTGTGTCAGGGAAGACTAGTGAAGTGATGTCACTCTCTGAGTACGGTTTTGGCATTTGTGCCCATTTCCCCTCTTTATAATCCTGTCTGTATAATCCTGAAGTATATATAAGTATCAAAATCTCAGAAAAGCCCTTGAAGGGCTGTGGAGTTTGTGGGGCAAAGTTGGAGATTAGAGAATTTTCCCAGAATTTGTTTCTGGTCTGATTTTGATTCCATTTGAATAAATTTGGTTTGACTCAAAAGTACCCCTATTCCTCTGAAAAGTCATGTACACTCTGGATAACTGTATCCAATAATCCAACCCCTTTCAATCTGTTTAACGCTGGACACAACATTAGTAATGTCAAAATGACATATATGCCTCTGGGTAAACTGATCAGTAACACGTAGCTTGTCTAAGGACACACTGCGTATGTCTCGGAGGGCATGAGCCCTTATAGTGACTCCTGATTGACTACCTGCAAGGCACTATGCTGTGGCCCATCCGGCCAACGCCCAAGGTCCTGTGATCCTCCTTCTCTGTCTTTTGATCTGTAAAATGGTGGACGTCATTTTGAGAGATTCATACGGGACCAATCCCAAAAGTTTAAGGTTTGATGAAATGTGAAACTTTTGGGAAATTTTTAACACATCAAATTCGTGCTGAATTGATTTGCTAAGATCCAGTCAGATTTAAATAAAGCGACGACACTAACCATTACCTTTTGGCCCATGTTCACAAATGACTGTAGTCAGACAATCACATAGCATTAAAGGATTGGTAAGGCATGACACAAATGACCTCTTCTTGTCGGTTTTATGGCATTTCCCCATAAGGTAGGTAATCTGCATGTAATCACCAGGGTTCCAGGAACTACTACTGTACTAATAGAAAAAATATTACTGCTGAAAGTCCTGGTAATAGTACACACTGTTCATTTTTAGTGCATAGCGATGTGCCTTCCTGCCCCAGCACTGCTTGTGTGTGAACCTGACCTTATAATATCCCACTTTTTCATGTTTTATTTCCCTGTTGTGTGCTCCATGATACATTGGGTGTTGGGGAGATGCAGCTGTTTCACAATGTTGGGGTGCATTCACACAAGCGTGACTGCTGTGCCTGTGTTTTGCCGTGCTGGCATTGTGGTGCGGACCCAATGACTTCAATTAGTCCATGATCTGCAAGATGCAGCAAAAGATAGGATATGTCCTATCTCTTGCAGCAGAGACACAGACCTGGAAGCACACAGAAACACAAGAAGGCCCTTACGTTTGCTTTGGTTCCATGCCTCCACGCCACAAAAGATAGGACATGTCCTATCTTTTGCCACATCTTGTGGATTGCGGACTCCTTGAAGTCAGTGGGTCCACAATGCGATGTGAGGTGCACGCGGCCGGTGCCTGTGTCTTGCGGATCCACAGTTATCGGTCCGCAACACAGGCGCGCCCATCACATGTTGAACGCACTTTTTGCGAGTCTCTGGCCATAATTATCTAGACAGTCTTCCTGACACGCGCATAGGTAAAATGTCAGTCCTGTTCAACGCTGTCAAGGCTGGGGCTACACAGGTTCTTGTAACAGCATCTTGCAACAAAGTCTAGGCCTGGTTAAAGGTGATCTCTAGGAATTTTTTAAAACTGCTGCAAGCTAGAATGTGAATAGGGTGGGTTATGTCCACTTGCACTGCACTTGATGTTGCACTACACACTGCTTTTACTTTACATTGCAGAGCTTTCCAGGATCGAATTATTACAGTAGATCAGGAACCCTGCTCTGCAATAGATAGTCACAAAGACGTCCTGTGTGTGATATGCCGACATGGCTGAGCAGCCTGAACGTTTCTAAGAAGAATATTAGAAGATCAGAATTCCTGCTCTACAATAGCAATGATGCGATCCTGCGATGTAAAGTGAAGCTAGTGTGTAGAGTGGCCCTACCCACATCACTCTGTCCTAGTCACATTGTAGGATGGTTTGCTTGCGGAGATTTTAAATAACTTCTGGGGAACCCCCTTTAATTAAATCTTGCCACTTGTCTGTACTTTTAGGTTTGTTTTATACAATGTGTGACAGATTCATTTCCTGAGCCGACCGCTGTTTGTTTGACTACAGTAAAGCCGCGGTCAGGCAGGAACCCACGGCATCGTCAATCACTATAATCCAGTCCAGGAAATGCAGCAGTCACACAAACTGTGTTTCTTGGACTGAACATGTCTGTGAAACTGTCTAATTTCCATAAAATTCTGTTGCTTGACAGTAACAAGAAAGTGCCATTAACTAGTTGTTACTCTGTGATAGGAAAGCGATGCAATCTTTACATATACAGGTAAATCTTAAATTGTAAGGAATGGGGACATATACATAAAGCTATTGCTAGCTCGTATCTTCTTTCTCGTCACCATTAATTGTTCTCATCTCATGTGCAGTTTTTATAACCTATATTATATTTTATTGTGACTCAAATCTGCTTCTTTCTTTTGATAAATTGAAATACAACGGTACTTGAAATTCTTGTGCTGTCTTTATTCAAAGCTTAGTAAACCTCAAAATTAATAGGGTTTTCCAAAATGAGTAAAGGACTGTTTGTTCCAAAAACCTGGAAATCTATGTTTTGTTGATTTTTTTCCCATACCAAAAAATTGCAAAACCCAGATTTTAGACTTTTTAAATGCCATTGCACTTAAATCTAGACCAAAGTAGTGTTTCCACACTGCCCTCAAAAGGGGCATAGTGTGGGTGGAGCCATGGTTTCTGGCAAATTTATTATCAGTTACGAAAATTTTCTGATGTAAATGATGACTCAAATCTGCAAATTTCTGTTTCCTGGACTAGGCCTCTGCCTGGTCATAAATTAAAGGGGGTTATCTGGGAATTATTTAAAATGGCTACAAGCAACCTGTCCTAGAATGTGATCTAGACTGGTTGCCTTCTCTTGCAGAGATGCTTAGGAAGGTTGAGGGGTCAGTGTCTCACTACACACTACACTCTGGTACTTCCATATACTACACATTGGTGAGCGTTCCTGTCAGGTTGCTCAGCCATGATGGCATATCCTAGGCAGGATCAAATCATTACCATTTATTGTAGAGCAGTTTAGCGAGACCACTCCTCCTCCTAAGCAGCTCTGCAAGTGGCAACCAGTCCTGCTCACATTTTAGGACAGGCTACTGGTGTCCATTTTAAATAGTTCTTGGAGAATACCTTTAAGTGCAGAGGATATCAAACATGGGCGTAAAACACCGGTGTTTGATACATTGCCCCAGTGTGTTTTACCACTAACATTTTCTGCCAGTGCCAAAAAAAAAATCGCTTGCATTTGTTTTAGATTTCCCATCAACCTTCAGTAAACATCTGGAGCTGGTGGGGGAAAAAAAAACCAAACATATGTGACACCACCCTAAAACTCTGCTGGAGGTTGAGAAATGGTTATTAGCAGTATGAGGTGAGCAGTTCTGGGATGATGAGTCACCTGGACCTCATTTACTTAGGCATTCCCGCTGAGAAAACCCGATCAATGCTCTTCATGACGTCCCTACAAAGGCCGGGTTCACATCACCTGGCATCAGAGAACGGATTGTGCAGTCCGTTCTGAGGCGAATACCAGTACAGGGATGGAAGACTGGGCAGGCGCTTACGCCAGGAGTACAGGTGCTCGGGTCGATTCCTCTGTGTGACATTGGGGGAGCTACGAGAGGGGACTTTGTGATGCGTTGCTGGGCTCCTTCAGAATGGGCGTGGCTGGGCCCCAGAGACATTAGGAACAGCCCCTTAGGCTCTTTTCAGAGGTAGTTTGCATACTGATAAAAATCTATTTTCTGAATAAACTAAAGCAATCATCTCTATGGCAAAAGTATGTTACGAACATGCTATAGGACGCTGGTGGCGAACCTATGGAACGGGTGCCAGAGGCGGCACTCAGAGCCCTCTCTATGGGCCCCCCGCACCCTGGAAAAAGTCTATGGCGTACCAATATGCCTTAGACTTTTCCTGCCATTCATCAGAGCAGGGCGCACTATGAACAGCACAAGCAGAGCACTGAATGTAGGCAGGATATTCTAGCTAAATGATAAAGTACATGGAAGATATACTATATTGGTATTCCGGTTACATTGCCATGTTGGCACTTTGCGATAAATAAGTGGGTTTTGGGTTCCAGTTTGGGCACTCAGTCTCTAAAAGGTTCTCAATTACTACTATAGGAGATCTGGCATACCCTATAATCTGCTCTATATGCAAATTTTTTCCTCGGTTCCCTCAAAAGACTTCCAAGTTGACAAAAGATTTTTTTTTTTTCTTACTTCTTTAAGATCTTCTGCCGTTGGTAGCTACGGTATTCAGTCAGTCCCTCAAGAGGAACACTTTTTCATACGCCTCCCCAACGGCACTAAACAGGAGGTTACCCCGCCTCCCAGGGACAGGAAACAACGTGGAGAGTAAAAGGTTAAAAGCCCCATCCCCTTTACCTTGTCAAGTTGTTTCCTGTCCCTTGGGAATAAAGTGGTGAAGTGGCAGGGTTCCCTCCTGCCTAGTTTCTGCTCAGTCTTATGGTAAGTTGAGGGCTGATGCAGAGCGACTGATTCCGGGGCGGGTTACAGGTCTGTCCGTCAGCTTTGGTGTAAGCCCTGTGGTGGCAGGCAACACCAGC
The DNA here is from genome assembly GCF_905171765.1 of Bufo bufo. Classification (NCBI taxonomy): domain Eukaryota; kingdom Metazoa; phylum Chordata; class Amphibia; order Anura; family Bufonidae; genus Bufo; species Bufo bufo. Next base: position 714,937,214 of record NC_053390.1, on the reverse strand, counting down.
ATTTCTGCTCCTCTCAGTAGGCAGCGGTGGGAGAACAGCGTCCGGCAGTTGCGATTCTCCAGGAGGGCCGGAGTCTCCTGAGATCGGAAGTTCGGGCTGTAAAAGGCCGGCATGTGCGGTGGTATGGGGTTCCTCAGTCGGAACACAGCCTGTCCAGGAAAGGTGTCATGTCCCTTCCAGCGGAGACGTCTGCCAATCCTCCTAAAGCCCTCAGCCCCGTAAGCCTCCTCCTGGGTGAAATTCCTTATGTAGCACCTTTTTTTTTTTTTTGTGTGGGGGTGTTGAGTGTATTTTCACCTTTGTTCATGGTGGAAGTTCCAATGTTTAAACAAAAGCTCCCTTTTCAAATTTCAGGGCAGAGATGCCAGGGGAACCAACACTAAAGAAGAAATGTGCTATTTTCACGAAGCAGTTAGCCACCTATATTAAAAAGCCTCTTTGTACAGACAAAGTCATGTCAGATGAAGCTCCATCTTTGTTTGAGAGTCTGAAATCCATCATAAAAGAGGAAGTAAGCTCTATTGACCACAGATGGCTTTAATTCCGCAAAAACCATCTTCATCAAGATCGAATCCCAAAACTAAGGTTGATATGGATTTTGATTTAGACGAGGGTGAAGTTTCATCTAATTCTGACTCTGCCTCATCTGATGATGATTCTGGAAGGCCTTTGTGTTCTATAGAAGAGACTGATTCGTTGCTCAAAACAATCAGAGCTACTATAAATATACAGGCGTTTAAAGAGCCACACTCTATACAAGACCAAATGTTTAAAGGTCTGGGGGATAAAAAGAGGCAAGTTTTTCCTGTCCATGAAAACATAAAAAAGCTAATTTCTGTGGAATGGAAGGTTCCAGAATAGAGATCGGGCATTTAAAAAATCTTTAAAAGAAGGTATCCATTTAATGAATCCGATTCGGCTCACTGGGATAAAACTCCCAGAGTGGATGCCCCTATAGCCAGGATCTCTAAGAAATCATCCTTACGCTTTCAGGATGTTGGGCTCCTTCGATATGCCATGGATAAAAAATATGTGAATCAGTTTTTAAAAGATCCTGGGAAACCTGTACGTCCATGCTAAGACCCAGTATTGCGGCCACTTATACTGCTAGGACCCTTTCATTGTGGTTATCTTAGCTTGAGGAACACAATCTCTGGTACTGCAAGAGAGGATATCTTGTCCTCCATGCTAGTTTTGAAACAGGCTTGCAATTTCTTGGTGGACGCATCAGTGGATCTGGTAGAACTCTCCGCTAGAGCGGCAGCTCTAATACTGCCAGAAGATCTGTCTGGTTGAGGTCTTGGTCTAAAAGTAGGTTATGTGGTATCCCCTGTGAAGTGGACAGACTCTTCGGATCGGCACTGGATGATATACTTGATAAAGCATCTGATAGAAAAAAGGGGTTCCCGACAGAGTCCAAAATTTTCCATCAACGCCGCTCCTTTCGTAATAAAAAAACTAGTAAACCTGTTCAAAAGAAGAAAGATGGTTCAGGTTCCTGGCTGCCCATGAGATGCAGAGGTAGGGGTTTCCTGTTCAACCCTGATAAGTCTGCTAAACAATCTGGATTATGACGCCAGAGACCCAGTGGGGGGGGGGAGATTACAAAGGTTCATCTCCACTTGGGAATTTATTTCAACATCCCCCTGGATTCTAGAGATCATTTGTCTGGGCTACAAACTGGAGTTCTCTTTTCCTCCTACAGAAAGGTTCCTGATAAACAAAAGACTGAAGGAGGAAGATCATCGGCTTCTGGAGTCTTAGATTTTCTTATTGCTGGAAAAAGAGGTAGTTATCCCGGAGGGGAAGGGGTTTTACTCCCCAGTTTTCCTGGTGAAGAAGCCAAACGGCTCTTTCAGTGCTATTATCAATCTAAAGTACCTCAACAAGCACATCAGATACAAAAAAAAGCTTCCTTCAAACCATCTATCTACGGGATGTCAAAATCTTGTCGGACAACAGAGCCGCGGTGGCATATATAAACAAACAAGGCAGAACAAGAAGCCGGAATCTATGTTAGACAGCATCCCAAATATTCTCCTGGGCTCAGGTTCATATAACTTTTATTTCAGCAGTCCAATTGAAAGGGGAAGAGAATTGTCTGACGGATTTCTTGAGCAGAAAAAAGTTTAAATCAGGAGAATGGAGCTTGAACAAATCTATATTCACTGAGATCTGCAAAAAAATGAAAATCTCTAGTCCTGGATATCTTTGCCTCCAGAGTAAACCAACAAGTGGATCAGTTTTATTCCCTCTCATACAAGGACAATCCGGTGAGAGTGGATGCCTTTTCGGGTCCCTGGCCTGCAGGGATGGTGTATGCCTTCCCACTAATCTCCCAAAGGTAGTGAAAGAAAGATGTCAGCTAATCCTAATAGCTCCATACTGGCCAAAAAGAACATGGTTTCCTCTACTGCTGAGCCTCTCAAAAGGAAGATTTTGGATACTGCCACAGATCCCGGATCTTCCTCTTCAGGGTTCTGCCTGACACCCAGAGGTTTGCCAGTTAAAGCTGACAGCCTGGAAGTTGAACGGTCAACTCAGATCCAAGAGGCTATCTGAGGCTCTGGGGAGCAGTAGGAAACGGATTACATTAAAAAATGTATATTGGAACATTGGCTGCTATAGACAATGTAGCCAGTCCTACTTTACACCAGTTTGATAAATGACCCCCCTAAGGGTTTTTCTACAATCATAAAACCTTCATAAGGGCTCATGCACATGGCCGTTGTGCGCCCATTCCGTGCATTGGGGACCGCAATTTGTGGTCCCCAATGCACGGGCTACAGCCGTGCAGCGGCCAGGACAGATCCAGACCCATTCAACTTGATGCATGCTTCCCCAACGCATCTCACGGATTGCGGACCCATTCAAGTGAATGGTCCGTGATGCGGGATGCACACAGCCGGGGCCCGTGTATTGTGGACACGCTGTATGCAGGTGTATTATGTGGCAGTGCACACATCACCGCTGAGGTGCACCAAAAACTGCAGGTGTCCAGCCTATACAGTCACCTCCAGTTATTCCACCAGACAAGAACATTTTGGGGCGTCATATCCTCTGTGCAGCAGTTGCCCATAGCAACCAGTCTGCAGCTCAGAGAACGTGAACGGGTCAGATTGGTTGCCAAGGGCAACTGCTAACAGTCATCTCCTACCTGCCGCAGTGAGCGCCCCACACGCAGCCATCTGGAGCTGTCGCCGTCTCTCCTCGTGTCCCGGTGTAAGCGCGGCGGTCACCGGCAAGACAGCGCGGAGGAGGGAGAGGAAAGCAGACACAGCACACACCGGGCCATCCTCCGTTATCGCCTCTTGGCCATTCACCTTACTGCCAGGCAGCATGACCACAGCGCCCCCTGCAGGTAGGTGCTTACGGATATCCCTCAGTATTTCCCGCAGCTGGTACTGTGATGCCAGGAGTACCAGCGATTCCAGGCGGCACAGGAAGAATACCAGTCCGGTTGTGGGGAGGCTGTGGATGGTCTGGGCCCGGTTTCTCCCCCTTGCAGTGGTTGTCATGTTTCGGGGTTCCATGCTGCAAGGCCCCCTGTTTAAAGATATCTCCTCCGTTCACCAGCTCAGCCGGGAAGAGCTCCCGCAGAAAGTTCTTCAGCAGATGCAGGCTCTCCACCCAGTCCCACAGTTCCCCGACCACCAGGACTTGCTGAGGTCCTCCGAAGTACTCCAGCACCTCCCTGAAGCGGCTCTCTGTGCAGTCTCTTGCCATGCCGGCCTTAATCATCCTAGCGGCATCCTGACCTTACAGTCCCGTACACACGATCCACTGCCCGCAGAGCAGAGCTTAAAGAGACAGAGCAGTGGAGAGTCTAGGTGCAAATGGCGACAAGACAACAAAGTCTTGTCGCCATTTTGCAATTCTAAGTCGTATTGGCGACCAATTTGGTCGCCATCTGGAGCCCTGTTATGGTCCCTTACCTGGATGACCTCCTCTTGAGGCCCCAGCAAATACATTTTCAGTGGCAGATTTTAGAACAGGGGTCAGCAACTTTGGTACTCCAGCTGTTGTGGAACTACAATTCCCAGCATTCTACATTCATTTCTATGAGAGTTCTGACAAAAGCAGAGCAAGTATGCATGCTGGGAGTTGTAGTTTCACAACACCTGGAGTGCCGGAGGTTGCCTACCCCTGTTTTAGAACATCCCCTAGAGCCAGGCAGCCATGTGAATACACACAATGATATAGTTACTGTAATAATTACAATAAAAATTATTATTCTACTACTATTCCAATTTAGTTATCCCTTGGATATGTTCTATGTGCTGACCCAGCACATGTACATTGTGTAACAATGTTGCTTACTGAACTGAATGCCATGTTTCAGTTAGGTCATGAATACATTACACAGGATTGTAAGTCTACGGTGTATATTACGGTCAACTGCCTGATAGAAGAGAGTATGTATGCAGAGTTTTAAATATATGAATATGTGTATGATTTCCTATTATATAAACATGTAAATCAAATAAAAATTTAAGATTTTCTGACATTCCTGCAGTTTTAGATTTTTTTGCAAAATACAGTGGACATGGGTCTTAGTTCCAGCACCCTTAGAGGACAGGTTTCTGGGCTGTCAATTTTTAGGATTCCAAATTGTCAGAGCATAAGCTTGTTTTTAGAAAGTTTGTTGGCATCTTTGAAACCGAGAATCACTAATCTGGTTTCCTCATGGAACCTTAGTTGGGATTTTTAAAACTCTCTCTGGTCGCCCTTTGACCCAATTGACAATATTTCTATACAATTCCCCATTTTTTAGTTGCTGTTTTTTCAGCCCATAGAATCAGTGAGATCCAAGCCATTTCTACAGTCCTGTGAAGAAGACTCCTTTTTAAGTTAGACCCCTCCTTTTTGCCAGGTCGCAGAACATTGACATTCCTTCGGTGTGTGACAATTGGTCCTAACAAGGGGAAGAGAGGAAGTAATTCACAGCTAGAACTAAAGGTTCATTCTACTAGAGCAGTGTTCCTCAACTCCAGTCCTCAGAGCCCACCAGCCGATCATGATTTGAGAATATCCCACTGAATAGACACACGTGGTAAGTCCTGATGCACTGACACTAATTATATCACCTGCTTAATACTAAGGAAACCCTGAAAACATGGACAGGAGATGGGCCCTGAGGACCAGAGTTGAGGAACACTGTACTAGAGCTTTGGCACTGGCTTGGGCCGAGAGAGCCTCAACGTCAATGAAACAAATTTGTTGTGTGGCCACCATGAAAAGAATGCATACATTTGCTAAACACCATAGATTACATGTAAGGAGCAATAAGAATTTGGCATTTTGTCACAAAGTCCTTCAGGCTGTAGTCCCACCCTAGTTGTGTCTCTGGTATATCTCAGGTGCCTTCATGGAAACCACTTGGGGAAAAGTATAATTGCACTTATTGGTAATTAACTTTCCTGGGAGTCTCCATGTTGGCACGCATAGTTTCCCTTCCCTTCATTTGCATGTGCAAATTCTCATATAAGGGTTTATATTTTGTTTTAGTGTAGTTATGAAAGTATTATCTGCCTTTAATGTCTTCTGGGATATTTCTAAAGTCATATCCTTTGATTACTTGAATGTCAATATGTTTCTGCTGAACATACAGTCTCTTACTGAAGGTGGGGAGGGGAAATGTAACCTTTCTGCGTGATTTTCTTGTCCCCGATAGGGATGCCGTCATGGAGACTTCTAGGAAACCTAATTACTGGTTAGTGTAAATTCACTTTTCCTAACCCTAATAAATAAAAGACTAAAATGATGAAATGTTAGGTTTTAGACACCAGTTCATAAACACTCTTCTCATCTCTACTATATCTTTAATAAACCTGAATATACCAATTTAGTTTAGGCTTGCTCATTTTATTCTAATACTTATTCCCAAACCCCAAGGCCTCTTTCACACGGGCGTTGCGGGAAAAGGTGCGGGTGCGTTGCGGGAACATGCGCGATTTTTCCCGCGCGAGTGCAAAACATTGTAATGCGTTTTGCACGCGCGTGAGAAAAATCGTCATGTTTGGTACCCAAACCGGAACTTCACAGAAGTTCTGGCTTGGGATCGGTGTTCTGTAGATTGTATTATTTTCCCTTATAACGTGGTTATAAGGGAAAATAATAGCATTCTGAATACAGAATGCATAGTACAATAGGGCTGGAGGGGTTAAAATAATAATAATAATAATAATTTAACTCAGCTTAATCCACTTGATCGCGCAGCCCGGCTTCTCTTCTGTCTTCTTCTTTGCTGTGTGCAGGAAAAAGACCTGTGGTGACGTCACTACGGTCATCACATGGTCCGTCACATGATCTTTTACCATGGTGATGGATCATGTGATGACCGGAGTGACGTCACCACAGGTTCTTTTCCTGCACACAGCAAAGAAGGAGACAGAAGAGATGCCGGGCTGCGCGATCAAGTGGATTAAGGTGAGTACTATTGTACTATGCATTCTGTATTCAGAATGCTATTATTTTCCCTTATAACCATGTTATAAGGGAAAATAATAATGATTGGGTCTCCATCCGCACTTGCTTGCGATTTTCACACAGCCCCATTCACTTCTATGAGGCCCGCGTTGCGTGAAAAACGCACAAAATAGAGCTTGCTGCGATTTTCACGCAACGCACAAGTGATGCGTGAAAATCACCGCTCATGTGAACAACCCCATAGAAATGAATGGGTCCGGATTCAGTGCAGGTGCAATGCGTTCAACTCACGCATTGCACCCGCGTGGAAAACTCGCCCGTGTGAAAGGGGCCTAATAGTCCTACCACTTTACAAATCGCTAGTCAGACCACACATGGAGTACTGTGTACAGTTCTGGGCTCCTGTGAACAAGGCAGACATAGCAGAGCTGGAGAAGGTCCAGAGGAGGGCAACTAATGTAATAACTGGAATGGGGCAACTACAGTACCCTGAAAGATTATCAAAATTAGGGTTATTCACTTTAGAAAAAAGACGACTGAGGGGAGATTTAGATAATATGTATAAATATATCAGGGGTCCGTACAGAGATGTCTCCCATAATCTATTTATCCCCAGGACTGTGACTGACGAGGGGACATCCTCTGCGTCTGGAGGAAAGAAGGTTTGTACACAAACATAGAAAAGGATTCTTTACGGTAAGAGCAGTGAGAATATGGAGCTCTCTGCCTGAGGAGGTGGTGATGGTGAGTACAATAAAGGAATTCAAGAGGGGCCTGGATGTATTTCTGGAGTGTAATAATATTACAGGCTATAGCTACTAGAGAGGGGTCGTTGATCCAGGGAGATATTCTGATTGCCTGATTGGAGACGGGAAGGAATTTTTTACTCCCCTTAAGTGGGGAAAATTGGCTTCTACCTCACAGGGTTTTTTTGCCTTCCTTTGGATCAACTTGCAGGATAACAGGCCGAACTGGATGGACAAATGTCTTTTTTCAGCCTTATGTACTATGTTACTAATAAATAAGAGTATAACCATCCTTGGGGGACATGCTTCTGCCGAAAATTTGCAGGCTATAAACGTAGTACCAAAGTGAATTGGATTTTAACTACAGGAATCCAGACATTACTTTACACATGGTGTGGATCTGTGGAAAATTTCATGAATTAAATCCACACCATTTGGTGCAGATTTTGCTGCTGTGGAATTTCATCAAGTAGACTATGGATATTCTGCGGTCTGCTTGTAACATGTACACATTCGGTTGTGGTAAGGTAAGACGTCTGTCCAGTACCACAAGTCATTATAAACTCATTTAAAAAAAAAATCTTTAATGCAACATATTTTTACTTTGAAACACAATACTGAAAAAATACTACTGATTCTCTCCATCCCCAGCATTGACAGGTCTTCACTTGCAGTATCTATCTGCTTTCAGTTTTGCTCTCCTGTAAAAAAAAAAAAAAAAAACACATTAATATTGGGCTGATAAAACATCAGTATTTACAGATTTCTGCATTCTATTTGTAATAATCTTTTACACAGGTAGCCCTTTTTATGGTTATGTCCCTGATATTCCCGCCATAGTGATTTCACTGCCTACCACAATCTGCTGTCACTATGGACACATGTTCACACTCCTAAATGAATCCATAAGGTTTTATTCAACTGACATATCTATCGTGTGTCTGCTTGAAGTAGTTATCCTTTGTATAAAGCTCTGTATTACATAGTATTCCACAACAATATAGCCTGGAAGTAGTACTCTGCCGGGCAACCTGTTAGGCCTCTGACTGCCGTGGTAACACATTGCCAACCCATGATCACGTTGGTGCCCCCTCCCTCTGTCAACCATGTTGATGCTACACTTGCAGTGTAATACACCTGAGCTTCCGCTGCAATCTCGAGGGGACATTAAGTGGTGCCCACAGATATATCCATCATGATGTGGAAACTAGTACCCAATCGTGACGAATATATGTGGGGTTTTCCAGGAATTTTATATTGATGACCTATCCTAAGGCACTCCTATCAATCAGCTTTCGAACATGCTGTGGTTCTGCACAAAGCCCATGTGATCAATGGACCTGACGTCACAGTCCAAGGTCAAGGCAGCAGCCCCTTTCACCAGATGATCAATGGGGTGCCTGCAGTTGGACCCCCACCAATTTTATATTAATGACCTATCCTGAGGAAAGGTCATTAAAACTTAAAAGGGGTTATCCACCCCCTATAATGCTCCCTGCCCCCATATAATGCCCCTCACACAGGATAACCCCTTTAATTGCCCCTTTTAAAAATTGTATCATCTTTCCATTCAGACATATATGGAATGGATCACAATATAACTACACTACTATTTGATATTAACATTCACATATGAAGATTTCATCCAACAGAAGACCGGATAGAAGTATTAAATAAGCTAGAAGGGAAATTGTAGAGGGGAATAGTAATGGACTACTTAAAGCTAACAAGAGATAAATCATTAGGACTTGGTAAAGTCAGACAGGCATGTAATAGAGGAGCTCTGAAGTGTGAGCCTGCCATCACCACTGTAATTATTTCTCCAATTAGATAGCTCTGGCCGACACTCTCCACAATACCGCTATAGCGTTACGGATGGCAGGTAATATCAAGTCATGTCACAATAAGTGTACCTCTGCCATCATTAATTAAAAATCATTATTCAGAGTTTTTTTTTCCTGAGCAGACAAGTGGAAAAGTTATGTAAAGGCTTTCCAGCTTTTTAACAAATTTTGGCATGGACCAGGGTTGTCAGGTGTGGTGCTGCAGCGGTAACGTGTCCTCCAAGTGTCATGCCACCTCTGGGACCCGCACCAAGAATGAAGCGGGGAAAGGTGGTGGAGGGCACACTGCGCAGTCGCCGTCCATTCATTTCTATGGGGCGGCTAAATATAGCCGAGCGGTGGCTCGGCTATTTCCATCGGTCCCAGAGAAACTAATGGGAGCAGGGGCCATGCATGTGCGGTGTGCTCCCATTCACTTGTATGGGGAAAGCGCTTGGTGGTGGCTGGGGTCACCACTCTACCCACTCTATTCTCGGCGTACGTGTGGGTCCCAGAGGTCCTAGCGCAGTGATGGTGAACCTTTTAGAGACTGAGTGCCCAAACTTCAACCCAAAGCCCACTTATTTATCGCAAAGTGCCAACACAGTAATTTAACCTGAATTCTACAGTCAAACATAGTATATCTTCCATGTACTCTATCATTTAGCTATAATATCCTGCCTACACTCAGTGCGCTGCCTGTGCTGTTCATAGCGAGCCCTGCGCTGATGAAGGGCAGGTAAAATCTAAGTCATATTAGTGTGCCATAGACTTTTTCCAGGGTGCGGGTGCCATAGGTTCGCCAACACTGTCCTAGCGGTATGCCCCCATTGTCTGTAATGGGAATACCCCTTTAAGTTCATAATAAAAAATATACAGTATTTTACTTCTGCACAGGTTAATATTTCCACTTGCTGTCAGTGAATGGGAACATTGCTTACAAGCAGTGGCTGAAAATCTGTCCTGATCGTGTCCACTTGATTAAAAAACAAAAAAGTAAGCTCAAAACATCTCCTAAAGCTAAAATACGTAATAAAAGGCTGTTTATATTTTCACAGTGGCAAAAAAATTTTGCTATCCCAAAATTCACCTGTCCAGAAGTGCTTCATGGAAAGACCCTTCGTTTCTGGCTTTTTTGAGTTCCTTGTGGTCTTCTTTGCTTACTTTAAGTTTACGGTCCTGAAAACTTTGAAATTTTTTGCTGCAAAATAATCAAAAAGAACATAAAATAAATCTAACAGCATTTACAAGTACAGCCTCCTCTCTGTCCTTCTAAGTGCATAATCAGACCAGCACCGTATTCAGGCCACTAACAACTGACTGCACATGGATGGTGTCTGTGAGCTGTGCATTATTTTTTATCGCGCGCCCACTGACTTGGGTGAAAATCAGGACCAATGGTCCATGCAGAAAGTTGGAGCTGTTAAATGGACCATTGATTATAAAGGCCCAGTGTTCAGTCCACGTGCTGTCTGTTCCACACTTGGACTGCAAATGGATGTGAACATTGCTGGTATGAGAGAGATTTTCTGTAATTTTTCAGATAATGAAGTTCTCTGAGATTTTTATATTGATGGCCTATTCTTAAGACAGGTAATCAATATCTCATCATGGGGGTCCACTATTGGTACCTGCACCGATCAGCTGTTCTGCAGTAGCTCCGTCCACCTCACAATGGTCAAGTCAGTGCTCAGCTGTTTTCAGAGCTCCCATAGTGGTGAATGGAGGGTGGCCGTGCATGCGCAGCTCCTCTCACTTCACTTCAGTGGTCATGTTCTGGAGATAGGTGCGTGTCCCACCTCTGGAAATGGCTCCTATCTGACATTGATGGCATATCCTAGCAATATGCCATCAGCGTCCTAGATGGTAACACCCCTTTAAATAGATACAAACACTCCAGTATTTTTACGCTCAGGGGTAGGGGCACTGTGGCTGACCCCCGATGGGGTAGGGGCACTGTGGCTGACCCCCGATGGGGGCCGTCATTGATGGAAGGTATGTGTCACCGAGATTCATGGCCTTGGTGAGGTAAGAGCCGGTAGTTTTAAGTGTCAGCGGCAGCTAGTGCTGATTGACACTGTTTTGTTGTTAGTGTGGCTGTAAAGCCGATCCGGGCCGGCTCTTACTGGGAGTAGCCAAAGTGCTGGGTGGGTGGCTGCTTCCCACGTTCCAGGCCGGGTTTTTTTTTTGGCCTATATAAAACCCAGCCAGCAGTCTCAGCTGGGTTTGGTTTATCCTCCATCTGACAGAGAAGCTAGGGAGTCTCTTTTTTTTTGGGACCTGTGAATTTGTGCCATGCTAAAGGACTGAGAGCCGCATGCCGGGGAAACAGGCCCCTAAAGCCTACTGTGGACTGCAGATGGAAAACTGCTAACCAGGTGAAGATTTTGTTCTATGGACATTGCATGGTGTGAACAAACACCAAGACTGTGAACGGTCATTTTGTTTTTCCTTATGTGTGAACAAACACCGAACTGTTTAACCACCTCAGCCCCCATAGCTTAAACACCCTTAATGACCAGGCCACTTTTTACACTTCTGCACTACACTACTTTCACCGTTTATTGCTCGGTCATGCAACTTACCACCCAAATGAATTTTACCTCCTTTTCTTCTCACTAATAGAGCTTTCATTTGGTGGTATTTCATTGCTGCTGACATTTTTACTTTTTTTGTTATTAATCGAAATTTAACGATTTTTTGGCAAAAAAATGACATTTTTCACTTTCAGTTGTAAAATTTTGCAAAAAAAAAACGAGATCCATATATAAATTTTTCTCTAAATTTATTGTTCTACATGTCTTTGATCAAAAAAAATGTTTGGGTAAAAAAAAAAATGGTTTGGGTAAAAGTTATAGCGTTTACAAACTATGGTACAAAAATGTGAATTTCCGCTTTTTGAAGCAGCTCTGACTTTCTGAGCACCTGTCATGTTTCCTGAGGTTCTACAATGCCCAGACAGTACAAACACCCCACAAATGACCCCATTTCGGAAAGTAGACACCCCAAGGTATTTCGTGAGGGGCATGGCGAGTTCCTAGAATTTTTTATTTTTTGTCACAAGTTAGCGGAAAATGATGATTTTTTTATTTTATTTTTTTTCTTACAAAGTCTCATATTCCACTAACTTGTGACAAAAAATAAAAACTTCCATGAACTCACTATGCCCATCACGAAATACCTGGGGGTGTCTTCTTTCCAAAATGGGGTCACTTGTGGGGTAGTTATACTGCCCTGGCATTTTAGGGGCCCAAATGCGTGAGAAGTAGTTTGAAATCAAAATCTGTAAAAAATGGCCGGTGAAATCCGAAAGGTGCTCTTTGGAATGTGGGCCCCTTTGCCCACCTAGGCTGCAAAAAAGTGTCACACATCTGGTATCCCCGTACTCAGGAGAAGTTGGGCAATGTGTTTTGGGGTGTCATTTTACATATACCTATGCTGGGTGAGATAAATATCTCGGTCAAATGCCAACTTTGTATAAAAAAAATGGGAAAAGTTGTCTTTTGCCAAGATATTTCTCTCACCCAGCATGGGTATATGTAAAAAGACACCCCAAAACACACTGCCCAACTTCTCCTGAGTACGGGGATACCAGATGTGTGACACTTTTTTGCAGCCTAGGTGGGCAAAGGGGCTCACATTCCAAAGAGCACCTTTCGGATTTCACCGGCCATTTTTTTTACAGATTTTGATTTCAAACCACTTCTCACGCATTCGGCCCCTAAAATGCCAGGGCAGTATAACTACCCCACAAGTGACCCCATTTTGGAAAGAAGACACCCCAAGGTATTTCGTGATGGGCATAGTGAGTTCATGGAAGTTTTTATTTTTTGTCACAAGTTAGTGGAATATGAGACTTTGTAAGAAAAAAAAAAAAATCATCATTTTCCGCTAACTTGTGACAAAAAATAAAAAATTCTAGGAACTCGCCATGCCCCTCACGGAATACCTTGGGGTGTCTTCTTTCCAAAATGGGGTCACTTGTGGGGTAGTTATACTGCCCTGGCATTCTAGGGGCCCTAATGTGTGGTAAGTAGGTAAATGACCTGTGAAATCCGAAATCCGAAAGGTGCTCTTTAGAATGTGGGCCCCTTTGCCCACCTAGGCTGCACAAAAGTGTCACACGTGGTATCGCCGTATTCAGGAGAAGTTAGGCAATGTGTTTTGGGGTGTCTTTTTACATATACTCATGCTGGGTGAGAGAAATATCTCGGCAAAAGACAACTTTTCCCATTTTTTATACAAAGTTGGCATTTGACCAAGATATTTATCTCACCCAGCATGGGTATATGTAAAATGACACCCCAAAACACATTCCCCAACTTCTCCTGAGTACGGCGATACCAGATGTGTGACACTTTTTTTGCAGCCTAGGTGTGCAAAGGGGCCCACATTCCTTTTATGAGGGCATTTTTAGACATTTGGATACCAGACTTCTTCTCACGCTTTAGGGCCCCTAAAAAGCCAGGGCAGTATAAATACCCCACATGTGACCCCATTTTGGAAAGAAGACACCCCAAGGTATTCAATGAGGGGCATGTCGAGTTCATAGAATTTTTTTTTTTTTGGCACAAGTTAGCGGAAATTGATTTTTTTATTTTTTTTTCTCACAAAGTCTCCCTTTCCGCTAACTTGGGACAAAAATTTCAATCTTTCATGGACTCAATATGCCCCTCAGCGAATACCTTGGGGTGTCTTCTTTCCGAAATGGGGTCACATGTGGGGTATTTATACTGCCCTGGCATTCTAGGGGCCCTAAAGCGTGAGAAGAAGTCTGGAATATAAATGTCTAAAAATTTTTACGCATTTGGATTCCGTGAGGGGTATGGTGAGTTCATGTGAGATTTTATTTTTTGACACAAGTTAGTGGAATATGAGACTTTGTAAGAAAAAAAAAAAAAAAATTCCGCTAACTTGGGCCAAAAAAATGTCTGAATGGAGCCTTACAGGGGGGTGATCAATGACAGGGGGGTGATCAGGGAGTCTATATGGGGTGATCACCCCCGTCATTGATCACCCCCCTGTAAGGCTCCATTTAGACGTCCGTATGAGTTTTGCGGATCCGATCCATGTATCAGTGGATCCGTAAAAATCATACGGACATCTGAATGGAGCCTTACAGGGGGATGATCAATGAAAGGGGGGTGATCAGGGAGTCTATATGGGGTGATCAGGGGTTCATAAGGGGTTAATAAGTGACAGGGGGGGGGGGGGGTGTAGTGTAGTGTAGTGTAGTGGTGTTTGGTGCTACTTTACTGAGCTACCTGTGTCCTCTGGTGGTCGATCCAAACAAAAGGGACCACCAGAGGACCAGGTAGCAGGTATATTAGACGCTGTTATCAAAACAGCGTCTAATATACCTGTTAGGGGTTAAAAAAAAAAAATCGCATCTCCAGCCTTTCAGCGTTCACAGGAAATCTCGCGTCTCACGAGATGACGCATATATGCGTGACTCTGCGCAGAGCTGCCGCCTCCGGAACGCGATCCTGCGTTAGGCGGTCCGGAGGCGGTTAAAGGATAACTGTCATATATATTTTTTTTTGGAGTATTGGATTGTGGCGATTAATATCACCTTGGTGGCCCTATTTAAACTTTTCACTGTGTATTCAATTACAACTTAATTTCACACCTGTGCTTAAAATAGGGTTGCTAGGCATGGTCCGTCTATCTGTTGAAGGACGGAGGAAGCAGAAGCAGGCAGCGTGCAAGGTCACATTACTGACAGCCAGGGGCTGTAAGTAAATGATTAAAGCCAGGTCCTCCCCAGCAGCTGATAACAGTGCCTGGGCTGTGTGCACTTCTCCCTGTCCCTGCGCTTGGCAGACGCTCCCTCACGCAGCAGAGCTGGAGAATGCAGAGTTGAAGCAGCGCAGACCAGGGAAGGGAGATCTGCTGTCTGCTCAGTGTATAAATGAAAGCAACATGTGGTAAGAGGACCCCTTTGTGCTCCAGGAGATTAACCCTTTAGGGGGGAGGGCTCTGGTTACTGACACTTTTGGGGGGCTATTGTTACTGGCTAGTGAGGGCAGGCGGGATTAGCCTCAGGGTGAGGGCAGTGGCGGCCATCTTAACCGAATAGTGAAATTGCAGTTTTATGCAGACTGGTTGCTAAGGGCTGAATCTTATTAAATATGGGGTAAGTCAGTCTAATAGTAACGGATTCTGGAATATCATGTTATTAGTAACTACATATATGAAAATTGAAATTAGGGTCTAAATGTGACAGTTATCCTTTAAGTTAAAGACTTTGTGATTGCCTCTATACTGCGTCCGCTAGCCTGTCTACCAGAGCAAAACCCACTATATATATATATACATACACACACACACATACACAATAGAATAATCCAAGATCAAGGATTTTGTGCAAGTCACCTGACATTCCACAAATCTTATTTATATCCTGTTTATAATCTGTAGTTTGGTGAGAAAATCATGCAAACGAGTGTCATCATTATCATTAATGTTACATATACAAGGGAATGATTTAGAAGCAGCGTTTTTATTTCCCTGCCTCACAGAGAGAAAATCAGCTATAATCCTCCATGTAATGCTGCAAGCAATGAAATAACGTACTACACAAAATAAATAGGGAGCGCGGACTCCCAAGGTGATCTACTCTGCAGGTTATCTTGGAGCCATTTGTATAAAGCTTCTGAGGGACATTACTGCACGTGACACCAGTGCTTATTCACTAGGAGTGATGGGACCGACCCACAGCATGGTTGCCAAGATAAGGAGATCTTCTAGAGCATTTCTTCTAGTTCGGTGTTCCATTTTCTTACATAAATCTCAGCATTTTCGCAATAGAGTCATTACCAGAACTGCTCCCATTTATACAACCTTTCATCAGCAGAACGAGAGATGCAACAATTCGCTAACAGAATATAGACTGCCATAAGCAGTACTTGATTTTGGCCTAGGACATTTTATTGAACTGTATTAGCGGGACTTCTCCTCTAATACTTGTGTACTGCAGTTTATTATGCCTGCCATCATAATGCCCTATCAGGGCCTAACGGGTGTACTAAGATGGCAGACAGGGGGGCCACTGCTGTCACAGCAAGCCAATGTCACCCCACAATCACATTACAGGGGGCTGATGGCGTTAAAAGGGAGCTCCCCACCTCTGTCAACCACAGCAACATCTATTGGCAAGTTACAATGTCAGCCATTGCAGCAGGATGGCAGCTTTATTTTTCAGCGGAAGCCACTCCTGATGGTGTGGGCTCAGCTCCTGAATATGTTGGGAGCAATTTATCATTCCCCCGCGCCACTTTTCTGGCATAAAAAAGTTGCAATCCTCCTGTTTGTCATTTTGTAACTGGCACATGTGATTTTGTCGCCAGTGGCATTTCTACGCCACCCTCGCCACTTTCCGAAAACTGGGAGTAGCAAGGGGGAGCCAGCTGTATTTTAAGCATTATTTGGAAAGCTTCTAAAAAGGCATGAGTTTTATCTTACACATAATTGAGTTCACACTGTTTAACATTGCCCCGATCTTCATCAGCCAAGTCGTCTTTTCGCGTCGATTCTCTTTCTGTACTGCATCGGACCTGTAATAAGGGAAGAACATAAAGAGACCTTTTATAAGAAGAAGACACTTATTTGCACCTGACTTGCTGCAAACTAGTTTTACTAAATTTCTCTCAAAGCGGCTACCGTAATCTTCTGTACAATCTTATTAGAGTGGTTTTCCGGGCTCCCATTATTTGTGACCTATCCTCAGGATCTGAAACCAGTCACCCTCACCAATCAGCTGTTCCTTGCAGGTGCCAAGGCTACCACAGGTGCTCAAACTGTAGTGGCCGTGGCAGGTTTCTACCGCTCAGCTCCCGTTCAAGTGTATGGGCTAATGGGGGATCCTATCCATCAGTGGCCTCCATTCACCTGCGCAGTGTGCAGTCCATCCCTGGTATAAGTGAATGGTGCCATTTTTGGTAACTTGAAATCTGTCATTGTATTTCAGACCATATTAACGGCAGGGAAAGTGCAGGCAACTGAAAGCCGGAATTAGTACTTACCGGTAATTTATTTTCCATGAGATCACCACGACGGCCATACAAGGAGATTGACCCCTGACCTCTGTAGGGGCAGGAAGCAGAGAAAGGTTTAAATGCTCCCCTCCCACCACCAAACACCAGTGCTTCCAAAATATCAGAGTAAAGGGTGGTGGATACACACGTGAAAAAAATAAATAAACAGGAGAAGATATTTCATCATATCAACCCCCGGGTAAACAATAGGGAGTCAAATACGGGCCGTCGTGGTGATCTCATGGAAAATGAATTACCGGTAAGTACTAATTCCGGCTTTCCATATCAATCACCACGACGGCCATACAAGGAGGTATATCAAATATGAATCTATGGGTGGGACACAGACTGACGAACCTTTTGTCCGAAGGCCATATCAGTCTTTTTAAAAAGATCCAACCTATAATGTTTGGCAAAAGTATGGATACTGGACCAAGTGGCTGCCCTACAGATCTCCTCTAGGGAGACACCCGCTCTTTCTGCCTGAGAAGAAGACATTGCCCTGGTAGAGTGGGCTCTGATATTGCCAGGGCAAGAAAGATTCTGTAAGGAATAACAGGAGGTGATGGTAGCTTTGATCCATCTGGCAATGGAGGACTTGGAAACTTTCTGATCCTTGTTTCTTCCTCCAAACTGGATAAAGAGGCAATCTGGCTTTCTAAAGTCTTTAGTGGTCTCTAAATAATCCAGTACTGCCCGTCTGACATCAAGTGAATGAAGGGTAGATTCCCAATCATTAGATGGGTTGTTAAACAAGGAAGGGAGGGTGATCTCCTGGTCCTTATGAAATTTCGAGACTACCTTCGGTAGAAAACACGGGTCTAGTTTTAGGACTATCCTGTCATCCAGGACCTGTAGGTAAAGCTCTCTAATTGAAAGGGCCTGTAGTTCACTTATTCTCCTGGCTGAGGTGATGGCAACCAGGAATGCAGTTTTGTAGGATTTGTGCTTCAAAGAGCAGTCACTCAGAGGTACAAATGGAGGATGTGATAGCCCCTTAAGGACGATGTCTAGATCCCAGGAAGGTACATGAGACTTTAGGGTCGGACGTAGCCTTGTTGTTGCCTTCATGAAGCGTTTTATCCACCTATGGCTTGCCAGCTCGGTGTCGTAAAAGCAACTAAGGGCTGATACTTGTACCCTGAGTGTGGATGGTCTTAATCCCATGTCGAAACCTCTTTGTAGAAAGTCCAGAATCATTTGGATGTTTGGGGCTGAGGTATTCGGTGAAGGCGAACCTGACCATGAGCAGAAACGCTTCCAGATCTTTAGGTAAATTGAAAAGGTCACCTTCTTTTTGGAAGCCTTTAGGGTTGAAATTACCGCATCTGATAGACCCTGACGCTTTAGGATCTGGGTCTCAGGATCCAGGCTGCTAGGTTGAGGAAGTCCGGGTCCGGGTGTAGGATCGGACCTTGGTGAAGGATGTCTCGTCTTTTTGGCAGAATCCAAGGACCTTCGCTGGCAAGGTTCCACAGGATTGGGAACCAGCTCCTCTTTGGCCAGTAGGGTGTCACCAGTATGACTGAAGTACTGTCCTGTATGATCTTCTGTACCACCCTCGGTATTAATGGAAGAGGAGGGAAAGCGTAATGGAGACCTCTGTTCCATCTGAAAGAGAAGGCGTCCAGAAAACTCGGGCTGTCTCTGGGATGTAGGGAACAGAAAACTGGTAACTTTGAGTTTGCTCGAGTGGCAAAGATCTATTGTAGGTCTCCCCCACTTGTCTACTATCATCAGGAAGACCTCCTCGTTTAAGGACCATTCCGAGTGATCTATTCTTGCCCGGCTTAGGTAGTCTGCTTCCACATTTAGAGACCCCTTCAGGTGGACTGCAGATACTGACCGGACGTTCGCTTCGGCCCAGGCGAATATTTTTGCCGACAATTCCAGCAGGCTGCACGAACCTGTGCCTCCCTGATGGTTTAAATACCTTATCACTGTCGTATTGTCTGACAGGACTCTTACATGATGGCCTTGAAGATGAACCTTTGCTTGTCTTAGAGTCTTCCAGACTGCCATCAATTCTCGAAGGTTTGATGACTGGAGGCTGAAAGATCTGGGCCAGACTCCCTGGTAATAAACTTCTCCGACCTTTGCTCCCCAACCGTACTGGCTTGCATCTGTGGTGATCTGGGCATAGGAATTTCTTGACCACTGCCCCCCCCTGGAGATTTTTAGCCTGTCCTTCCACCAAAGAAGGGAGGTCTTTATCCTCTGAGGGATGATCACCCTTTGGTCTAAGGAAGATTCTCTTCTGTCCCAAACCCTGAGGATCCACACCTGTAGGGTTTGAAAATGGATCTGACACCACTGAACGGACGGTATGCAGGATGTGAGGATCCCCAGTAGACTCATTGAGTCTCTGATGGAACAGATATTCTTTGAGTTGAAGATGGAGATCTTCCTTTGGATGTCCTGTATCTTGCTCTGAGGTAAGCAGGTTATCTGTTTCTGGGAATCCAGAATAACCCCCAGGAACTGGATCTTTGTTGTCGGATCTAACTGAGATTTTTTTATGTTGATCAACCAGCCCAGACTTTCTAGGGTTTGACGGAAGAAACTTAGATCTCTCAGCAGGAGAAGAGCGGAACTGTTTGAAATCAGAAAGTCGTCTAAGTACGGAAAAACTGTCAGACCTTTCTTTCTTAGATAAGCCACTACCTCGATCATTAGCTTTGTAAAAACTCGAGGGGCTGATGATATGCCGAAGGGGAGAGAGGTGAATTGGTAATGAAGGTCGTGATGGTCTCTGACCGCGAACCTTAAGAACCGTTGAGAGCTGGGATGTATTGGTACATGATAGTAGGCGTCGGTCAGATCGACTAAGCACATTACTGAATTGCTTTGGAGCAAAGGGACTATAGATCTTAGGGTCTCCATCCTGAATTTTTGATAAGTAATGTATCTGTTCAGGCGCTTTAAGTTTATTATTGTGCGGTAGGATCCCTCCTTCTTCTTCACTAGGAAGGGGTTGGAATAGAAACCCCCTCCCTGTTCGGATAGAGGTACTTTCACCACTACCCCTTTTGCGAGTAATTCCCGGATGCCCACGTAAATGGGATGATTGAAGTCTGGGACCGCAACCTTGGTGACTAAAAACCTCTTTGGGGGAGGGTCCGAGAATTGTATTCTGTAACCCGACCTTACAATCCTCAGAGCCCAGGAGTTTGAGGATATTTCCTCCCAGCGGGGAAAAAACATCCTCAATCTCCCCCCCACCCTGATGTCACTGGTTTCCATTTCCTTTTTGGGGGGCAGAAGCGGGAGCCCTACCTCTCCCCCCTTTGGGGTAACTGAAACGGCCCGACTTGCCCTTACCAGTGTATTGACTACCTTGGTTGGAAGGGGCATGAAAGGGATACTTCCTTTTATAGACCTTCTCCTCCGGAAAACCCTTCTTTTTATCGGAGGCCCTCTCTAGGATCTTCTCTAGTTCAGGTCCGAAGACATATTCTCCAGAGAAAGGAATGCAACATAATCTGGATTTTGACACTTTGTCCCCCGACCAGCACTTCACCCACAAGGCACGGCGAGCTGCATTGGACAGATCCGCATCCTTTGCTGAAAAGCGTACTGACTCCGCGGAAGCGTCTGCCAAAAAAGCTGTAGCGGATTTTAACAGGGGAATGGCGCTCATAATCTCATTTGTAGAGGAATCGTTGGAGGCCCTATTCTCTAACTCAGAGAGCCAGATGAACATAGATCTGGCCACTGAGGTGGCTGCTATGTTCGACTTAAGCGTGAGCATGGCCGCTTCCCAGGATCTTCTCAGCAGGCCGTCAGCCTTTCTATCCAGTGGATCTCTGAGCTGAGAAGCATCCTCAAATGGTAGGCTGTTTTTTTTATTGACCCTAGCTACCTGGGCGTCAATCTTAGGGATGGTATTAAATGTTCTAGCTTCTTCCTGATCAAAGAGAAGCCGGTTTTGGAAAGATCTGGCGACACCTAGCCGTTTTTCCGGATCTGCCCATTCATCCAAAATCATCCCCTTGATGTTATCGTTAATAGGGAAGACTCTGGATTTCTTTACCCTGAGACCTCCAAACATTTCATCTTGTACTAATGGCGTAGAATGAACCTCCTCTACTCCCATAGTAGCTCTGACGGCTTTTAAAAGCTCGGGCATATCCTCAGAGGAGAAATAAAATTTCCTTCTGTTTTCTGAAAAATCCAGTTCAGAGAGCTTATCTTCATCCGCCATATGTTTAGAGGAGGAAGCTGAACCCCCATAAACCTCAGAGTCAGATGAAACATCATCGTCCGATTTGTGGCGTTTAGCAGGGGGCTCCGAAACAACAGGTTTCTCTGTTTGAAGAGAGGAAAAAGCTGCAAAGGAGGATTTAATCTCTTCCTGCATCATGGACTTAATCTCGTCCATGAGGGACGGTTGTTCCTCCCGGACAATCTTAGCAATGCAATCCCTGCACAGTTTCTTAGGGTAGTCATCAGGAAGTCGTTTGAGGCATGAAATACACTTCAATGACTTCTTGGGTTTTCTCAGAGTATCTTTTGCAGTCTGGAAAAGCCAAGAGAGAACCCCATTAATAATGTGCCCCGGTGAGAGAGGAAGAAAAAAAACTCTCCCCTATGGGGAACTTACGGACGGTAGAGTAGAGGCCTCGGTATGTTCAGAAGCAGACATCCTGAAGTACAGCCGAAATCAGGTAAGTACTCACCGCAGGACGCTGCAGCAGGAGAATCCATTTGAATTCTCCCGCCTCCTGAAGCCGGCCCCCTCCGTCCGCGTCACTTCCGGAAACGTCTGGCTACCCGGAAGTGACGAATTTGTATAGCGCCGCACGGCGCTGGGCGCACAAGCCGGCATTCCGTGCTCCGGGAGCAGGCCCCAGATGAACCGGAGGCGAGTCTCTAACGCAGGTACGCGACTCCATTCCACTTCTGGACCTTCATCTCCACGGCGGCTGCCTGCGGAGACCTTTCTCCGCCCCTGTCCTCTGTAGGGACAGGAAACACTGGTGTTTGGTGGTGGTAGGGGAGCATTTAAACCTTTCTCTGCTTCCTGCCCCTACAGAGGTCAGGGGTCAATCTCCTTGTATGGCCGTCGTGGTGATGATATGGAAACCTCATCTACATCTAATATAATAAAGAGCTGATTACTCCTGCTATCTTGTATTCTTCATTGGTTAAGTCCTCATGTGTCACCAGTTCACAAGTGCTCCCAGACAGGAGAAAGGGTTACAGGCTCAGACAGTTACCTCTGAAATTGGGCCCATCACCTCTCCTGTTTTCAATTCTGGAATATACTTTCATATGACTACCGTATGTTGTGCCAGTCCTCTTTTATTAACGCTAGACGTTTATGAATGAATTCCCAGCAGTCTGCCATAAAGGTCCAACTGGGTGTTACCAGTTGGGGAGTTGTCCCTGCACAGTCTCACACTATCCAATCAGTGCTGCCAGTAGCAGACTGTGCAGGAACACCCCCCCAACTGGTAACACATGGTTGGACCTTTATTGCAGGCTGCTGGCAATTCATTCATAAACGTCTATTAGGAATAATAGAGGAATGGCACAACAGAGCCATATTAAAAGATGCTCCAGAATAGTTTTTCTATAGTGAAAGTGACATGTCAGGATAGGTGCCAGGTGCTCTTTGAGCACATTTAGGCTACTTTCACATCTGCGTTTTCGCTGGATACGGCAGGGATCAGCAAAAACAAATCCGTTCAATAATACAACTGTCTGCATCCGTTCAGAATGGATCTGGTTGTATTATCTCTAAAATGAACAAGACGGATCCAGCACTAAAACCATTGTAAGTCAATGGCTGCGGATCCGGCATTTAGGTGCACCCCGTTCCGGTTTGTTCAGTTTTGTCCCCTATGATAATGATGGGGGACAAATCTGAAGCGTTTTCCTCCGGTATTGAGATCCTATGATGGATCTCAAAACCGGAAAGGAAAACGCAGATGTGAAAGTAGCCGTATACACTTCATTTCACACAATACACCTGGCTAGAAAGGTGGTGCAATTCACGAGGTATAACTAAAGGGCAGGCAGCCTAAATACCTTTATCATCTCCGCTTCACCGGCCGTCTTACTGTGTGCTACTAAGTCTCCTTCTTCATTGCAGCCAACAAAACAGCTGTTCGACGCCAGCAGAGCCGTCTTCCCCTGAAAGTGATCAGAGAACCCTGTGTAAGTAGAAAATACACCAGTGCACAATTCTGGAAAGTGCAATGGACTGTGAAGAGAATATATACTGCTGATCAATAACACCGATGGAATGGATTTAAGAAAAATATAACGTCTGCCATGGAATACATTTTATTGTCTAAATTGGTTCAAAATTCTGTGCGGACTAATTTCTCAATCATAACACAGAATGTTGTGTGAAAGAAGAGTCTGCTGACAGACATGGGTCGGGGCCAGGAAGTATATAAAGTATATATTACCATCTATCTATATATTTTAATCAATGGAGTACAGTAAAAATGACCTCTGAACGCTGCAGGTGCTGCTCCCCCAGCAGAGGGGCTGGGTTCATACATTGAGCCTGCAGGCCTGACCGTAATGCACTGGCTCCCCCAGCAGAGGGGCTGAGTTCATACATTGAGCCTACAGGCCTGACCGTAATGTACTGGCTCCCCCAGCAGAGGGGCTGGGTTCATACATTGAGCCTGCAGGCCTGTCCGTAATGCACTGGCTCCCCCAGCAGAGGGGCTGAGTTCATACATTGAGCCTGCAGGCCTGACCGTAATGCACTGGCTCCCCCAGTATACAAATTTCATTTTTGATAAATAGCCCCCTGCTCCTACCCATGCCTGTCATCAGTTGGCATTGACAACACTACTGACAGACTTCCTTTAACCCATTCAGTCCCAGAAGGTTTTTTGTTTTAGTTTTTCACGCCCTGGCTTTCAGGGGCAATGACTTTTTATTTTTCCCGTTTACATAGCCGGATGAGGGATTGTTTTTTTTTTGTTGCTCTTTCTAATTCCACCATTTAATAATGCACACGATGTAGTGGGGAGCTGGAAAAAAAATGCAATTCCGCAACAGTTTTATGGGTTTACCTAGACGGTAAAACTGACCTGTTACTTTCATTCTCCAGGTCAGTATGATTACAGCGATACCAAATCTAGATCGTTTTTTTTTTTTTTTTTCATTTTAAAACTGAAAAAAAAAAAACTTTGATAAATGTTTTTTTTTCTTCTTTTCATGGCCATAGTCTGACCCCCATAACTTTTTTGTAGTTAAGTGTACGGAGATCATTTATTGTGGGACAATCTGTACTTTTAATTGACCGCATTCTTTTTGATCACTTTTCATTAAAAAAAAATTTGGGAGGTGATGCGACCAGAGTCCAAAAACAATGAATCGGCCATTTTGACTTTTTTTTCCATTTTGCCGTTTGGGAAAACAATTTTTATATTTTAATACTATGGCATTTTCGCATGCAGCAATACCCATGGATATGCATTATTATTATTTTTGACCATTTGGGGAAAGGGAGGTAATTTGAATTTTTTAATTGTTTAAAACATTGAAGTGTATGAGAGTTTCAATGTATTCCTATGGAGTCCTGCTACAGGCATGGGCTGCACAGGAACTAATGTGCGGCATCTTCAGTTGCATCCGGCTCCCCAATCTCTGCCAGGGGGAGCCAGAGCACAAAAGGGTAATATCGATCACGGACTTTGGTCGCAGGTGTCTGGTGCATGAAGCAGCAGGCACCTGGCGGTTATAGTGCCTGCTGCACGCACAAGCGGGCGCCATGTTTAAAGTCCTGGCCAGCGCCGTACTGGTACAGCACTGGTTGGGGAAGGGATTAGGTAAATACCTCTCTAAAATAATAATTCTGCAAAACCTTTACTTAAAACTCAGCGTTGTGCCATTCCTCCATTACACCTACCAGAATTTTATTGAATAAACTGACAACTAAATGCTGCCAGTAGGGGGCGCGTTCCTGAACAGTTTGCCATCGTCCAATCAGTGCTGGCATTCCTCTTTAACAAGTGAAATGATAACAACCAGTTGTCAATATATATATTCATACATGTCTAGGAGGAATAACAGAGGAATGGCACATTACTTCTTTGAAAAGATGCTCCGGAATTACTACTTCTTAGGGAATACAAGTATTTTGTAAAACAGGAAACCTGACGATCCTCTTACAGCTATGACTATACCACTATAAACATACATCAGCACAAAAGTGTGCGCCTAAAAACGATGGGAAGCTGGAGATTTTAAACGATCATAGGCATTTATTAGAGCTTACGTCTTGAAACACAGGCTCCCATTGCTCCCTAGCGCCAATTGCATCTGCACGACCCACGACCAGGCCCTCCGAGTTTATTCCCAGGTACTTCCCATATCCAGACTTCAGTGCAATCCTTC
This sequence comes from Bufo bufo, assembly GCF_905171765.1. Lineage (NCBI taxonomy): Eukaryota > Metazoa > Chordata > Amphibia > Anura > Bufonidae > Bufo > Bufo bufo. Next base: position 714,911,813 of record NC_053390.1, on the reverse strand, counting down.
AAAAGAATGAGGTAAATAGATGAAATGTGTCATATAGCAGTTTTATGTACGTAGTAACAGGAGCCCCCTGTAATTACCTGGAGTCTGAGAGTTTAATAGCTGTGAACTGCTCTGGTGGAGCTGGACCCTCATCATCTGGAAGGAGAGGTAGAAACATTTCTTCAGGTAATGACTGGAATTGTAACAGGGATACGTCTATGTGATCCCACAAGCGGACAGGAGCCGCTTTACAATGTACATACCATAGGGAACTGCATAAACAGTAATCTCCTAATATACAATATATCCTTAGGCCCGTTTCACATCAATGTTATGCCGATCCGTCTGGCTGTGAACAGCCTGCTGGATCCGTCACTGCCGGGCGCTACCGGAATTCTGTCCGGCCCCATTAACTATAATGGGTACCAGCGGAGATCTGGCCACAACCCAGGAAATACAGTATGCAATAAATTGGCTGGATGAAAAAAGCTGCATGCAGTGGTTTTCGTCTAGCGGATTTTTGGCATGTTTGCCGGGTTGCGTCCGGATCTCCATCGGTCCCCATTATAGCCTGGGAGTGCTGGATACAGACATTTCTGGTGATGTCTAACTCAGATGGGCCAACTGAGCGGTCGATTGTCGAGAAGGAAGTGGTCTTTCCCAACAGTCGACTGCTCCTTCAGTGAATGAGAAGGAGCATTTACATGTAGTGATCTCCTTCACTCTATGAGGATGGGGCAATCACTATTGCGATCCCTCGTCCTCATACAGATCGCTGTTTAGACCCCACGATCGGCTGTCCAAAAGCCATGATCGGTGGTGCCAGCATGAGCGACAGGATCACCCGATGAAGGAGCTTTTCACTCGTTCATCAGGTAATCGACGGCACATTTAGAGGGCCAGATGATCAGGAACGGTCTAAATCCACCTTTACATAATAAAGTGTTTCAGCTCCATCTTGAAAAGGTCATGAACTGAGGGGAGTATAGATGAAAAGCTGTAGTGCTCGGGCGGCACTGCCAGGCTTTGTATGCTATGATCTGACAAGGACAGAGCCTGTAGTCATCCTGTCTATGCAGTTGTTATATCTGAACCTTATTATATGTATGATCATCATTATTAGGGATTTATATAGTGCCTTGACATTCTGTGGCCCTGTACAATGAAGCTTACAATCTATAGGGTAAAGGATAGAAATCTACAATAAGCATATTAGGGCGGATAATAGAGCGGCACTGATCGGGAACATGCAGTAATGGTTTCTGTTGTATAAGGATGAACAATCGTTACTACGATCGTTCGTCTCCATACAGTTTTACACTTTTAGGTGCCATATCATATATTCAGTCCCCCGACAAATGAGTCTTTTGTCGGCAGATTAGTGGCACTTTTACACTGGGGGACATCTATCAACCTATTTACACCACTACTTGCTTTTTAAGCAAAAAGGGACACACTTAGCAGGAGGGGACGAGGCTTTGCGTGGTTACAGCTGATGTCTGTGTCAGCCCCTAGCTGGTGTACACTTCAGTATCTGGTGCACGGACTGTCAGAGATACGACTAATGCATCTGCCTCTTAATAAATTAGGTGCAACTCTCTCTAGCGCACATGGATCAGGAATGGCGCGTAGGAACGCCAGTCCTGATAAATGTCCCTCTATGTAATGTTTTCTTATTATGAACATTCCCAATAGAAACTATTTCAACAAATTTATAATGGGTTATCCTATGAGTAATGTAAAAAATTAAAATCGGATAAGATATAGCACATGCCAATCTCTTTCTAACAAAGCTAGAACCAGCCCTGTACCTCACATGGATCCAGAGATCTCCCCATTCATTGCTCTGCTATATTTATATCAAGCTGACAGCTCAGGGGAGTGTCTTTGCTGCAGCTCAGGGGGCGTGTCCATGCTCTCCCTATCACGGCTCAGGGGGCGTGTCCATGCTCTCCCTATCACGGCTCAGGGGGCGTGTCCATGCTCTCCCTATCACGGCTCAGGGGGCGTGTCCATGCTCTCCCTATCACGGCTCAGGGGGCGTGTCCATGCTCTCCCCATCACGGCTCAGGGGGCAGTGGAAGGATGAAAGTGAGCATGTGCGGCCTTCTCAGTGAGCAGGTCAAAGAAACAAGAAAGAAAACAGCAGGTGGCGCTATACAGATACATTTTATTGAATAACTCAGTGGCTATGCTAAATTTTTAATTACATGCAATTACAAAAGCATTCAGATCCATGTGCTGGTTTGAAAAACTGTTAAATATTTTTCATGGGACAACCCCTTTAACTTGTCCACCATCGCTTATACCCCTGGCAAACTGCTGAAATTGTTGAAGGAGGTTATTGAAGACCATACAGAAAACACATGCCACCCATTAACTTGAATGGGTGAACATGTCATAAGTGGCCAAGCTGAGTCCACCCGAGCAAAAGCCACTCTTTCTTAGCAACTTTCAACTCTGGCGGTGGAGAGACCCCTTGCACGATGCCCATTTGCCCCAGTAGAGCCCATGGAATATGATGGTCTAACCAAGACAACTGCCTTAACCTTGTTTGACTTTGTTTAAAATATGACGAGTACAACAGGTTCACAGACCTCGAGATGGACACTAACCTATTCACTGAGAGCCATGTGGACCGCCATGTTTGTGGGGGAATGCCAACTATTCGACAAACTCACCCTTGTGTGGGGCTCCAATAGTAAACAGGCCAGTGTCCAGGGCATGGATGTAAGTTCCTTTGTCCATTTCAACAGCCACCGTCCCTGAAATGTCACCAAGGCATCTGACCACCCACCAGTTTCCTGAAATAAGCAGATGTTTAATTATAATGTAAAACATTACTGAAAAAAAAGCATAGTTTTAGGCTATAGACTGCCATAGATAAGCGGGTATTCCCCAAAGGAATAAATGGGAGCTGTAGGGCACCTTCACACACGGCAGATTTTGTGGCAGAAAGTTCCCCAACTGAAAATCAGTTTCATTCATTTGAATAAGCGGCTAGCACACGGATTTCTGCAGGCTCCATTAAGGCGAATGGAAAGCTCCCATAGAAACAGCAGATCATCTCGCTAAAAGTCTCACTGCACTTCTATCTACAGGCGCCTAAACCTGACCCATCATACCACTCAGATGTTCTCAGAGACTGGTGACAATGTGGAAAAGTATATACAATGTCTGTCACAGCAGCAGAGGATGTGATGGGGGCTGTCAATGTTCTCATGTGTCTCTTGGGGCTCATGGACCTCAGTGTGATATCGGTTTATACCCCAGATAGCACACTGAGCCATACACGTCAATGGGGCCATGCACACACCTGCTTTTATCATGTATCTGTGCCCAATCTGAGAACCTCACCAAAGCCCTCTCTAATGGAGCGAGGAAATGATGGCACGCACGTGGACGCCACGAGTTTCTCACTGATCTCTTTTTTGGTTTTGTACGGCCTTAGGACTTATGCACACGAACATTGTTTGGCTCCGCACTTCTCGAGACCCAGATGTTGACCCTTCACTTCGATGCGGACAGCACATGGAGTGCTCTGTTTCGTGGATCCACAAAAAAAATGAAAAAAATAGAACATGTCCAATTCTTGTCCGTTTTGCTATGGGCGACCCTTTCCTTTCCGCAAATTGCTGAATGCACACGGGCGTCATCGGTGTTTTGTCGTGTGCATGAGCTCTAAGGGTCCATTCACACGTCCGCAACTGTTTTGCCATCCGCAAATTGTGGATCCGCACTTGGCCGGCACTATAATAGAAATGTTTTTTCTTGTCCGTGTTCTATTTTTATGTGGGGCCGCGGAATGGAAACGCGGATGCGGACAGCACACAGTGTGCTGTCGGCATCTTTTGCGGCCCCCGTTGAAAATGAATGGGTCCGCAATCGTTCTGCAAAATTGTGGATCGGATGCGGACGTGTGACTGGACCCTTATGCAGAGATTCCATTGATCTGATTACGCAGGACGGTCACCACACTCACCCACAATATCCAAGCTATCTTCTTTCGATTCCTCTCTCTTCCTCTTACTGCTTTTATGTTTTTTCTTGCTGGAAGGAAAGGAGTAGTTTAGCGGTAGGTATAGTGCAGGGTTCAGGTCCGCAGGTACTGTGGGGTCCCTTCAGCCCTGATGAGAAGTTTTACAAAACACAAGGAGACCCGCCACTTCTACAATGGGGAATGTAAAGGGATTTCAGCTCCTGAAGATGCTTTGTAAAGCAGCAGCCGTATATGAGCCACCTTACAGCACAGAAAGAAGAATTAGCGGCTGCGTTACCTGTCCCTGCGGCAGGACTGTCCTAGGGGGCGCCCTAGTAGCAGAGGCATTTATTAGGGGCTCTCCTGCAGCAGTAAGACTGGGAATTGCTGGCTTAGAGCTGATTACAGATACTCCCCCTGACCTGCTGACACCTGTAGTGCCACATGGCCTTGGCTACTATAGAATAGATGACGTTTATTTGTTTCCTAAACTCCATTTTCTCTGTAAAACCAGAGTTTTTCCTCCTGTGCTGGACTCGCTCAGCTTCTCACCTTTTATCCTTCACTCCCTTCAGCACCAGCTTGGTGGATTTCACACGAGAATATTCAGCCATGGTGCCAGGAACGATGTCCTAACTGGTGGAGAAAAGAGGGACAATATAATAGATATGTCTGTGTATAATACAGTCTGGATAGTTTGTGGGCTGATTCTGCTGACTGCCCCATACACATGCATCCTCAGCCTGTGCCGATAGAGGAGAACGCCCCTACACACCTGACTATGAGAAATCACTATGCTGCAGGAGATGCGGTCGTGTGCATCAGGCCTTGGACATGACCTATGTCTGATACAAACTGTCCAGTCACTTATGGGTTTGCCATAAACCTGCCATTACGGTGCACTGGAGAAGTGATTCACCAGCCATTACTGTGCACTGGAGAAGTGATTCACCAGCCATTACTGTGCACTGGAGAAGTGATTCACCAGCCATTACTGTGCACTGGAGAAGTGATTCACCAGCCATTACTGTGCACTGGAGAAGTGATTCACCAGCCATTACTGTGCACTGGAGAAGTGATTCACCAGCCATTACTGTGCACTGGAGAAGTGATTCACCAGCCATTACTGTGCACTGGAGAAGTGATTCACCAGCCATTACTGTGCACTGGAGAAGTGATTCACCAGCCATTACTGTGCACTGGAGAAGTGATTCACCAGCCATTACTGTGCACTGGAGAAGTGATTCACCAGCCATTACTGTGCACTGGATTAGTGATTCACCAGCCATTACGGTGCACTGGATTAGTGATTCACCAGCCATTACGGTGCACAGGATTAGTGATTCACCAGCCATTACGGTGCACTGGATTAGTGATTCACCAGCCATTACGGTGCACAGGATTAGTGATTCACCAGCCATTACGGTGCACAGGATTAGTGATTCACCAGCCATTACGGTGCACTGGAAAACTGATTCACCAGCCATTACGGTGCACTAGAGAAGTGATTCACCAGCCATTACGGTGCACTAGAGAAGTGAGTCACCAGCCATTACAGTGCACTAGAGAAGTGAGTCACCAGCCATTACGGTGCACTAGAGAAGTGATTCACCAGCTATTACTGTGAACTGGAGAAGTGATTCACGTTTGTTATATATAAAGAAACAATCCATCTGTAATACCACTATAATAATAGGTGACACGTCGATTACCCCATTGTAACTGATGGAGCTTTCACTACCACAATAATGGCTCTGATGAGCACCGCACAGGGACACCATAGGGCAGGTATCATTGCTTCCGGCCCTGCTGTGTATAGGTCCCGTATCAATCATCAGTACGTACATAACACAACGACAGACCCCGCTCTGCTACACCGCACACAGCACCACTCACTTTTTTCCGGAACTGCTGCTGCTGCTACCTCATCACAACACGACGCAGCGGAAGTTTCCCCTGGAAAACAGCTCTCAACAGGGCCAACCATGATACAACCCTGGAACTAACAAGACGGTGCATGGTAATACTGCAGTTTAGGAGCGCCCTCTAGTGGCACTCATAGTAACCTGCTGGCTGGAAAGACCTAATGGTTCATCATTCACTACTCACTCCGCCTGGAGCAACAAGAAGTGATATCTGTATATATATTATTTATAGAACTCATTCTGCTGTACTATGCATGGTATATATGGAATTTCGAGCTCAGGCACAAGACCCTATTTTTCATCTGTGTGCTATCCAGTATCCACTTTTTTCTGCAGATGGGAGTAGTTGTACTCATTATGGCATTTCTCTCCATGTCGCGCCCTGGGCCGTGCAGTCATAGGAAGGATGCGCCTTTTCTTCATTCTTTTTGGTCCACACCCTGGTTTTGGGGCCCCTGCCTGACCTTAGGTGGGGTGCACTTGGTGCAGATGAGTTTTGAGGTGCAAAGCATGGTCACTAAATGATGTTACAGCAATGCAGGTGTAGGTGCACACAATGATAAGAGTTTACTGATAAAATAAAAATAATTATTACTTTATTATAAATATATTCCCAAATACCTTTCATTAGTTATAATGGCTTGCTTGGTCTAGGGAGCAATCATTAGGAGAAATAAAATGGCCGCCATCCTATTAGTACACACAACACCTGTCCTATTCACATAGCAGGACAAGTTACTTCAGATCACTGAGGTAAAGATCTGCCTCATCCTCCTCTCTGCTCTGCTTGTCAGGGATTAAGATCCTGAATACAGTTTAATATGATCTTCAGCTGAATTTCTGTAGGAATGGAGTTCATGAGGAGACATGAAGGGCAGAGATGAGGTGGGGATTTGGCTAATGAGCAGCAGCACTTGTATGCAGTCTCCATTACCACAGTCTGTCTTGTCCATCCTCTATGTACTTAAAGGGTTTCTGTCAGCAGGAAAATGGTTATTAACCTGGCTGACATTAGTGATGTACTAATGTCAGCTGAACATAACTATATTAGTGCCATCTTACTACGTGCCGCCATTATTGAGATTTTTTTTTTTTTTATAATATGCAAATTACCCTCTTGGTGCAGGGGGGGCGTTGCGCTGAATACTAAACGGGACGGCGCAGGCGCAAGATTTCCATGGCAGACAGGGCCAGTAAGAGGAGATCAGCGCTGCCTGGTCCTGTCAATCATGTGTAGCAGGGGCGTGGCCAGAGGTGGGAGAACGGAGCCTCTAGAACAGTGATGGTGAACCTTTTAGAGACCGAGTGCCCAAACTGCAACCCAAAACCCACTTATTTATCGCAAAGTGCCAGCACGACAATTTAACCTGAATAGCAATATAATATATCTTCCATGTACTTTATCATTTAGCTATGTCTGCCTACATTCAGTGCGCTGCCTGTGCTCGTGCTGTTCATAGTGTTCCCTGTGCTGATGAATGGCAGTCTAAGGTGTATTGGTACACCATAGACTTTTTACAGGGCGCGGGTGCCCACAGAGAGGGCTCTGAGTGCCCCCTCTGGCACCTGTGCCATAGGTTCGCCACCACTGCTCTAGGTGCAGGAGCAACGTCCCCACCCCCGCTCCTTGAGGCTCATTTGCATATTACAAAAGTTATTTTTTTCTCAATAACGGTGGCACACATTGAGATGGCACTAATATACTTATGTTCAGCTGACATTAGTACATCACTAATGTCAGCCTGGTTAATAACCATTTTCCTGCTGACAGAAACCCTCTAATGTTTCCTCACAAACTCCGTTCATACAGAGATGTAGCTAAAGATCATCTGTATTCATGATCATAATCCCTGACGAGCAGAGAGGAGGATGAGGCAGCTTTTTTCCTCAGTGTTCTGAAATAACTTGTCCTCCTGTGTGATTAGGACAGGTTTTGTGTGTACTAATTAGGCAGCAGCCATTTTTTCTTTCTTCTGATGATTGCTCCCTAGATAAAACAAGCCATTATAACTAATGAAAGGTATTTGTGAATATATTTATAAAAAGATAACATTTAGGTCTTTTAATTTTCTTAATTCCTGGCGAACCCCTTAGTCTTGTGCATGTGCAGTCCCTTAGGCTGTGTATGGGAGGCAAATGTCACCACCAGTTCTGTTAGAAGGTCTGACAGACGTCCTTCTCTACCTCTTGCATGACGTTCTTTGTTTTGGTTTCACTTTGTCATCTCCTTTCCTTCTCCCAGGTGTCACCTATTTAGACTAATCGTCTCCCTTTATATTCCCTCCCATACTGCCTCACTTTGCGGTTTATACTACTTCCTGAATGAAGTGTTCACTGCTGGAGGCTGCTGCTGCTGTTTTCTCAGATAAGTCTTTTCATGTATTGTGTTTCCTTGCTGGCTTGATTCTAAGTGACCCTGACTCCGTCCGTATTAAGTGCAGGGAGCCGGTGGTCGTGTCCCCTCACTATTATAGGGTTTTCAGGTGTCACACAGTCTTAGGTACGTGGACATGCAATCGTCTACCATTGAGACCCTTGCATGGGCATAGCAGTCAGGGAGAGCTCTTAGGGTTTTATAGGGCTCACCTATATGCTCCTTAGTTTGGGATCAAGCCAGTCGGACGTTTATTCATAAGTTCCAGCTATTTGCAACATCATCCGTGACCTTATAAACCGCCGTAACCGTCTTAAGCATGGATCCGGTTTCAGCCTTGATTGACCGCATGCAAGGTCTTTCGCTGGAGGTAGCAGATCTCTGTAAAACTGTGTCTCAGTTTCAGGTGACCGGTTCTGCTGGCGTTCATAGAGTTTGTTCCAAGCCTAAGATCTCGCTTCCGGATACGTTCTCCGGGGGTAGTGAGAATTTTGTTCGCTTTAGAGAGGGTTGCAAACTCCATTTTCGCCTACTTCCCCATTCCTCTGGTGATGAGGAGCAGAGGGTGGGGATCATCATCTCGCTGCTCAGGAATAACGCTCAGTCTTGGGCCTTTTTGCTGCCGGTGGGGGCACGGCCCCTTCGATTGGTAGATTAATTTTTTGTAGCCCTGGGGCAGATATATGATGACCCGGATCGTATTGCTCTGTCTGAATCTAAACTGCGTCTTTTATGCCAGGGTAAAAAGTCCGCAGAGATATATTGTTCTGAATTTCAGAGATGGGCAGCTGATACTGGTTGGAATGATGCTGCACTCCGAAGTCAATTTTGCCATGTCTTTCGGAAAGATTGAAAGATGAATTTGCTTTTCATGAGAGACCAGCCTCGTTAGAATCTGCCATGTCTCTAGCTGTTCGTATTGACAGGCATCTTAGAGAGAGAGAGAGGAGACTACTCCTTCCTGTCATATTCAGCCCAAGGACAGTGGGGCTGTCTCATTCACTGCGCAGGGGTCTCAGTCTCTCTCAATCCCCTCTGAGCAGGAGGCCATGCAGCTGGGTTTGCTTGCCTCTGATAGTAGAGGATTCAGCTCTCAGAGGAGGGTTTGTTTCTGTTGTGGGGGTATAAATCATTTGGCTAATGTTTGCTCCTCTAGGAGATTCATGGAGTTTTCTGAGGGTAATAAAAAAAAAAAAAGAAAGAAAAAACCCTCTAAAAACTTTCCATTTGCTACTATTGGCAAGGTTGATGTGGAAATTGAAGGTTTGGCGTTTGCTTGTAGTTCCCATTTTCTCCTATCTGCCAGGGTGGCGCTAGACAGCAAGAACATTGTTTGTGAGATTTTTGTAGATAGTGGAGCAGCTGTCAATCTCATTGATAATCAATTTGCAATAACGCATGGTTTCCAGGTATGCACTTTGGAAAAGGATATACCTGTTTTTGCTATCGATTCCGCTCCACTTTCTCAAAGATCGTTAAAGGGCTTAGTTCACAATATCCGTTTGACTGTGGGTGACGCTCATGTTGAGGATATGTCATGTTTCGTCCTAAGCGGATTACCTACTCCTCTAGTGTTGGGGCTACCCTGGCTCACTAAACATAACCCCACCATTGATTGGCAAGCAAGGCAAATAAATGGTTGGGGTGAGTTTTGCAGAGAGAATTGCCTCACGGCGTCTCTTTCAGAGGTTTCTACCAAGACTGTACCATCTTTTCTCTCTGAATTTTCGGATGTGTTTTCCGAGAGTGGTGTCCAGGAGTTGCCCCCTCACCGGGAGTACGACTGCCCTATTAATCTCATCCCAGGCGCCAAACTGCCAAAATCACGTTTATACAATCTCTCCCAACCTGAAAGAGTCGCTATGCGTACTTATATCTCTGAGAGTCTGAGAAAGAGACACATCCGACCCTCGAAGTCACCTGTTGCCGCTGGGTATTTTTTTGTTAAGAAAAAAGATGGTTCTTTAAGACCTTGTCTGGATTTCAGGGAGCTTAAAGGGATTCTCTCACCAGTTTTCAACCCTGTCAGCTAAACATATGCTGATGTTCAGGGCCTCATCACGATTCCTATTGTGTGCTTATAAATGTCATCTGTGGGCTTATTTAGCTAAAAAACAGCTTTTACTAACCTGTCAGTCAAACAAATAAGGTGCCCAAGGGGATGTGAAGCGATGCCAGGCGCACCCACCGCCGTTCGCGCCCAAAGCCACCTTTCTGGACTTCTGCGCCGCCTCCTAATCCTCTGTGCCGCCTCTCGCTCTCCCTCCCTCCCCCCTCCTCCTGCTGTAAGATCTCGCGCATACAGGGGTAGAGCGAAGTGCCGGCGCATGCGCACTTCGCTGGAAGAAGCCAAATGGAGAAGTCCGCACGGGCGCATCAGACAGAGGCCTGTGCGCACGCGCGAGATCTTACAGCAGGAGGAGGGGGGAGGGAGGGAGAGCGAGAGGCGATTCATGAATCAAATCTTCGGTTCATTCGCTGAGCTGACAATAAGCAAGTGACCCGAAGCTTAGGTTGCGCAATGCGCATGCGCGGATGCTTCGATTCACTTGCTGACTCGCTGAGTTGGCTCTTGGTCTGAGTCAGGAAGTTTATTCTTTAAAACCCTGTGTGTAATTATATACCCCACTGTAGGAAAAAACAAGCATCCAGGGAGGGAGGGGGGGGGGGGAATTTAACACTGGGGTAAATAATATAATTAACCACTTCCCATCTGGGCCCTTTGCCCCCTTCCTGACCAGGCCAAATTTTGCAAAACTGACATATCTCACTTTATGTGGTAATAACTTTGGAACACCTTTATTTATCCAAGTCATTCAGAGATTGTTTTCTCGTGACACATTGTACTTCATGATAGTCATAAATTTGAGTCAAAATATTTCACCTTTATTTATGAAAAAATCACAAATTTACCCAAAAATTTGAAAAATTCGCAATTTTCTAAATTTCAATTTCTCTGCTTTTAAAACAGAAAGTGATACCTCATAAAATATTTATTATTTAACATTCCCCATATGTCTACTTTATGTTGGCATCATTTTGGAAATGTCATTTTATTTTTTTAGGACGTTAGAAGGCTTAGAAGTTTAGAAGCAATCCTTCAAATTTTTAAGAAAATTGCCAAAACCCACTTTATAAGGACCAGTTCAGGTCTGAAGTCACTTTGTGGGGCCTACATAGTGGATACCCCCATAAATGACCCCATTGTAGAAACTACACCCCTCAAGGTATTCAAAACCGATTTTACAAACTTTGTTAACCCTTTAGGCGTTCCACAAGAATTAAAGGAAAATGGAGTTCAAATTTTTAAATTTCACTTTTTTGGCAGATTTTCCATTTTAATCAATTTTTTTCTTTAACACATCGATGGTTAACAGCCAAACAAAACTCAATATTTATTACCCAGATTCTGCAGTTTACAGAAACACCCCACATGTGGTCGTAAACTGCTGTATGGGCACACGGCAGGGCACAGAAGAAAAGGAACTCCACATGGTTTTTAGATGCCATGTTCCATTTGAAGCCCCCTGATGCACCCTTACAGTAGAAACTCCCAAGAAGTGACCCCATTTTGGAAACTAGAGGATAAGGTGCCAGTTTTATTAGTACTATTTTTGGGTACATATGATTTTTTGATCATTCATTATAACACTTTATGGGGCAAGGTGACCAAAAAATTGGTTGTTTTAGCACAGTTTCTATTTATTTATTTTTACAGCGTTCACCTGAGGGGTTCAGTCAAGTGACATTTTTATAGAGCAGATTGTTACGGACGTGGCGATACCTAATATGTATACTTTTTCTCATTTATTAAAGTTTTACACAATAATAGCATTTTTGAAACCAAAAAATTATGTTTTAATGTGTCCATGTTCTGAGAGCTATAGTTTTTTTATTTTTTGAGAGATTTTCTTATGTAGGGGCTCATTTTTTGCGGGATGAGGTGACGGTTTTATTGGTACTATTTTGTGGGACATACGCGTTTTTGATCACTTGGTGTTGCACCTTTTGTGATGCAAGGTGACAAAAATTGCTTGTTTTGACACAGTTTTTTTTATTTATTTTTTACGGTGTTCACCCGAGGGGTTAGGTCATGTGATATTTTTATAGAGCTGGTTTTTACGGACGCGGCAATACTAAATATGTCTATTTTATTTTATTTTTTCTATTTTTTTTTTTTTTTTTTTTTATTCCTTACTTGGGTTTTTTTTTTTTTTTACATGTGAAACTTTTTTTTATTTTATTTTTTCAACCCTTTATTTTATTTTTATTTTATTTTACACTTTTCGTCCCCCATAAGGTCATACAAGACCTCTGGGGGACATTTACTTCACTTTTTATTTTTTTTTACACTGTTGATTTCTCCTGTAACTGGGGCTGACATAGTAGCCCCAGTTACAGGAGAAATACACCCCTATAGAGGCTGTACAGCAGCAATCCTGCGCTGTACAGCCTCATAGCAGGGCTGATCGAGGTCTGTGAGAGACCTCACACAGCCCCTGCACAGTCCGGTCACGGCGGTCACATGACCGCCGGGCCGGAACAGGAAGCGCACAGCGCTTCCTGCTCTGCAGACACAGCGCTCGGTGAGCGCTGTGTCTGCAGCGATTGTGAAGGCAGGGACACCTGGGCACTGTCCCTGCCTTGTCTTAGGGTTGCCCTGCTGTCACTGACAGCGGGCAACCCGATCAGCAGCTGCACGATAAGCGTGCAGCTGCTATTTCTGACAGGACGTTTTAAAACGTGCTGTCAGAAATAGACGTCCACCCATAGGACGTTTATATCCTATGGGCGGACGTGAGGCGGTTAAAATGGAGGGTTAAATGTGTAAATGTATTTAAAAAAAATACATCTCTCTCAATAGTTCTATAGCTACTGAATGAGACAGAAGAAGATGCCTTTAACATATATATCTCCTTGAGAAGCCAATTTCACCCTAAAGGGTTAATTCAACCTGTAATCTAAACTCTGTCCTGTCACTTCTCTTATCTCTCTGCTCTGCTGTCAGTAAACCTTTCCGGGATATATTGTCTCACATGCGGGTGTCAGGGAGCCGCTATCTAATAGCGGGAGACTCCCTGAACCTCCGGGAGACTTGAGATCCCTGTTAAGTGCAGTCGAGACTTTATAACAGAGAAGAATATTTTTCAGACAGTCTCTTATAACTTTCATAGGTCTTATTCAATTTTGTACACCTGGCCTTTAATTGATCTTCATTATAGCCTGATCCATGTGCTGCATCCATACATTGTTTAGGCCTCTTTCACACTTGCGTTGTTGGGATCCGGCATGCACTTCCGTTGCCGGAGGTGCCTGCCGGATCCGTAACAACGCAAGTGTACTGAAAGCATTTGAAGACGGAACCGTCTTCCAAATGCGTTCAGTGTTACTATGGCACCCAGGACGCTATTAAAGTCCTGGTTGCCATAGTAGGAGCGGGGAGCGGGGGAGCGGTATACTTACAGTCCGTGCGGCTCCCCGGGCGCTCCAGAATGACGTCAGAGCGCCCCATGCGCATGGATGACGTGATCCATGTGATCACATGATCCATGCGCTTGGGGCGCCCTGACGTCACTCTGGAGCGCCCGGGGAGCCGCACGGACGGTAAGTATGCTGCTCCCCTGCTCCCCGCTACACTTACCATGGCTGTCAGGACTTTAGCGTCCCGGCAGCCATGGTAACTATTCAGAAAAAGCTAAACGTCGGGTCCGGCAATGCGCCGAAACGACGTTTAGCTTAAGGCCGGATCCGGATCAATGCCTTTCAATGGGCATTGATCCCGGATCCGGCCTTGCGGCAAGTCTTCAGGATTTTTGGCCGGAGCAAAAAGCGCAGCATGCTGCGGTATTTTCTCCGGCCAAAAAACGTTCCGTACCGGAACTGAAGACATCCTGATGCATCCTGAACGGATTACTCTCCATTCAGAATGCATTAGGATAATCCTGATCAGTATTCTTCCGGCATAGAGCCCCGACGACGGAACTCTATGCCGGAAGACAATAACGCAAGTGTGAAAGAGCCCTTAGTCTTTTCCCACAAACTAGATAAGTTATTACATATCTCAATTTTGTTACTTAGGAGGGCCTCTTTCATTTTTAATGAGGGCTTGGGCCTTTTAGGGTATTTTCACACTTGCGGCAGGACGGATCCGACAGGCTGTTCACCATGTCGGATCCGTCCTGCGGCTGTTTCGCCGTGCCCCCGGGCCGCCGCTCCGTCCCCATTGACTATAATGGGGATGGGGGCGGAGCTCCGGCGCAGCACGGCGGTGCACGGCTTAAGGCCGCCGGACTAAAATTACTGCATGTCAGGTTTTTTAGTCCGGCGGCTTTCTCCGTGCACCGCCGTGCTGCGCCGGAGCTCCGCCCCCATCCCCATTATAGTCAATGGGGACGGAGCGGGGGCACGGCGAACAGCCACAGGACGGATCCGACATGCTAAACAGCATGTCGGATCCGTCCTGCCGCAAGTGTGAAACTAGCCTTAGCTGTGTCTGCCATTTCCATTTGTAACACAGCAGATACCTCTAGTGGTAGTTCAGTCTTTTATTAGCTTACAATGTTGGCCGGGGGCCAGAAAGGCAGTCACATGACCTCCTACTGCAGGTGGTGTTTTGAGTTAAGCCTTGCAATGTATCAATATGATGGGCTCTGCCCAGTAACTTGATAGCAGGCAGATATTTGCCTCAGAAAAACAGGGCTGAATGCAGTTTCTTGCCTGTATGAAAACTACAATTGCTAGAAGCTTCTGCGATCCTCAGTGAATGCAGTGCGGAGCAGGATATGATGAAAAAGTCTTACACAAGCGGTGCAATTACCCTTCACTGCAGCAAGCAGGAGACTAATGATGATGTCTTATTACTTGGAGGGGGGGGGGGGGATATTCTATCCTTAGCAAGAGAAGGAGAGTATTAAGGTAATTCTTTTACTGTCGTATTTCGAAAGTCAGCTATATACAATCACACACCTGTGTAGAGCAACCTCTATGCGCACGGAAGTGACTTGTTGAATTTGACTTTCTCCACTAACCGCTTACGCATCAGACACCCAGGCGTTATTCAAGTAGCCTTTTAACCACCTCAGCCCCCAGTGCTTAAACACCCAAGCAAGTTATAAGAACTTCTAAAGCGCAGGCAGAAGAAAAACTAGCTCAGTCTATGAAAAAAGGGGATAAGACATTCTTCAGATATATAAATGAAAAAAGGAAATTAAAACAAGGAATAACTAAATTAAAAACAAAGGACGGAAGGTATGTAGAAGAGAATAAAGGGCTAGCCGACTGCCTTAATGAATACTTCTGTTCAGTTTTTACAAAAGAAAAAGGAGAAGGACCTCCACTAGAAAGAATGACTATTAAATCGTTTGATGCATGTATCTTTACAGAGGAAGATGTTCTAAGTTTGCTGTCTAAGGTGAAGACAGATAAGTCACAGGGGCCTGATGAGATACACCCAAAATTATTAAAAGAGCTTAGTGGTGAGCTGGCAAAACCGTTAACAGATTTATTTAACCAATCATTAGTAACAGGAGTCGTCCCGGAAGATTGGAAATTGGCAAATGTCGTGCCCATTCACAAGAAAGGTAGTAGGGAGGAATCGAGCAACTATAGACCAGTGAGTCTGACATCAATAGTAGGCAAATTAATGGAAACCCTATTAAAGGATAGGATTGTGGAACATCTAAAATCCCATGGATTGCAAGAGGAAAAACAACATGGGTTTACTTCAGGGAGATCATGTCAAACAAATCTTATAGATTTTTTTGACTGGGTGAATAAAATAATAGACGGTGGAGGTGCAGTAGACATCGCATATCTAGATTTTAGTAAGGCTTTTGACACTGTCCCACATAGAAGACTTATCAATAAACTGCAGTCATTGAGCATGGACTCCCATATTGTTGAGTGGATTAGGCAGTGGCTGAGTGACAGACAACAGAGGGTTGTAGTCAATGGAGAACATTCAAAACAAGGTAATGTTACCAGTGGGGTTCCACAGGGATCTGTACTGGGACCGATTTTGTTTAATATCTTCATAAGTGATATTGCAAAAGGCCTCGCTGGTAAGGTTTGTCTTTTTGCTGATGACACAAAGATATGTAACAGGGTTGATGTTCCTGGAGGGAAACGCCAAATGGAAAAGGATTTAGGAAAACTAGAAGAATGGTCAGAACTCTGGAAACTGAAATTTAATGTGGATAAGTGCAAGATAATGCACCTGGGGCGTAAAAACCCAAGGGCAGAATATAGAATATTTGACACAGTCCTGACCTCAGTATCTGAGGAAAGGGATTTAGGAGTAATTATTTCAGAAGACTTAAAGGTGGGAAGACAATGTAATAGAGCAGCACGAAATGCCAGCAGAATGCTTGGATGTATAGGGAGAGGTATAAGCAGTAGAAAGAGTGAAGTGCTTATGCCGCTGTACAGAACACTGGTGAGACCTCACTTGGAGTATTGTGCGCAGTACTGGAGGCCATATCTCCAGAAGGATATAGATACTCTAGAGAGAGTTCAGAGAAGAGCTACTAAACTAGTACATGGATTGCAGGATAAAACTTACCAGGAAAGGTTAAAGGACCTTAATATGTATAGCTTGGAAGAAAGAAGAGACAGAGGGGATATGATAGAAACTTTTAAATACATAAAGGGAATCAACTCGGTAAAGGAAGAGAGCATATTTAAAAGAAGAAAAACTACCACAAGAGGACACAGTTTTAAATTAGAGGGGCAAAGGTTTAAAAGTAATATAAGGAAGTATTACTTTACTGAGAGAGTAGTGGATGCATGGAATAGCCTTCCTGCAGAAGTGGTAGCTGCAAATACAGTGAAGGGGTTTAAGCATGCATGGGATAGGCATAAGGCCATCCTTCATATAAGATAGGGCCGGGGGCTATCCATAGTATTCAGTATATTGGGCAGACTAGATGGGCCAAATGGTTCTTATCTGCCGACACATTCTATGTTTCTATGTTTCTATAAGACCAGGCCACTTTTTACACTTCTGACCTACACTACTTTTACCGTTTATTGCTCGGTCATGCAACTTACCACCCAAATGAATTTTACCTCCTTTTCTTCTCACTAATAGAGCTTTCATTTGGTGGTATTTCATTGCTGCTGACATTTTTACTTTTTTTGTTATTAATCGAAATTTAACGATTTATTTGCAAAAAAATGACATTTTTCACTTTCAGTTGTAAAATTTTGCAAAAAAAACGAGATCCATATATAAATTTTGCTCTAAATTTATTGTTCTACATGTCTTTGATAAAAAAAAATGTTTGGGTAAAAAAAAAATGGTTTGGGTAAAAGTTATAGCGTTTACAAACTATGGTACAAAAATTTGAATTTCCGCTTTTTGAAGCAGCTCTGACTTTCTGAGCACCTGTCATGTTTCCTGAGGTTCTACAATGGCCAGACAGTACAAACACCCCACAAATGACCCCATTTCGGAAAGTAGACACCCTAAGGTATTCACTGATGGGCATAGTGAGTTCATAGAACTTTTTATTTTTTGTTACAAGTTAGCGGAAAATGATGATTTTTATTTTATTTATTTTCTTTCTTACAAAGTCTCATATTCCACTAACTTGTGACAAAAAATAAAAACTTCCATGAACTCACTATGCCCATAAGCGAATACCTTGGGGTGTCTTCTTTCCAAAATGGGGTCACTTGTGGGGTAGTTATACTGCCCTGGCATTCTAGGGGCCCAAATGTGTGGTAAGTAGTTTGAAATCAAATTCTGTAAAAAATGGCTGCTGAAATCCGAAAGGTGCTCTTTGGAATGTGGGCCCCTTTGCCCACCTAGGCTGCAAAAAAGTGTCACACATCTGGTATCTCCGTACTCAGGAGAAGTTGGGGAATGTGTTTTGGGGTGTCTTTTTACATATACCCATGCTGGGTGTGATAAATATCTTGGTCAAATGCCAACTTTGTATAAAAAAATGGGAAAAGTTGTCTTTTGCCAAGATATTTCTCTCACCCAGCATGGGTATATGTAAAATGACACCCCAAAACACATTCCCCAACTTCTCCTGAATACGGAGATACCAGATGTGTGACACTTTTTTGCAGCCTAGGTGGGCAAAGGGGCCCATATTCCAAAGAGCACCTTTCGGATTTCACTGGTCATTTTTTACAGAATTTGATTTCAAACTCCTTACCACACATTTGGGCCCCTAGAATGCCAGGGCAGTATAACTACCCCACAAGTGACCCCATTTTGGAAAGAAGACACCCCAAGGTATTCGCTGATGGGCATAGTGAGTTCATGGAAGTTTTTATTTTTTGTCACAAGTTAGTGGAATATGAGACTTTGTAAGGAAAAAAAATAAAATAAAAAATCATCATTTTCCACTAACTTGTGACAAAAAATAAAAAATTCTAGGAACTTGCCATGCCCCTCACGGAGTACCTTGGGGTGTCTTCTTTCCAAAATGGGGTCACTTGTGGGGTAGTTATACTGCCCTGGCATTTTCCAGGGGCCCTAATGTGTTGTAAGTAGGTAAATAACCTGTGAAATCCGAAAGGTGCTCTTTGGAATGTGGGCCCCTTTGCCCACCTTGGCAGCAAAAAAGTGTCACACATGTGGTATCGCCGTATTCAGGAGAAGTTGGGGAATGTGTTTTGTGGTGTCATTTTACATATACCCATGCTGGGTGAGATAAATATCTTGGTCAAATGCCAACTTTGTATAAAAAAATGGGAAAAGTTGTCTTTTGCCAAGATATTTCTCTCACCCAGCATGGGTATATGTAAAATGACACCCCAAAACACATTGCCCAACTTCTCCTGAGTACGGCGATACCAGATGTGTGACACTTTTTTGCAGCCTAGATGCGCAAAGGGGCCCACATTCCTTTTATGAGGGCATTTTTAGACATTTGGATCCCAGACTTCTTCTCACGCTTTAGGGCCCCTAGAATGCCAGGGCAGTATAAATACCCCACATGTGACCCCATTTTGGAAAGAAGACACCCCAAGGTATTCAATGAGGGGCATGGCGAGTTCATAGAAATTTTATTTTTTTGGCACAAGTTAGCGGAAATTGATTTTATTTATTTTTTTCTCACAAAGTCTCCCTTTCCGCTAACTTGGGACAAAAATTTCAATCTTTCATGGACTCAATAAGCCCCTCAGCGAATACCTTGGGGTGTCTTCTTTCCAAAATGGTGTTATTTGTGGGGTGTTTGTACTGCCCTGGCATTTGAGGGTCTCCGCAATCATTACATGTATGCCCAGCATTAGGAGTTTCTGCTATTCTCCTTATATTGAGCATACGGGTAATGAGATTTTTTTTTTCCGTTCAGCCTCTGGGCTGAAAGAAAAAAATGAACGGCACAGATTTCTTCATTCGCATCGATCAATGTGGATGAAAAAATCTCTGCCAAAAAAAGAAAAAGGAGGGGAAAGGCGTCTGCCAGGACATAGGAGCTCCGCCCAACATCCATACCCACTTCAGCTCGTATGCCCTGGCAAACCAGATTTCTCCATTCACATCAATCGATGTGGATGAATAAATCATTACCGGGATTTTTTTTTTTATATATACAAAGTGTTTGCCAAAGTATATGAACACCGCCACCTCCTCAGCTCATATGCCTCGACAAACGTATCTTTTACTGCAGAGGAGAAATCTCGTCTTGCAGCGCCGCATACACCGACTTGCGTGTAATCTGACAGCAGCGCAATGCTTCTGTCCGAATGCACATCAGTGCTGCAGCTGGTCGATCGGTTGGTCCACCTGAAAGGTAAAAAAAACAAAACAAAAAAGAAAAAAACAGGCCGCAAAGCAATAACTTTATTAACTGTTGAACAGAACATAGAAACTTTTTTTAAACTTTTTTAACTGAACGTTTAACTTTTTTACTTACCGGTAAATACTCACGGAATACCTTGGGGTGTCTTCTTTCCGAAATGGGGTCACATGTGGGGTATTTATACTGCCCTGGCATTCTAGGGGCCCTAAAGCGTGAGAAGAAGTCTGGAATATAAATGTCTAAAAATTTTTACGCATTTGGATTCCGTGAGGGGTATGGTGAGTTCATGTGAGATTTTATTTTTTGACACAAGTTAGTGGAATATGAGACTTTGTAAGAAAAAAAAAATAATTTTCACTAACTTGGGCCAAAAAAAGTCTGAAAGGAGCCTTACAGGGGGGTGATCAATGACAGGGGGGTGATCAATGACAGGGGGGTGATCAGGGAGTCTATATGGGGTGATCACCACAGTCATTGATCACGCCCCTGTAAGGCTCCATTCAGATGTCCGTATGCGTTTTGCGGATCCGATCCATCTATCAGTGGATCCGTAAAAATCATGCGGACATCTGAATGGAGCTTTACAGGGGTGTGATCAATGACAGGGGGGTAATCAATGACAGGGGGGTGATCAGGGAGTCTATATGGGGTGATCACCACAGTCATTGATCACGCCCCTGTAAGGCTTTATTCAGACGTCCGTATGCGTTTTGCGGATCCGATCCATCTATCAGTGGATCCGTAAAAATCATGCGGACATCTGAATGGATCTTACAGGGGGGTAATCAATGACAGGGGGGTGATCAGGGAGTCTATATGGGGTGATCACCACAGTCATTGATCACGCCCCTGTAAGGCTTTATTCAGACGTCCGTATGCGTTTTGCGGATCCGATCCATCTATCAGTGGATCCGTAAAAATCATGCGGACATCTGAATGGAGATTGACAGGGGGGTAATCAATGACAGGGGGGTGATCAGGGAGTCTATATGGGGTGATCAGGGGTGATCAAGGGTGATCAAGGGTGAATAAGGGGTTAATAAGTGACAGGGGGGGGGGGTGTAGTGTAGTGGTGCTTGGTGCAACATATTACTGAGCTGCCTGTGTCCTCTGGTGGTCGATCCAAACAAAGGGGACCACCAGAGGACCAGGTAGCAGGTATATTAGACGCTGTTATCAAAACAGCGTCTAATATACCTGTTAAGGATTAAAAAAATCACATCTCCAGCCTGCCAGCGAACGATCGCCGCTGGCAGGCTGGAGATCAACTCTCTTACCTTCCGATCCTGTGAACGCGCGCGCCTGTGTGCGCACGTTCACAGGAAATCTCGCGTCTCGCGAGAGGACGCGCCGGCGCGTCCACCCAGAAGAGCAGGGCCGCCGCAAAGACGCAATCCTGCGTACGGCGGTCCTGAGGAGGTTAATACGGAGATTGTATTACAAGATGTTGCAGGGTAATCCAGATGGTAAAAGAATTATGCCAACAATAAACTCCTAGCTCAGAAAATGGATGCTGCTACTTAGAAGCTGAGCACACTATGAGCAAGGCATCACTGGCAAAACAGGGAGTGGCTAGGCTAAACTAACTAGAACCTTAAAACGGGGGGGGGGGGGGGGAGAGGAGCATACCAATACACAATGCAAGATACTGGAACAGAACAGCAGTGGTGGCTGCGGCAGGCTGGACCACCACATCAGAGCCACGATTGTCCCAGACCACTTTATGGTGTCGCTGCATATGTTGTAGCAGGGCAGTGATGCCAACATTGGCCCCCTGGCAAAGCCTCACCTTCAGCCCACAGATTTGACATATGGCCATGTTCACGAGTCTTGACAAAAAACTGCCACACCGCCGAGCAGCTGATTTCCCCCTCAACACTCCGCACTGACTGCTAGTGCCGCTGCTTGCGTTAACCCATGCACCACTTCTTTCCGGGCAGCTAGGCTGCTGCCAAGCGGGTGGTCTACCCCAGGCCCATTTCGCTGCCGACCTCCCACTGCTGCCACCCTGTTGACTTCCAGCCATGCTACCACGTTGCTGGTTCAGCCGCTGCCTCGTGGGCAAGCTGCCACCCTCTTCTCTCCCGATGATGATGAAACCCCTTCTTCACCCTGCTCCCAAGTGCGATCAGCTTCATAATCATCGAGTAATGTCTGCAAGTCACTGGTGTCCTTCTCAACGCTCTCTGGGTCAGGAGCCTGACCGCTCGCAACACCACCTCCCACACCACTCTCCTCATTACTACATGCCCGCCTAGTGGAGGAAGCCGCGGATGTCTCCTTCAAATATTGACCAGGCATTAGCTGCTGACTGTCCTCGAGTAGCTTGTCCTCGCTGAATAGTAGAGCTGAGCCCACAGCAGATAATAATTCTGTGGCTGAGGGAACAGAAAAGGACAGAGGCAGTTTGAGGACAGGTGAGGGCACAGGGCCTGATCCCGGGCCATGACAACTAAAGGTTGTGTCTGACGATCCCACCGACTGTTGGCTGGGGGTGTCCAATGTCACTTGGGATGAATTGGATGACCGAGTTAATCAATCAATAACCGCTGGGTTGCTGGTCAAGACATGACCAGTAGATGACACTGGGAGCTCAGGCCTCTCGCTGCGACTCCTGCTGCCAAGGCCCCTTAATCTGTTGCAACCTCTGCCTGTGCCAGAAACAGTTATGCCTCTGCCACTCCTTGTGCATGTCCTGGCACTTCTCTGTCTGACATACTTTTAGCTGAACTAAAATAATTAAAAGCAAATAAAAACAACCCTAAAAGCTCAGAATATATTTCTCTTTTTGGACAGAAATATGCAATGAGTAGGAAAGGGGTACGCTGACGCCAAATTATGCAATGGGTCAGGATATGGATATAATAGTCTATAGCAGGGGTACTCAACTAGTTTTATTAAAGGTCCACATACCTGGGTCTGCAGTCAGGTGAAGGTCCGAGCTGAACGCCAACAGTAAAGATGCCATGCGATCATGTGATCCATGCGCGTGGGGCGCTCTGAAGTTATAGTGGAGCGCCCTGGGTAAGTCCCAGAATTAGTAATGGCCACATTAGTGGCCAGTAAGAATAGTGTCCCCATTAGTGCCCCCAGTAAGAGTAATGCCCCCATTAGTGCCCCCTTCTCTGCTTTTACAAAAAAAAAAAAAATTAGCATTCACCTGGCTGCGGTTAACATTCGCTGCTGACTGCAAGCTCAGGACCGGTGCTCCAACGTGATGACGTCTTGTAGGTCCTGTCCTGAGCTTCTAGTCAGCAGGGAGTGTTCTCCAAAGCGTAAGCAAATGGAGGTGGAGGTACCGTAATTTTATTTATTTTTTTACTAGCACAAGTAGCGGTGGAGGTAAAGGCTGTACTAATGGGCGTTCCATGATGGAAGCGCTCATTAGTAAGGGTACTTTCACACTTGCAGCAGGACGGATCCGACAGGCTGCTCACTCTGTCAGATCCATCTTGCCACTACTTCGCCGTGCCGCTGCTCTCTGCCCATCGACTATAATGGGGATGGGGGCAGAGCTACGGCGCAGCACGGTGAGAGGGCGCCAGACTAAAAGTACTACATGTCCGACTTTTCGTCTGGCGGCCTCACGCCGTGCACTGCCATGCTGCGCTGTAGCTCCACTCCCGCTATAGTCAATGGGGAGTGGCAGTCCGGTGAAATAGCGGCAGGACGGATCTGACAGGGAGAACAGCCTGTCGGATCCGTCCTGCCGCAAGTGTGAAAGTACCTTAACAGTCCTTACAGGAAAATTCTGGCACCGGCAAGGGAACTAAAATACCAGCCTTGCTGGTGAACTACTGGCCGGGTGGCAACCCAAGCCACAGAACAGACATATGATAGTTTTGTTCCGCATCCAATTACCATTATTGGGGGATTGGATGCGGACCCCCTTTATAACAATGGGGCCACAAGAGATGCAGACAGCACACTGTGTGCTGTCTGCATCTTTTTCCGCTCCATTAAAACTAAGGGGTCCGCATCCAATGCCCCAGGTTACCTTTAATTTTAAAGAAGATGGCCCAGGAGAGATGGGAACACGACACTGACTGGAGTCCTTTCCTGCAGTCAGTGACGTGTCCCCGCCTCTCTGTAGCCCTCTCCACGCGCCCCTTCCTTCCCAAATGTGACATTTATTTCATTGGTGGCAGTGGTGATGTCCCTCCCCTCTCCAGCAGCACGTAAGTGTCCTTTGGAGCTTGAAGCTCCCTTACGTGCTGCCGCTGCTGCAGGGGAGGAGGGACCTGTGAGTGCACTGAGGGAGAAAGCTCCCTCCACGTGCAGGTGCCGGATGAAAGCGCTGGTGCCTGCATGTGGAGGGAGCCGTCTCTCACTCCGCCCCTGGGGCAGGAAGAAGTGCGCCGGTACCAGAGTGTGCAGGAGAGGAGGAGCGCTACATGTGGAGGGAGCCCTGTCTCACTGCGCTCTGGGACAGGAGAAAGTGCGCCGGTAAGCTCCTCCTCCTGCACGGTACAGTGTGCAGGAGAGGAGGAGCGCTCTGAAGGATGGCCGGGGTCCGGACAACTTGCGGCCACGGTCCGTATTTGGACCGCGGTCCGCCAGTTGAGTACCCCTGTTCTATAGTTTTGTTTGTGACGCCAATTGCAGCATGCACAGGTTACTATCACAGGGCCCTTTAAAGGTGTTATAACTCACGCCCTAGGTTAGGAATGCCAGAGTGGTGTAATGTCTCTATATGGTGGTAATAATGGTGTCAACGGTGTCTCCTACCTGCGTACGGCTGGACTCCTGGCTCACTAGCAATAAATTGAGTATAGTGCTAGTAGGAGTAATAGAGGGATTTTGCAGCAGAAATTGAGATCCAGACCTTTGGTAAAGTTCAAACTTGTCTTTACTGATTGTAACTTTCATCCAAGCAAGATACAGCTTTTTGTCTTTGGTCCCAGCAGGTATTGGCAATGGTTGGCAGGAATTTATCTTCTGCTCTATCAACCTGGAGCTTGCAGGGAAGGACGTCTGCTTTATAGCTCTATACTGTGGCAGGAATTTGGCTTCTGCACTCTCTATCTTCTGCTGTATGGGGACTGACTAGCTGAGGAGGAATATGGCTTCTCCTGGGTCTCTGGACTTTACTCACAGTTATCTTCTCAGGGTATGCTTTCTTCCTGGACCTGGAGTTTGTCTGCTTGCTTCATCCAGCTGAGGCTGCAGGGCTCAGGCTGGGGATTTGATCAATGTCTCAGCCGAGACAAGATCCTGGCTTTCTTCTCTATCTCGGGGAGCTCCTAACACGCACACCCTACCCCTAGCAGGGGGTGGGCTACACTCAACCAAACTTCCTTTTCCACCCAAGGTGTAGGATGTGGGAACAGTCCACACCTCCACAGAGGGGGAGCTAAGCTAGAATGAACCATTCCAGCCTAGATGTACTAAACTGTAACTAATTCCTTACCAATCCATGGAATATTACAAGGAAATTTACATTTAATAAAGTTTTAGATGCACATTTGTGGAGACATGAGCAAAATCATATCAGATGACAATGTAAAGGCTCTTAACAGATGGTTGCAGGGTAGAGGCGTATAGTAGCACAACTCTGGGGTGTTATAAATAGGCTACTAACCACTTTTAGCACAAATACAAGTAAACATGAACTGCCTATATATTTCTAGTTTTGGACTGAAATAGGCCACTAAATTATTATAGCAGAAATAAAAACAAATGTGACCTGCGTATATATTTCTCGTATTCGACTGAAAAAGGCCAATAAACGCTTTTAGCGTAAATAACTTGAAAAGTTAACTGCGTATATTTTTCTCTTATTGTACTGAACTGGCAATAAATGGTTTGAACGCAAATAACACCAAATGTCAACTGTGTGTATGAAATAACTGCAGAAGTGACCTGTTGAACTGAAATAGGCCACTATACGCTTTCAACAGAAATTACTGCAACAGTGCAGTGGGTATATATTTTTCATGCATTACTGAAATATGGCCTTATACTCTTTCACCAGAAATAACTGCAACAGTGCAGTGGGTATATACTTTTCTTGTATTACTGAAATAAGGCCATTATACGCTTTCACCAAAAATAACTGCAACAGTGCAGTGGGTATATATTTCTCTTTTTTTACTGAAATACTGCCCTATACGCCTTCACCAGAAATTACTGCAACAGTGCAGTGGGTATATATTTTTCTTGTATTACTGAAATACGGCCTTATACTCTTTCACCAGAAACTACTGCAAGAGTGCAGTGGGTATATATATTTCTTGTATTACTGAAATACGGCCTTATACTCTTTCACCATAAATTACTGCAACAGTGCAGTGGGTATATATTTTTCTTGTATTACTGAAATAATGAAAATTTATTCACCGAAATGTTTGTTTCCTGGAGTCCGTAGGCAGCACATAACGAAAGGGTTAAGTCCCCTAGGTACAACCAGGATAGAGACACATTAGAAAGCAATAAACTTAATGAATCCTTCAATTAGCTGGCTAATTGGTAACACACGACACCAGAACCCTGTACTTGTATGCAGCAATAAATTTAATAAGGGGGCGGGGGGAAGCTGCAGGAAACAAAAATTTTGGTGAGTAAATTTTCATTTTCCTGATCGTCCTTGGCAGCACATAACGAAAGGCACTTGATAAGCAGTACTCATTGGGGGGGGGGGGGGGCGCAGCTGCTAATATGTCTAGCCTGTAGTGCCTCATGAATGTAGAAACAGAAGACCACGTAGCCGCCTTACAGATTTAGTCAAGAGAAACCTGTGCCAATTCTGCCCAGGATGAAGCTGTAGTTCTTGTAGAGTGCGATTTTAATCCAATGGGGCAATCTAGGTCAGCAGCCATATAAGATTCTTCAATTGAGCGTTTGATCCACCTTGCTAGTGTTGCTTTGCTATCTCTCTTTCCTTTGTTTGGCCCTTGAATCTGAAAAATAATCCTTCTGATTTTCTGAAGGAGGCAGTAGCTTAAAGATATGCCAGAAAAGCTCTTTTAACATCCAATAGATGCCAATCAACTTGTTCTTGAGGATCTGAGTTAAGAACTGGAAGGGAAATTTCTTGGTTAATGTTCACCACTGATGCTACTTTCGGGAGAAAACCTAGCATAGTTTGGAGAACAATACAGTCACCAACATTTCTAAAATATCATTTCTTTACATGAAAGAGCTTGCAGTTCACTAACACGTCTGGCCGAAGTGATATCGACCAGAAAAAGGGCCTTCATAAAAACATGCTTCAGAGAAGAGGATTTAATTGGTTCAAAGGGTTCTTTTAACATAGCTGACAGCACCACAGATAAGTCCCAGGAAGGAACAGGCAGACTAACCGGTAGTCTTAGATTTTTCAAGTCTTTAAAAAAGGTACGTATTATTTGATTACTTGAAAACTTCCCTTGTAACTGTGCATTGATCGCAGTGAACTGTACTTTCAAGGTGTTTGTTTTTAAACCTTTACTAAAGCCTTCCTGAAAGAATTGCAGAACAGAATTCAAATCTTCAGGGAGTGAAGAAGTTTTTTGGCACCAACTCTTAAATGTTTTTCAAACTCTATTGTATATTTTTATAGTTGTGGGTTTACGGGCTGCTAGCATGGTATTGACCAGCTCTAAGGAAAAGCCAAGTGATGTCAAAGACTGCCGCTCAGCCTCCAGGCCGCAAGTTGTAGGCTGTTGGGATTGTGGTGAAGAAAACCTCTCTGGATAAGCAAGTCTGGTCGAGGAGGAATCTTCCAAACTCTCCCCTTGGAGAGGGATAGAGCTAGAGAGAACCATGTCCTTCGAGGCCAGAAAGGAAGAACTGCTATCACCTCTGCATGATCTTCTCGTATCTTCTTGAGGACTTTTGGTATAGGGGGAATCGGAGGAAATTCATAAATCAGGCTCTTCTTACAACTGATTGACAGACCGTCTATCGATAATGCTTGACTAGACCGATGAATGGAGCAGAATTGGTTGAGTTTCTTGTTCTCCTCCGTTGCCATGGCATCGAGAGAAGGTTTCCCCCAGCGAGATACAATGCTGTTGAAGACTGCAGGATTTAAACTCCATTCCCCTGGATGTAGAGGGGTATGGCTAAGTAGATCTGCAGACTGATTCAGAATTCCCCTTATGTGAATAGCTGAGATGTATTTCGTGAACTTCTCTGCCCAATTCATCAGGATAGCACACTCCCTGGAGAGACTGACTCCTTGTGCCTCCCTGCTTGTTGATATAATAAACAGTCGGTAGATTGTCTGACTGAATCATTATCTTGAACCCTGAAAGATATGTTTGAAAATGAAGAAGGGCTAGCCTCCCTGCTCTCAATTCCCTCCAATTGGAGGACATTATTGCTTCTTCTTTTGCACCCATATATTGTCTACATGAGTACCCCAGCCCCAGGAGGAGGCATCTGATATGAGAATTTTTGGGCAGTGGGGACTCAGATCCCTGCCTTGTTTTAGGTGATGTGATGAAATCCACCACTTTAGATCCTGTCGAGTTGAGGATGATATCACCATCTTTTTGTTCAAGGAGCTATAATTTTTGTTCCAGCTGGTCAGTATATTGTACTGCAAACTTCTGATGTGAGCTTTGGCCCAAGGAACCCCTTCTATAGATGAAGTCAGGAGACCTAACACCCTCATTGCGTGACGGATAGAGACCTTGTAATTGGACAGAAGTTGATGCACTCCTCTGTGAACAGAAGATATTCTTTGCAGAGATAGTCTGATTGTCATCTGATGAGAATTCAAAACGTAACCTAGAAACTTTATCTGTTGTGACGATACTAGAGAAGATTTTTCTTTGTTTATCACAAATCCATGAGACTGGAGCACTTGTATAGCGGACTGTAGATAGAGGCTCAGTTGTTGGCTGGAACTTGCTATTAAAAGTCAATCGTCCAGATATGGAATACACATTATTCCTTTCAACCTCAGCGCTGCTGTTAGGACTATTGACACTTTCGTGAAAACCCTTGGAGCGGAAGTTATGCCAAAGGGAAGGCATGTAAACTGGAGATGTGCAATGCCAGTTACAGTCTGAACTGCCACCCTCAAGAATTTCCTGTGGCTGGGGTGAATTGGAATATGTAGATAGGCATCTGCCAGGTCTATCGACACCATGTAATCCTCCTTCTTCAAAACCATTAAAACTGATTTTTATGGACTCCATTTTGAATTTCTTCTTCACTAAGAACTTGTTCAAAAATGTTCAATCGATAATTAGCCTCCATTTTTTTCCTGGTTTGGGTACAGGGAATACTTTGGAATATACCCCCTTGAATTGTTCTTCTGGGGGCACTGGTTCTAGCGCTCCCTCCTGGATAAACTCCTGAAGAAGATGGAAGAGAACATGATCTTTGTAATGATTTAGCTAAAACCGATCTGGAGGAAAGTGTGCAAACTCTAGAACGTAGCCGTTTTTACCATGGTGAGAATAGCTTCAATCCTGCGCCAATTTTTGGCTTTATGCTGGCGTCATAGTTCTGAGGATTTTTGGTTAGGCTTCTTTTTATATTCAGACCTCTCTTGCTTGCCCCGAAATCTCCTTTGTCTAGAAAAGTGCTGTCTATTTCTGAACCTAGGAGATTTTCTCCTTTGACAACGAAAAGGCCTAAAAGACAATCTCTTTTTTGACTCTGGAAAAACTGAACCTTTCCCTTCATTCAAGGACTCAGGAAATTGTTCAAGCTGAGGTCCAAACAGTGATGTTGGCTGAAAAGGGAGATTGTAAAAATGATATTTGGACAACACATCTCCTGACCACTGTTTAATCCAGAGCTCTCTTCTTGCAGCATTAGTGAGGCTCATGGAATTTGCTGAGGATTTTATAATATCAAGAGGGGCATCACACAAGAAATCTGAAGCCGCTTTCATTACCGGTAAACTTTTTAAAATCTCCTCTCTAGCCACTCCATCTTCTAGGTCATGGTACAGCTGAGACAACCAGATTCTTAATGCCCTGCTACGGGTACAGAAGATAGGCCAGCTACACAGGCTGCTGAAGTAGAAGCACAATCTCTTTTTAGTAAGGTTTACATTTTCCTGTCCATGGGATCTTTAATAAGGGATGCTTCATCCGCAGGAAATATCGCCTTTTTGGACAGACGGGCGACTGCTAAATCAAATTTAGGAACTGAAACCCATTGTGCCGAAAATTTTTCATCTAATTTATAAATGGATTTTAGCCTAGACCCTGGGTTAGATTTTTTTGTCAGGTCTATCCCAGTCCTGTTTGATCCATTCGTTAAGGACCGGATGCCCTGAAAACACATTCCCTTTAGTTTTGGGAAAATAAAAAAGTTTATCTGACTTAGATTTCCCTGAAGTGACCTTATCAGACTCTAATGTCTGTTTTACTGCTTTTAGTAGGTCATGTAATTTGTCTTTACGAAAAATAAAATATTCATCAGAATCGTAAGCAGACTTATCAGAATTGATTTCACCCTCAGACAGGAATTCGTCCTCAGATCTGTAGAGGCAGAGATTTGTTTGCATGCCTAGGCCTTTTGTTTACTGACTTGATTTCATCAAACACAGAAGTAAGTTGTTCCTTAAACCACACAAGAAAGTTCATATTTCCAGACTGGATAGACTTAGTAGGAGACAAGCAATCAGTTCAGGCATTAGTGGATAAGGCTGTTCACACTTTTGACATAAACGATGCCTAAATTTTCTTTTCTTTTTGCTGGATTTCTCTTGTGAGGCAGACATCTGTTAGTTAAAAACACAACAGAGTCAATTAGGAAAAAATACACAGCCACATCCCTGATATATGCAAGGATACATATTACAGTAAATAACATGAATGGGCCCAGGCCACAGGCTGAACCGCAATACCCCAAGTCAGTATTGGGATTTTTTTTATATTTTTTTTAGTAAAACAGCCCAAACCATAACCTCTGAATGGTTAAACCAAACATAGGAGCTTTGCCCTCAGCAGAGGCAGTATGCAATCAAATCCAGCAAAAAGAGGCTTTTAAATACAGCATAAATCTACACTCACCTAAAGAATTATTAGGAACACCTGTCACGGATGGTGTACAGGGAAACAAGACAATACAATGTAATCTATGAGTCACTGGATCCACAACTAAGGAACAAAAGGGAGACCCCTGCATGAGACCTGCCACTCTCCCTGACTGCTCAGCCTATGCGAACACCCCAAAGGTGGATGGGCGCATATCCACGTACCTCGACTATCTTACAGCTGAAGACCCTACAATAGTGAGGGGACAAGACCACCGGCCCCCTACACAGACACGGAGGGAGCCAGGGTCACCTGGATCCAGCAAACAGAAAATCACAAATACATAAACAGTACTTATCTTGCAGACGACTGGGAACTAGGAAAGGCATGCACACACACTCCAGGAAGTTGTATAAGCCGCAACCTAATGCATCATGGGGAGGAACTTAAAGGGAAGCAATCAGTCCAACTGCATGACAGCTGAGATAGGCTAACGAGATGAGGAACTGAAATCAAAACAAAGAAACTCAAGGAGGAGGTTCTGGACAGCTCCTGTCAGAGCTTCTCAGCTGTCTGGTTGTGACAGTACCCCTCCCTCTACGAGTGGACTCCGGACACTCAGAGCCCACCTTCTCAGGATGGGACCTATGGAAAGCCCTGATGAGACGAGTGGCCTTAATGTCCGTCACTGGGACCCACATCCTCTCCTCAGGACCATAACCCTCCCAATGAACGAGGTACTGGAGGGAACCGCGGACAAGACGAGAATCCACAATCCTAGAGACCTGACATTCAAGATTTCCATCAACCATAATCGGAGGAGGAGGCAAAGGCGAGGGTACAATAGGTTGAACATAAGGTTTCAATAAGGACTTATGAAAAACATTATGGATCTTCCAAGTCTGAGGAAGATCAAGACGGTAGGCAACAGGATTGATGACATACAGGATCTTGTAAGGCCCAATAAACCTAGGACCCAACTTCCAGGAGGGAACCTTCAATTTGATATTCTTGGTAGACAACCACACCAGATCACCAACATTCAGGTCCGGACCAGGCACACGTCTCTTATCCGCCACACGCTTATATCTCTCACTCATGCTCTTTAGATTATCCTGAATCTTTTGCCAAATAGATGACAAAGACGAGGAGAATCTGTCCTCATCAGGTAAACCAGAAGACCCCTCTCCCGAGAGTCCCAAACTGCGGATGAAACCCATATGCACCAAAAAATGGTGACTCCTGACGACGGTTATTTAAAGCAAACTCAGCAACGGACAAAAATGAACACCAATCCTCCTGATTCTCCGCTACAAAACAGCGCAGATATGTCTCCAGATTCTGATTGACGCGCTCCATCTGGCCATTCGACTGTGGGTGGAAAGCAGAAGAGAATGACAACCGAACCCCCAAGCGAGAACAGAAAGCCTTCCAGAATCTGGAAACAAACTGCGTACCCCTATCAGAGACTATGTCTGAAGGGATACCATGCAATTTGACAATGTGGTCAATAAATGCCTGCGCCAGCGTCTTAGCATTGGGCAAACCAGGAAAAGGGATGAAATGCACCATCTTGCTAAAACGGTCCACCACCACCAGAATCACAGTCTTCCCCGAGGAACGAGGCAGGTCCGTTATGAAGTCCATGGACAGATGTGTCCAAGGACGGGAAGGAATGGGTAAGGGAAGGAGAGGACCTGATGGCCGTGAATGGCACGAGCGCAAGTCTCGCAGGCTGCCACAAAATCCTCAACCGACTTACGAAGCGCAGGCCACCAGAATCTCCGAGCGATGAGATCCAGTGTGGCTCTTGCCCCCGGGTGCCCAGCAAGGACCATATCGTGGTGTTCCTTAAAAATCTTGTGTCTTAAAGTGAGAGGCACAAACAACCTCCCAGGAGGACAAAGATAAGGAGCCTCCGACTGGGCTGCCTGCACCTCTGCCTCCAATTCAGGAAAAAGAGCAGAGACCACCACACCTTCAGCCAAAATGGGACCCGGGTCTTCAAAATTCCCACCTCCCGGAAAACAACGTGACAGGGCATCTGCCTTCACATTCTTAACCCCAGGGCGGAACATGACAACAAAATTAAACCTTGAAAAGAACAAAGACCATCTGGCCTGTCTCGGGTTTAGACGCTTGGCTGACTCCAAGTAGGCCAGATTCTTATGGTTAGTAAACACGGTAATAGGGTGTCTGGCTCCCTCTAGCCAATGGCGCCATTCCTCAAAAGCTAACTTGATGGCCAACAGCTCCCTATCTCCCACATCGTAATTTCTCTCTGCGGAGGAGAGTTTCTTCGAGAAAAAGGCACACGGTCGCCATTTGGCAGGAGAGGAACCCTGAGACAAGACCGCACCCACACCCACCTCAGAAGCATCAACCTCAACTATGAAGGGTAAAGAAATATCAGGTTGTACCAGGATGGGAGCGGAAGCGAAACTCTCCTTGATATTAGAAAAGGCCTTACGCGCCTCTACCGACCAGGAAGAAAAATCTACCCCCTTTCTGGTCATATCAGTGAGCGGTTTAACAACAGAGGAATAATTCAAAATAAATTTCCTGTAATAATTGGCAAAGCCCAAAAAACGCATCAGCGCCTTCTGATTCTCAGGAAGCTCCCACTCAAGCACAGCGCGGACCTTCTCGGGGTCCATGCGAAAACCAGAAGCGGAGAGAAGAAACCCCAGAAATTGAATTTCTGGAACCGCAAACACACATTTTTCCAGTTTCGCGTATAATTTATTCTCCCGCAGGATGAGCAAGACTTGACGTAAGTGTTCCTTATGAGTCTTGAAATCAGGAGAAAAAATCTAAATGTCATCCAAATACACTAATACAAATTTTCCCATTAAATGATAACAAATGCTGTTCACGAAATGCTGAAAAACGGCTGGGGCATTCATCAAACCAAAAGGCATAACCAAATTCTCAAAATGGCCCTCAGGGGTATTGAAAGCCGTCTTCCATTCGTCTCCTTCTCTGACCCTGACCAGGTTGTATGCCCCTCTTAGGTCTAATTTGGAAAAGACTTTAGCCCCAACAACCTGGTTAAACAGGTCCGGAATCAGAGGAAGCGGATAAGGGTCACGAATAGTGATACTGTTCAGCTCCCTGAAATCCAGACAAGGTCTTAAAGAACCATCTTTTTTCTTAACAAAGAAAAAACCAGCGGCAACAGGTGACTTCGAGGGTCGTATGTGTCCTTTTCTCAGACTCTCAGAGATATAAGCACGCATAGCGACCCTCTCAGGTTGGGAAAGATTGTATAAACGAGATTTAGGCAGCTTGACGCCTGGGATGAGATTAATAGGGCAATCGTACTCCCTGTGCGGAGGCAAATCCTGAACTCCACTCTCAGAGAAGACATCCGAAAATTCAGAGAGGAAAGGTGGAACAGTCTTAGTAGAAACCTCAGAAACAGATGTCATGAGGCAATTCTCTCTGCAAAAGTCACTCCAACCATTTATTTGCCTCGCTTGCCAATCAATGGTGGGGTTATGTTTAGTGAGCCAGGGTAGCCCCAACACTAGAGGAGTAGGCAAACCGCTAAGGACAAAACATGACACATCCTCAACATGAGCATCACTCACAATTAAACGGATATTGTGAACTATGCCCTTTAATGATTTCTGAGAAAGTGGAGCGGAATCAATAGCAAAAACAGGAATATCCTTTCCCAAAGTGCATACCTGGAAACCATAAGTTATTGCAAATTGATGATCAATGAGATTGACAGCTGCTCCAATATCCACAAAAATCTCACAAAAAATGCTCTTGCTCTCTAGCGCCACCCTAGCAGGCAGGACAAAACGGGAACTACAAGCAAACGGAAAACCTTCAATTTCCGCCTCAACCCTGCCAATAGTAACAGACGGAACATTTTTAAAAGATTTTTTCCTTTTTGGTTCTTTATTACTCTCAGAAAACTGCTTGAATCTCCTAGAGGGACACACATTTGCCAAATGATTTATACCTCCACAACAAAAACAAACCCTCCCATGCGGGCTGAATCTTCTATTGTCTGAGGCAATCAACCCCAGCTGCATGGGCTCCTGCTCAGAAGGGGCTGACAGCGACTGAGACCCCTGCGCACAGAATAGGACCGCTGCACTGTCCCGGGACTGAGCATGACAGGAAGGAGAGATCTCTCCTCTCTCTCTAAGACGCCTGTCAATACGAACGGCCTGAGACATAGCAGAATCCAAGGAGGTAGGTCTCTCATGAAAGGCAAATGCATCTTTCAATCCCTCTGAAAGACCATGGCAAAATTGACTTCGGAGTGCAGCATCATTCCAACCAGTATCAGCTGCCCATCTCCGAAATTCTGAGCAGTATATCTCTGCGGATTGTTTACCCTGGCATAACAGACGTAGTCTAGACTCAGCCAGAGCAATACGATCCGGATCATCATATATCTGACCCAGGGCTAAAAAGAATTCATCCACTGAACGGAGGGGCCGTGCCCCCTCCGGCAGCGAAAAGGCCCAGGACTGAGCGTTACCCCTGAGCAGCGATATAATGATCCCCACCCTCCGTTCCTCATCACCAGAGGAATGGGGAAGAAGGCGAAAATGGAGTTTGCAAGCCTCTCTAAAACGCACAAAATTCTCACTACCCCCGGAGAACGTATCCGGGAGCGAGATCTTAGGCTCAGAACAAACTCCATGAACGCAAGCTGAACCGGTCACTTGAAACTGAGAAAAAGTCTTACGGAGATCAGCTACCTCCAATGAAAGACCCTGGAAGCGTTCAGCCAAAAGTGAAACCGGATCCATGCTTGAGACGGTTTTGGCGGCTTATAATGTCACAGATGGTGTACAGGGAAACAAGACAATACAATATAATCTATGAGTCACTGGATCCACAACTAAGGAACAAAAAGGAGACCCCTGCATGAGACCTGCCACTCTCCCTGACTGCTCAGCCTATGCGAACACCCCAAAGGTGGATGGGCGCATATCCACGTACCTCGACTATCTTACAGCTGAAGACCCTACAATAGTGAGGGGACAAGACCACCGGCCCCCTACACAGACACGGAGGGAGCCAGGGTCACCTGGATCCAGCAAACAGAAAATCACAAATACATAAACAGTACTTATCTTGCAGACGACTGGGAACTAGGAAAGGCATGCACACACACTCCAGGAAGTTGTATAAGCCGCAACCTATTGCATCATGGGGAGGAACTTAAAGGGAAGCAATCAGTCCAACTGCATGACAGCTGAGATAGGCTAACGAGATGAGGAACTGAAATCAAAACAAAGAAACTCAAGGAGGAGGTTCTGGACAGCTCCTGTCAGAGCTTCTCAGCTGTCTGGTTGTGACAACACCATACTAATACGGTGTTGGACCCCCTTTTGCCTTCAGAACTGCCTTAATTCTAAGTGGCATTGATTCAACAAGGTGCTGATAGCATTCTTTAGAAATGTTGGCCCATATTGATAGCATCTTGCAGTTGATGGAGATTTGAGGGATGCACATCCAGTGCACGAAGCTCCCGTTCCACCACATCCCAAAGATGCTCTATTGGGTTGAGATCTGGTGACTGTGGGGGCCATTTTAGTACAGTGAACTCATTATCATTTTCAAGAAACCAATTTGAAATGATTTGAGCTTTGTGACATGGTGCATTATCCTGCTGGAAGTAGCCATCAGAGGATGGATACATGTTCTCATTCTGTTTACGTCAAATTCGGACTCTACCATTTGAATGTCTCAACAGAAATCAAGACTCATCAGACCAGGCAAGTCTTCAACAGTCCAATTTTGGTGAGCTTGTGCAAATTGTAGCCTCTTTTTCCTATTTGTAGTGGAGATGAGTGGTACCCGGTGGGTTCTTCTGCTGTTGTAGCCCATCCGCCTCAAGGTTGTGCGTGTTGTGGCTTCACAAATGCTTTGCTGCATAGCTCGGTTGTAACGAGTGGTTATTTCAGTCAACGTTGCTCTTCTATCAGCTTGAATCAGTCGGCCCATTCTCCTCTGACCTCTAGCATCCACAAGGCATTTTTGCCCACAGGACTGCCGCATACTGGATGTTTTTCCCTTTTCACACCATTCTTTGTAAACCTTAGAAATGGTTGTGCGTGAAAATCCCAGTAACTGAGCAGATTGTGAAATACTCAGACTGGCCCGTCTGGCACCAACAACCATGCCACGCTCAAAATTGCTTAAATCACCTTTCTTTCCCATTCTGACATTCAGTTTGGAGTTCAGGAGATTGTCTTGACCAGGACCACCCCCCTAAATGCATTGAAGCAACTGCCATGTGATTGGTTGACTAGATAATTGCATTAATGAGAAATAGAACACGTGTTCCTAATAATTCTTTAGGTGAGTGTATATATCATCCTGCAATTGCAAAAGCTTCCAAGCAGTCAAACTCCAGATCCCACATGAGCCACCATACTTACCGCAGTAAGCAGCGGGTGAAGTGTTCTGACCGAGCGCGCCGGCATCCCGCTGGTACCAGCTTAAAAAGCCGGACTTCCGGGATGCGCTCGCCAGTGGCACGTGCACGGCCCTAGCTCCCCCCAGACACACGTGCACGCCGCCTGACACCAAAGCCGGAATAAGCACATCGGCTTGTGGAACGAGGCACTGTATGAGCTACACTGGGGAGGTGCGCTTGTTCCACCTTCAGGCCGAGGGACAGGCAAGCCTGTATACCACCTGGAAGGGATCGGGTCTTCTTTTGCAGGATGATTACACATGTCTGATCACCTAGACAAAAAAAAAATACAGGGCTCTGGTGTGTGTGTTACCTTATATTGCCTGCTAATTGATGGATTAACTAAGTTTATTGCTAATGTGTCTCTATCCTGGTAGTACCTAGGGGACTTAACCCTTTCGTTATGTGCTGCCAAGGACAATCAGGAAAAGGCCACTATTCGCTTTCACCAGAAATAACTGCAACAGTGCAGTGGGTATATATTTTTCTTTTTTAACTGAAATACGTCCCTATACGCTTTCAACAGTAATTACTGCAACAGTGCAGTGGCTATATATTTTTCTTGTGTTACTGAAATAAGACCACTATACGCTTTCTCCAGAAATAACTGCAGAAGTGACCTGAGAAAATATATTTCTTGTTGGACTGAAATAGGCCACTATACGCTTTCAACAGAAATAACTGCAACAGTGCAGTGGGTATATATTTTTCTATGTTTACTGAAATACGTCCCTATACGCTTTCAACAGAAATAACTGCAGAAGTGACCTGAAAATGTATTTTTGGTGTTGGACTGAAATAGGCCACTATACCAGCAGTGCGTATATATTCTTATTTTTTTTTATGAAATAAGCCCCTATACTCTTTCACCAGAAATGAATGCAACTGTGAAGTGCGTTTAAATGTTTTGTGTATTACTGAAATACCACCCTATACTCCTTCACCAGAAATGACTTTAGCATAAATAACAACAAAAGTGACCTGTGTAAATATTTCTCGTATTGTATTGAAATAGGCCACTAAATTATATCAGCGCAGTTAACAGCAAACGTGACCTGCGTATATATTTATCTTTGTCCACAGATAAAAGCCACTAAAGGCTTTTCAACATAGCACTTGCACCCCGATAACTAATTACTGGAATAACAGAGAGGTATTATGAGATTATCTGGATCCCCATGTAATGTTTCCCTGCACTTGTAAATTGATTGTTTTCACAATTAGGATTTTACTATAACTCTCCCTAGCATCAGAACATGTCTCTCCCCGACTGTAAAATGATTTCTCTCACTGTCCTTTCCCTGCACTAGTAAATCGCTGGTTTTCACAATGAGGATTTTCCTATGACTCTCCCTAGCATCTGCACATGTCTCTCCCTACCTATGAAATGATTCCTCTCACTATCTTTTCACTGCACTAGTAAATTGCTTCTTTCCTTTTTGTTTTTTTTTACAATTAGTTTTTCTTTCACTCTCCCTAGCGCCTGCATACACGTCTGTCCCTGACCAATGTATGATGGTGAATGGCAGCATCTAAGATAGCTGCCATATTTATAGGGCTGTGACATCACCGGGCTGACTGGCTGCATGCATAGCATTATGGGTCATCCCGCCTTCCCAGAGTTCCTTGACCCATGTCCTCACACGTGTAGCCGCCCGTCATTGTAGGAAATAATGCGTTTCCTTATCACGAAGCATGAGGAAATTTGCATTCGTTCAGAATCAAATTTTTCCTGAAATTCGGAACGAATTAGACTTCGTCAGCTTCGATTCTCTCATCTCTATTTGTGATCATCGCAAGGTCACTAGCATGCTTTTGGGGTTGCAAGTATGTCACTATTTTCAGTCACCATGTAGACAGAGGTGTAACCACATTCACCTGGGGCAAAGATTTGGTTTGGCACCTATTGCCAGCTGTTTGATTCAAATTTCTAACAGGTTCCCTGCTCCTCCGACAGGTATGCTTGAGGTGTGCAAAGTCAACCATTGCAATTTATTTTAACTCTCACTGTAATCTGCTGGATACTGTTCACAGCATGTCCCCCAAAACCTGTAGGCTGTAAGCTCCTTTGTCCGGTGTTGTCTTTTCCTGTATCATCTTTGCTTGGATGAATGCTCCCTTACACATTTACATCTCTATGTCCTCACCATGTACAGAAATTACCAACCACACTACTTATGGCACAGGGTGGTGCCTCTCATTTGTGCTGTCCTTTCATCCCTACATCCTCTGGTGCCTATGGACACACTCAACTGAAGCAGGCAGACCATAGTTATGTGACAACTTCTATCCCATCCATGAGCAATCATCAGTTGGTACTGCTGCATATGGCAGGCTGTCCATTCTTTGTCTGTGTAGGTTCTGGATTCAGAGCTGGTCATCTTTCTGCCCAGTATCGGACCATGACATGGGGGAAGAAGTTTATGTTGTGAGAATATTACAGTTAGCGGGCAATTGGCAGCCAGGTAAATAATTGAGGTTAGAGGGGAAGACTGAGTGCATCTTAATCCTCTCCTTCCTGCAGCTACCCCTTCAGCTGGTTGAGTTTTCTTCTGAGTGTCCTTATCTCCTTTCCCTGGTGCCTTCTGGCTTTACACCTAATGGCAAACAGGGCACTTGCCCCGCTTGCCCCCCAAGCTATGTCCCTGTGGGTAGGCTCAGCGTAAGGGCTCATGCACATGAACGTATTTTTTTCCAGCCCATATGTAGAACTATTTACTTCAATGGGGCCGCAAAAAACAAACAAACAATGGAATGTGTACATTCCGTATGTCCCCATGGTCGTTCCACAAAAAAATAGAACATGTCCTATTATTGTCCGCATTAAGGACAGGGATAGGACTGTTCTATTATGGGCCAGATGTTCAGTTCCTCGAAATGCAGAATGCACACGGTCGGTGTTCGTGTTTTGCGGACCGCAAAACATTTATTGGTCATGTGCATGAGCCTTAAAAATTAGGTTTTATGTTGAAAATTTAATAATGACCTTTACAATGGTGCAGCCTTATACTCAGTATAGCTTTATATAGGTATGATATATCTACAATGCATTCAGAAAGTGAGTACCTTGAAGCAACTTTTGATTAAGCTGTCCTTTCCTCATTTTTCCTGTGCAGCTCTATCTTCTTGCTCAGAGCGGAGTGAGCACCTTAGCCAGCAGACACCGAGGCCAACGTCTGCAATCAGCGATAACGCTGATCATGTTTATTTTGAGGCACTGGTATATTCCAATAAAGGCTTGCTGGTGGCAGTATTGCATTGGAACATTCTGAAGTGCATATTCTGTAATGGATAAAATACCATTTATGAATACAAAAGGTGACTTAAAAAAGGTTAAAAAAAAAGGTTAAAAAAACAATAAAAAAAACCCATCATAAGCCTCGCTGCTTCCAAAAATACCTGTACTTCTAGAATAAAAAATATTTATCCCAAATGGCATGAATGGGGTAATGGAAAAAAAATCTAAATGGCCGATTCACCATGTTTTCATCACTAGTGCTGGGGGAACTGGGGCTGCAGGGTGGCCTCCGCTGACATTGGAAGCCCGAGCCAATAAGGTGCCTTTTTCCTGTATAAAAGGCTGGCAGGTGCCGGTGAATTTCTTGACCTCTGGATGCGTTATTGAAGACTCTCCTGGCTTTGGGTTTCTGGATTGTGAATACAGTTTTGCTTTCTGGCATTTTGGTATTGTATTGATCTCCTGGTTCTGACTTCTTGGCATATTTGGCTTTCTCGTTTGCGTCTGGCATTATTTGTCCTGCATTGTCCATCTAGCACTCGACCCTTCTATATGACGACTGTCTTTGTGTTTGTCCCTGTTTGTGTGCTGTTCCTTCACGTATTGCTGTACAGGGACTGTCGTCCAGTTGTGGGGTCACCGCAGGGTCATTGTGGAAGTGGGTAGGGATAGTGTGTCTGGACAGTTTTAGGGCTGCATTTTCACTGTTTGTGTGTGATAGTAGTCGTTATCCTGACATATTCACGGGTTGAACCTAACGCTGCCTGTTGTTTCACATTATGAATCCAGTCCGTGATTTAGTGGAACAAATGCTGAGTTTATCCTTGACGGTCCAGGATTTAGCCCAGAAGGTCCATCATCAGAGACTATTCAGGGGTCGCCGGGCAGTACCTCGGCTTCCCCATCTATGGAAACGAAAATTAAACTTCCTGGCAAATTTGTGGGCGACAGTAAAAAAAATTTTGCCTTTAAGGAGGGCTGTAAACTTTATTTTAGATTCAGGTCTTTTTCTTCCATTTGTGAATAGTAGGGAGTGGGGATTGTCATTTCACTGTTACAGGGAGACCCCAAGGAGTGGGCATTCTCTCTTTTCTTTTCTGCCTTGGGTCTGTTGCATGAAGAACCAGACAAAGCAGCCTACGCCAAAAGTTAACTGGTCAGTTTAA
The DNA here is from genome assembly GCF_905171765.1 of Bufo bufo. Taxonomy (NCBI): domain Eukaryota; kingdom Metazoa; phylum Chordata; class Amphibia; order Anura; family Bufonidae; genus Bufo; species Bufo bufo. The sequence continues at coordinate 714,870,011 of NC_053390.1, read as the reverse complement.
AACAAGGTATGTAGTCGGCCTGTAGAGGAGTTTTGTGCGGAGTATAAGAAATGGTGTGTTGCCTGTGGTTGGAATGACAATGCATCAAGGTGTCAGTTTCACCGGGGTCTTTCCGAGGCCTTAAAGGATTTAATGGTCAGCTATTCTACGCCCAATACCTAAGGCTACTTTCACACTAGCAGCACGGATCTCCGGCAGGCTGTTCCGTCGGGTGAACAGCCTGTCAGATCCGTCCTGCCGCTAGTGAACGTGTGCCCCCGGACTGCCGCTCCGGGGTTCCGGCGGAGGCATGGCAGCGCACGGCGAGAGGCTGCCGGAATAAATGTCGGACATGTCATAGTTTTATTCCGGCAGCCTCTCGCCGTGCCTCCGCCGGAACTCTGCCCCCGCTCCCATTATAGTCAATGGGGACGGAGCGGCAGTCTGGGGGCACACGTTCACTAGCGGCAGGATGGATCCGACATGCTGTTCACCCGACGGAACAGCCTGCCAGAGGTCCGTGCCGCTAGTGTGAAAGTAGCCTTAGATGAGACAATGAGGCTTATTGTATGTTTGGATCATTGACTCAGAGAACATAATAGGGAACAATTGGTTTTGCTAGGTTTCAGGTACCCTCCATAATTGGTCCCTACTCTCCCTGTACAGCGTCCTGACCCAGAAGAACTCATGTAACTTGGTGCCACCCCCTCTCCTTGGAGCAAAGAAATCACAGAAGACGCCAGGCACTTTTGGGGTAATTTATCAAACTAGTGTAAAGTAGAACTGGCTTAGTTGCTCATTGCAACCAGATTCCAACATTTTTGACAACTCCTTCAGAAAATGAAAGGTGGAATCTGATTGGTTGCTATGGGCAACTAAGCCAGTTTTACTTTACACCAGTTTGATGAATTACCCCATTTGTTTATATGTTGGTGCTACAGATCACTGGGTCAGGTCGTGTCCCAAATGCCCTCCGCAGAGGTACTTAGTGATGTTTCCAAGATAATTATGTTACCTATTTGCATTCAGTTTGGGGCTTTTGTAGACTGTGGGGCTGCAGCGAATTTAACTAGTGAGAAATTTGCATTGTCCCTAGAAAATATCTTCCTATGTCTCGATTTATTTTTCCTGTTAAGGTGACGGCTAGTGTTGGGCGAGCATGCTCGTCCGAACACCATTTTGACTGGAGCATAGCGATGCTCGGCACATCGCGGTGTTTGGCCAAACACCGCGTGTGCTCGAGCGCGATGCTTGCCTCCCCTCACGTTTGATGGCTGCTACGCAGCCAATAAACGTGCTGGGGAGTACTGGCACTCGCTGTAAAGCCGTAGCCATGTTGGTTAGTGCCATTACAGTGATTGGCTGGCTGGAATGCGTCATTGGGTGCTATATAGCACCCGATGACACGTGGTTCGGCTCAGTGTTAGTCAGGGAGAGCTGCAGCAGAAGGGACAGATAGTGTAGGGACAGGAATAGTTTTTTTTTTAGGCAGGGTTCAGTCTTGAAAGGTGTTAGAGACCCAAAAGTCCTTTTAAGGACTATTGTTTTATCTGGCTGCAATATATATTATTAGCGCAACCTGCGCTAAATTGCGTGCAATTGTTTGGCCGCTGCTGACAGTGACACAACCTCTGCTACATCTGTTGTGTTACATTTACATCTAAATATCTGTGACATTCAGCACAATTGTTTGGCCGCTGCGGACAGTGACATTACCTGCGCTACATCTCCTGTATAACGTTTGCGCATCCTAAATATCTGTGACATTCAGTTTAATATTTTGGCCACTGGTGACAGCGACATTACCTGCGCTACATCTCCTGTATAATGTTTGCGCATCCTAAATATCTGTGACATTCAGTTTAATTTATTTGCGCATACACTTACAAAACCTGCGCTACTGTACATGTGACATACTTGCAAGCATATACAGTATACCATTTATTATGCTCAAGGTGAGCAGTAAGGGGCGGGGAAGTGGCCGTGCTGCTGATGGTGCCCGCAAAGGCCGTGGCCCTGGAAGGTTCTAGTCTGAATTCTGAAGGTTCTAGTCTAAATTTTCTTGCAATATATTGGGGGTAGCACCTCTTTTAGCACAGTGATGCCCAACCTGCGGCCCGCGAAGCCGTGTCATGCGGCCCGCGCAGTAACAGGACTTTATCAGTCCAGGGCGCGCTGCGAACGGCACAGGCAGCAAAGCGATGCCGCATTTCTCCCCGCCCAGCGCCACCTCCTAGCTAATTTATTGACTGCACTTGCCTCTGTGAAATTGAAGAGAAGTGCCGTAATCTCGCACAGGCGCACTGGAAAAGGCATCGAAGTGCGCATGCACCGTCTTCCTGGCCTCTGCCAGTGCGCCTGTGCGAGAAAATGGAGCTTCTCTTCAATTATACAGAGGCAAGTGCAGTAAAAAAAAAATTGCTAGGAAGCGGCTCTGGGTGGGGAGGATATCTGTGGATGACACTGAGGGGGATATCTGTGGATGACACTGAGGGGGATATGATATCTGTGGATGACACTGAGGGGGATATCTGTGGATGACACTGAGGGGGGATCTGTGGATGACACTGAGGGGGGATCTGTGGATGACACTTATGGGGGGATCTAGGGAGGGGTGTGGGGATGTTGGGGTGGGAGGTCCTGGAGGGGTGTTTGGGTGGGAGCTCTGGAAGGGGTGGGAGGTCCGATAGGTATGTGGGGGTGGGAGATCCGGGAGGGGGGGCCCATAATATTTTTTGCTATGGGGCCCAGTCATTTCTAGCTACGACCCTATTTGGTAAGATTGGGCGGGCACTGGAGCGATAGAGCGCCCTGCTGTAGGAGAAGCCGGCGGGAGATGAAAGGAGGAGGGGCCAGCTGCTGGTGGTGTCGGGCACACGGTGCAAGCATGGTGGTGGAGGATCTGACTGAAGCCTAAAGACCAGACATCAAGGTAGACCTGCAGAAGAAGGTGACAGCACAGTATGTGATGTATACATGTGTGTAATGTATGTAGTGCAGTGTGTGATCATCACATACTGCACTACATACATTACACACATGTATACATCACATGCCCCCTCACAGTAATAATGCCAAGATATGTGCCCTCTTCACAGTAGTAATGCTCACACATGCCCCCTCACAGTAGTTATGCCCTGATATGTGCCCTTCTCACATAAGTCATACCCTGATATGTGCCCCCTCACAGTAGTTATGCCCAGATATGTGCCCCCTCACAGTAGTAATGCTCACACGTGCCCCCTCACAGCGTTTTCATTTCTTTCTGGCAAAGCTACCTGGTTTCCGGCCCGCAAAATTTATACCAATTCTAGTGCGGCCCTCAGACGAAAAATGGTTGGGCACCACTGATCTAGCACATCCACTTCTGTGTCCCAGCGCAGCGTACAGATGTCCATACCCCAGGACTATGAACAAAAGCGCAAATACCCAGCCACCCACTCACAGGCCATAGCACTAAATGCGCACCTTTCCAAATTGCTGGCCCTGGAAATGTTGCCATTTAGGCTTGTGGACACAGAGGCTTTCTGCAGCCTTACTCAGTCCCCAGCCGCCACTATTTTTCCCGGTGTGCCTTCCCCGCCTTACACCAGCATATGTCCCATAACATCACCCGTGCCCTGAGCAATGCAGTTATTGGGAAGGTCCACTTAGTGACTGACACATGGACAAGTGCTTTTGGCCATATGGGTCCCTATCACTAAATATACTGCCTCACTTTGGACTTAATTAAGCCTACAATATTCAGGGCAGTGTAGGAACCAGCTACAAACATACTCTGCTCAGAAGTCCCAGGTAGATGGGCGTGTTCAGTCTAAAAGAGGTGCTACCCTCAAAATATTGCAAGAAAATTTAGACTAGAACCTTCAGAATCACAGGTGCATATCCATGAAGCAAACATAATTACAAAAAACAAAATGGCTGCACACCGTTATATATACAGACAATAGAGCTAAGAAATGGGGGTCATTCTAGATAAAAGTGGTACAATACCGACTAAAAATGAATAATGGAAGCTCTTAGCGCACATATAGTCGGTATTGTACCACTTTTATCTAGAATGACCCCCATTTCTTAGCTCTATTGTTTGTATATATAACGGTGTGCAGCCATTTTGTTTTTTGTAATTATGTTTGCTTCATGGATATGTTAGCGCAATGAATGCGCTTCTCCTTCTTCTTTGTGTGGTGCCAAATCAATTAGAAGTATAAGTATGTGCATGCCATACAGCTTTATAATGAGACCAGACACAGTAGTTCTCTCACAGATACCATACCCCAGGACTTTGAACAAAAGCGCAAATACCCAGCCACCCACCCACAGGCCATAGCACTAAATGCGCACCTTTCCAAATTGCTGGCCCTGGAAATGTTGCCATTTAGGCTTGTGGACACAGAGGCTTTCTGCAGCCTGATGGCGGTGGCCGTCCCTCGTTACTCAGTCCCCAGCCGCCACTATTTTTCCCGGTGTGCCTTCCCCGCCTTACACCAGCATATGTCCCATAGCATCACCCGTGCCCTGAGCAATGCAGTTATTGGGAAGGTCCACTTAGTGACTGACACATGGACAAGTGCTTTTGGCCAGGGACGCTACATTTCCCTGACGGCACATTGGGTGAACGTTGTGGAGGCCGGGAGCGAGTTGTACCCTGGGATGGCACAGGTGCTACCGACGCCAAGGATTGCGGGCCCTACTTCCATCAGGATTTACGCCACCACCTACATTAGTGGATGCAACCCCCCCTTCTCCTACTCCTCCGCCACTTCCACCTCTGAATTCCTATCTTGCAGCAGCAGTCAGTCATCAGTCAGTAGCTGGAAGCAGTGTAGTACTGCAGTGGGGAAGCGGCAACAGACCGTGCTGAAACTAATTTTCTTAGGTGACAAACAGCACACCGCTGCAGAGCTGTGGCATGGTATAAGGGACCAGACTGAGCTGTGGCTCTCACCACTCAACCTACAACCAGGCATGGTTGTGTCTGATAATGGCTGTAACTCGGTGGAGGCTTCGGAGCTCGGCAAGCTCACACACATACCATGCCTAGCCCACGTGTTCAACTTAGTTGTTCAGCGGTTTCTCAAAACCTACCCCAATTTTCAGCTCAGCAGCAGACCTTCACCCCGAATGTTTTAGATGGACAGATCAGCAGCAGACCCTCATCCCTAAAGTTTTAGATGGTCTGATCAGCAGCAGGCGCTCGCCCCTAATGTTTTAGAGGGTCTCCAGCAGACCCTTGCTCTTAATGTTTTAGAGGGTCACCAGCAGGCCATCAATCATAATTTTTCAAGGGTGTGTATGATGCCCTCCTTTATGTGTAATAAAGGGTGTATTGGAGTGGCGGTTTCTTGTAATTTTTGGCAGCCCTTTCACTTAGTGCATAGGCTTTATGAGTGTAGGAGTCCCACTACATGAACAATTGTACCACAATGTGAATGAGGCCCTCCTTTATGTGATATACAGGTTGTATCGGAGTGCCTCTTCCTTGTAATTTTTGTCAGCACTTGCACTTTATATACACGTAAATATATAGGAAAGAATGCTTCCTAACAATTTTTCCTCTAAAATCGATTTTATCTTCGGTTTTGTGCGTATTATTGTCAGTCTGTAAAAGTGGCGTACTACTCGGACAACATCATTCCCAGCAGCCACCTGGAAGTCCAAGATGCATCCAGACATCCTCCCCATGCTGTTCCCGAACCATTTCAGTAGTGTTTCCATCAATTTATAACCTTTTCCTGTGAACCAGACACCCTTCCCTCTTCAGAGCAGGGGGTGCCTGGTTTAATGCTCTGGTTCTCCCATTGACTTCCATTGTGCTCTGGTGCTCTGTAGAGCACCCGAGCATCCCAAAGTGTTCTACTCGAGCACTAGAGCACCCGAGCACTTTGGTGCTCGATCAACACTAGTGACAGCGATTGATTTTATCATCCTGGGGAATGATTGTATTAAATTCTGTACTCCTGAGATTACCATGTCTGTGGGGGTTGTTCACTCTGAAGTCTTTTCATTTTTGTTTATGAGAGAACTACCATTTCATATCTGGTCATAGGTTACAGGTTCACAATCCTGTTATTAATTGGGAAACAAGGGAATTAGAGAGTTGGGGTAAAGATGGTAAAAATCATCTCTCTACTATATCTATTGCCTCGCTGCAAATGATTCCTTAGCAATTGTCTAATCTCATTAGCGCATTTCAGGATGTGTTTGTTGAACCTAGGTTTAATTTTCTCCCTTCCCACAGAGCTTACGAATGTGCGATTGACTTGATTCCAGACTCCAACTTTCCAAAAAGATGAATTTGTCTGGTCCAGAACATCAGGCCATGAAGGGCTATATAAAAAAAAAGTCTGGTAAAGGTGGCTACAAAACTGACCACAAAAATCGGACGTTTCTGGAGTCTGCAAAAAATCTCAACCCTAGGCAGGCACTTTGAGCTTTGTTTTGTACATTGAAATAAATTGCAAATATCGAGGATGCTCAACAGTTCAACTGGAGCATAGCCCATTACTTACCAATTAGTGATAAAATATACAGACTCAAAATAAATAAATATCTGGCTCTCAGAAAATTTGCATATCCTCTTACTATTCCATTATACATACATAACAATAAAGATAAATAAAAAACCCAAAATTCATACAACCAATAAAAACATATGATCACGGTCCATTTAAATGCAGAGCTCTTGCATAAAAATTCATATAAATGTAAAAAAATAGTTCATATATTTAAAAAGGGTTTCATTTTGTTTTTAGTTCATCCCATTGGAGTGCACATATTACAGTTAGTTCATAATTGCCAATTGCATCTGTATTCAGTCCCAATGATACTCTGTATCAAGCGTTCTTTTGCTTAATACCAGACTTGCAATATTTTGTAATAGTCTATATCGGACCACAAATGTTTCAGGAAACCGCCACCAGACATGTTTCGGAACAAGATGTTCCTTCCTCAGTGGTAAACAATATATACAGTGAGGAACAGAAGTATTTGAACACCCTGCGATTTTGCAAGTTCTCACATTTAGAAATCATGGAGAGGTCTGAAATTCACATTGTATGTGCATTCCCCCTCTGAGAGACAGAATAAAATAAAAAAATCAGCAAATCACATTGGATGATTTTTAAAGAATTTATTTGTCTTGCACTGCTGAACATAAGTATTTGAACACCTGAGAAACAGCAAGAATTCTGGCTCTCTAAGACCTGTTACTGTGCCTTTAAAAAGTCCACCTCTATTCCACTTATTAATCTAACTTAGTAGCACCTATCTGAGCTCTTTAAAGACACCTGTCCACCCCACAGTCAGTCAGACGCCAACTACTACCATGGGCAAGACCAAAGAGCTGTCAAAAGACACCGGAGACAAAATTGTGGACCTCCACAAGGCTGGAAAGCGCTACGGGGCAATTGCCAAGAAGCTTGGTGAAAATAGATCAACTGTTGGAGCAATTGTTAGAAAATGGAAGAGGCTAAAGGCGACTGTCAGTCTCCCTTGGACTGGGGCTCCATGCAATATCTCACCTTGTGGGGTATCACTGATAATAAGAAAGGTGAGGAATCAGCCCACAACTACAAGGGAGGAGCTGGTCATTGACATAAAGAGAGCTGGGACCACAGTTTCAAAGGTCACTGTTGGTAGAACACTACGCCGTCATGGTTTCAAATCATGTATTGCACGGAAGGTTCCCCTGCTCAAGTCATCACATATCCAGGCCCGTCTGAAGTTTGCCAATGACCATCTGGAGGATCCAGAGGAGGCATGGGAGAAAGTCATGTGGTCAGATGAGACCAAAGTAGAACTTTTTGGTCTAAATTTTACTCGTCGTGTTTGGAGGAAAAAGAAGGATGAATTGCATCCCAAGAACACCATCCCTACTGTGAAGCATGGGGGTGGTAACATCATGCTTTGGGGGTGCTTTTCTGCGAAGGGGACAGGACGACTGCATTGTATTAAGTAGAGGATGAATGGGGCCATTTATTGTGAGATTTTGAGCAACAACCTCCTTCCCTCAGTCAGAGCATTAAAGATGGGTCGTGGCTGGGTCTTCCAACATGACAACGACCTGAAGCACACAGCCAGGATAAACAAGGAGTGGGTCCGTGAGAAGCATATCAAGGTTCTCGAGTAGCCTAGCCAGTCTCCAGACCGAAATCCAATAAAACATCTTTGGAGGGAGCTGAAACTCCATGTTGCTCATCGACAGCCCACAAAACCTGACAGATCTAGAGGAGATCTGTGTGGAGGAGTGGGCCAAAATCCCTGTTGCAGTGTGTGCAAACCTGGTCAAGAATTACAGAAAACGTTTGACCTCTGTAATTGCAAACAAAGGCTTCTGTACCAAATATTAACAGTGATTTTTCAGGTGTTCAAATACTTGAAAGACAAATACATTCTTAAAAATCATACAATGTGATTTCCTGAGTTTTTTTTTTTTTATTCTGTCTATCAGAGTGGGAATGCACCTACAATGTGAATTTTAGACCCCATTTTGATTTCTAAGAGGGAGAACTTTCAAAATTGCAGGGTGTTCAAATACTTCTGTTCCTTACCGTATGTATATATTTTTATATACAGTGGATATAAAAAGTCTACACACCCCTGTTAAAATGTCAGGTTTCAGTGATGTAAAAAAAATAAGACAAAGATAAATTATTTTAGAACTTTTTCCACCTTTAATGTGACCTATAAACTGTACTACTCAATTGAAAAACAAACTTAAATCTTTTAGGTGGAGGGAAGAAACAAAATAAAAAAACCAAAATAATGTGGTTGCATAAGAGTGCATACCCTCTTATAACTGTCGATGTAGCTGTGTTCAGAATTAAGCAATCACGTTCAAAATCATGTTAAATAGGAGTCAGCATACACCTGCCATCATTTAAAGGGAACCTGCCACCGGGAATTTGGGTATAGAGCTGAGGACATGTGTTGCTAGATGGCCACTAGCACATCCGCAATATCCAAACCCCATAGCTCTGTGTGCTTTTAATGTGTAGAAAAAACGATTTGCTACATATGCAAATTAACCTGAGATGAGTCCTGTCCCTGGGATAAGTCAGGGACAGGACTCATCTCAGGTTAATTTGCATATGTATCAAATATTTTTTTTTACAGCAAGAGAGGAGAACTGAATGTTATGGCGGAATTCGTGAGTAACAACTCTCCTAAGCATTGCTAGGACTGTTTGCGGGCCCGATGTCACGGAGGGTGAGGGAAGGGAAGCAAACCAAACACAACAAAATTAAACAAAACAGCAGGCTAGGCCCCACAGCTAGGGAACAGGGAAAGGTCACCTCCTTACAATCCCTGAGCCTTTCCCTGACTGCTACCAACATGAACAAATCTGGATGGTAGAAGTTTTCATGCACTCCAACCTAAGCATTGCTGTAACTGACACAAACCCTCAGCTAGGGAGCAGGCGAAAAGACAACCGGTTCCTTGCACAAGATGAAGGAACCAGCGTCTACCTAAGGCCTAGCCAGTGCAAACAAGATATATATAGATAAGGCTCTAAAAAGACTCCCTGGGGAGAATCGATTATATTCCTCTAAGAATGGTTGGCAATTATGCCTAAGGTAGTCCAGAACGATGAGATAGAGATACATACGAATTATTTGAATATGGCAATTGCGAATTTGGTGCATTTTCTGTGCGTTTTATGTTACTTCCGGCTCCAATTGAGATGGAAACCTTTGCTAGGTGTTTCATTACGTCTTCTAATAATATATTGAGGATGTGGAGGATGTAGTATAATATTTTGAAATGCTTTGAGGGAAAAGTCAGTGAGAAAAGACTTGAAAGGAAGAAATCAATATATGATGCAAAATATTAGATCGTACTAGTTGAAAAACGAAGTAGTATATTAACCGCACAGATATCCCATATACACCCCTGATGCGGTTTCTTTGTCATTTCTCACATTTCATATATATGTACAGTACAGACCAAAAGTTTGGACACACCTTCTCATTCAAAGAGTTTAGCCTCATATTCGTTTTGGACAATCACAGTTGTCATATTATACAGCACATGCGTGCAGTATACCGTTCAACTTCACCTTATATACACAGGGTGGTGAAAGTATTGTACCTGGCTACCTGGTTACAAGTGCAGTGCGGCAGTTTCCTCAACAACCGGGCACATCCATTTACTGCCTTGTGTGCCAGAATGAATGTCAGTCATCGCTGGTGGCTGCCTTCTCAATCACGCAGGCACCGACTGCTGATGCCTAGTTCCGCTGGTTTGGTGGAGGGGGGCGGGATGATATCTTCTGATCAAACAGCGCCTGCATAGAGATTCCTTCTTTCTCAGGTGCTGTTATGAACATGTTGTCATTGCTGATTGATACATTCATGGTCGGTAGTAATCATTAGTGATGAGCGACAGGGGCAATATTCAAATTTGCGATATTTCGGGAATATTTTGTAAAATATTCATCATATATTTGCGAATTCGAGATTATATTCTTGATTGCGAAAATAAGCAATGTATTATTCGCGTAGTGCACGCGAAATACAGGCGTGGGTCACTTATACTACATTTTTCAAGCTGGTATAAGTTTCCTGAGACTGGAGAAAATGGTTGGCACGGCAGAACATTAGAATAGCTTTATATGCAGATAGAGTGCTCCAATATATTTGCGCTTGCGAATTTTCGGCAATTAATGATGCGCATATTTTTTTGCAATACGTGCAACTTGTGACATCACAGCACTATGTCTGTAGCATGTATGTATGGACAGCAGAACCTATCAGCTACACTATAGATCAATCTTACCTACACTGACTATCTCCCACTAACTCTCTGAATTATATATATAAGTTAACTGTCTAATGTAATACAACAAAGCACAGAGCACAGCAATGACACTGCTGTCTCTATCATAACTGCAATAGAATATAGAAAAAATAGCTGCTGGGGAGGTTCATATATAGTAAGGGGTAGGCAACTTTTCAATTGGTTGCTAGCGATGTTGCTAAGCTGTGACAAAGCCTTCTCATTGCCCCACAAGCTAGAAGAAGGGAGGGATGATCACCTGATGTGTACTGTGTTAAAAAAAAAATATATATAGCACTATATTCTAAATATCCGCAAATTCTCAAAGTGCCGATATTCACGATAGAAATTTGTAATACGAATATTCGCGCTCAACACAAGTAATCAGACTGCCAGATTACAATCACAATGAACAGCACATGATCTGGCAGCAAGGAGGAAGCGCCTTAAGCGCTCCCTGGTGAGAAACATTTAATTACTATGATTTACAAAGTTAAAAGCCTAAAACAGAAAATTCTAATCTCGGAATATCCCTTTAAGAATTATGGAGGCCAAAAATGTTTTGTACACTACTCTAGATCTGTGCCTCCACACAATCCTGTCTCTGAGCTCTACATGCATTTCTTTCCTCCTCATGGCTTGGTTTTTGATCTGATATGCACTGTCAGCAGTGAGACCTTATACAGTGGTCCTTCAAGTTACAATATTAATTGGTTCCAGGAGAACCATTGTATGTTCAAACCATTGTAACTTGAGTAATCCGTTCCAAAACCTCAAAATGTCATCCAAGATAAGAGAAGATGAAGATTTAAGAAAAATAAGCATATAACTAAGACAGATAAAACAAGTCCTTACATATAAGAAAAGACCATTGTATGTTGAAAATATTGTATCTTGAGAGACCACTGTACACCTTATACAAGTGTGTAAAATCATGTCCATTCAACTGAGTTTACCACAGGTGGACTATTGTCAAGGTATAGAAACATTGCAAAGATGATCAAAAGGAATGGAAAGCCCCCAGGGCTAAATTTCAAGTGTTATAGCAAAGGGTCTGAATTATGTCCATGTGAAATTTTTTCCTTTTTAATAAATTTGCAAAAATGTCTAAAATTCTGTCTTCACTTTCTCATTATGGGGTACTGAGTGCAGAATGATAGGGAAAAACGTGATTTATTTATGTTAGCACAAGGCCACAACATAACAAAATATGACAAAAGTGAAAGGGTCTGAAGACTTTCTGAATGCCCTGTATTTATATAATACCTTTACACTTAACCCTGTATGGCTTTATTCACTCCGGAGGGCCCAGGCTCTGATGAAATATTAGCCTCCGAAGATTGAGGAGAAAAAAAATCTCCATTTGGAGCTGCTTTTGGAGATGATCACTTGTCACTAGGGTCTATTTCTTTTATTCAAAAACTGTTAGACTTTATTGATGATATAGAGGTTTGGGTCCGAGTATAATTTCCTGTTCAGTGCCATCAGAATTAGTAGTTTTGGTTGGTACAAAAAGGCTATGGGCCAGATTTATCATTACTCTGACAGCTCACTCCACTTTCACATATGGCTAAAGTCAGTTTTAGCTTAATCAGATTTATGATCGGCCCTTTCAGACTGTAATAAATGTGGTTTGACGGTAGCAGTTTATCCGTCAGTAAGCAGCTTTACAAAAGTCGCACGTCTTTACGAAAAGTTGCATGTTCTTGTAAAATGTCGCATAAGATAAGCATGGTCCGCACTGGAGTGATTTTGCGCATTTTTTTAAACTTTTTTGCGACTTTTTAAATGGTCGCAATAGTAAATTTACATAAGAAAACACGCCCACTTTCAGAAAACTGGCGAGCATAGTGCAGAGCCAATAAAAGTTGCAGGTTTTTGCGCAGTTTAAGCGATTGCGCAAAAATTTGCGACTTTTTCACTCCATTATTCTGACTTGAGCTAATGATAAATCTGGCCCAATCAGTAAAGTAGAGGGTCACCCCTTGTTTTGTTCAAAGATGTGGGTGCGCTTTAAAAACTGCCAATTTATAATAAAATACATATTAGGTTAGATTTATAAAAACTGGTGTAAAGGTAAACTGGCTTAGTAGCCCATAGCAACCAATTCGATTAAACCTTTAATTTTTCAGAGCTGAAATCTCATTGGTTGCTATGGGCAAGCCAGCTTTCCTTTACACCAATTTTTATAAATCTACCTAATTGTCATTGCAGTTATTTAGATTATTAGATTATAGCTTTTATAATGAGGGGGCGAATTTGCATTGAATATAGAAAAATTTAAGGAATAACTTTTGCAGGTCATCAGAATAGTTTCTAGGAAACAAAATACTCTTTTTACAGGTTTGAAATTGGGACGTCGTGCTGTGAAGAATAATTAGCCAATCACTAGGAGTTTTGCTGCACATAATTCTCATTTTTACATATTCTACTTTCAGGAAAGTAACCTGTGTTATGCCGACTATAACAATTGTTGTTAGTTTTATATTTCTTTTGATTTACAAAGCACTTTGGTGGCTGTAACGAAATTGCCGCCTTCAATGTGAAAAATGATTGTGTGCCTAAAAGGATAAAATGCAAACACTTCAGATCTAATTGCATCCAATTGTTGCTCCATGGTTCATATATTTCACATATCCCCATAAAAAAGCATTACCAGAATGCTGATTCATAGATGTTCAGAGAAGACTACTGTAGAACGAAGCATATTGTACAACCATCCCGACAAGTCTGTTCCCAGTAATCTCTGCCTGAGGCTAAACCTATAACACCGAGCTAACGCTGCTCCTCTAAAGGATCTGTTTGCTGTGTGAAAATAGAACAAAATAAAACATTTCTTCTGTTTTCACTTCTTTTCTAACATTTTAAGAGCACATTTGCAAGATATAAATATAAAATGTTGAGCGAAAAATGATAAATGTAAAATGTAATTTTAAATAACAAATTACAATAGAAGTGTGACTGTGAAGTTATCTCACTAGTTTTATACCTGTAGTTCTTCTGATTAAGGGCCCATTCCGCATCCATGATTCTGTTCCGCGGCCATGCGCGGTCCGCAAATTGCGGAACTCACACGGCCGGTATCTGTGTTTTGCTGATCCACAAAACACTACGGCCGTCTGAATGAGCCCTAAAGGGCATCCATCCATCAGCAGAGTTGTACCTATGACACTGGCTGACCTGTTACATCTGCTCTTGGCAGCTGAAGGCATCTGTGTTGGTCCCATGTTCATATGTGCCTGCATTGATTAGAAAAATTATGTTTTAATATATGAGCCTCTAGGAGCAACGGGGGTGATGCCTGCCAATCAAAGTGGAGAAGGTATAGAAGTTGCAGAGAATAGAAGCTTTCGATCAACAAAAGAAAAAAAGCGTTTTAATGAGGTAAACTACAGCTATGTGTCTATGTAAATGGTGGATATGAAAGTTGCTGGTGATAGAATCCCTTTGAAGTGTACCTTTTTAGAGATGATGCTTTTAACTAGTGCATCTGACACTGCAGATCCTCTTTAACTTAAAGGAGTATTCTGGTTGGTTGCAGTTATAAGGAACGGGAGCCCCGTAACCCCTGTAGTGTCCCTGAAAAGAACAGGAGTGCTTGGTCGGGCATGCATGCAGACCCCCACCAATCTAATAGTTATCCCCTATCATTGACCAACCAGAATACCCCTTCAAGTTTGGGTACTGGCTTCCAAGGAAAAGCCATTTCACTCAGCGACTTTTCTCCAGGCAACGTTGCATCTTGCACTTAACAGGGTTTTCTGGGATTCAGAAGACAACATTCTAAGTTTCCTGAGAATAGCATCATTTGTCATCAGATTCCTTCAAATAATAATGATTCTTTTTCCAGTTTCTCAAAGTTAGTCTTTTGGCAAGGAAAAATGCTTTTGGTATACAAACCCATCTTAATTACACATAAAACGCCTGTCTGAGAAAGTTTGTAAGTTACATACCATTCCGAAGTTGTGTGGATCAGTCTCCTGGGACCACAGTGACTTCCACTGTGGCTGGGGTCAGAACTATCCCTCTTCTTGCACAGATGAGGTGGATTCAGGAGTTTCCACATGCACCAAAGAGAGAAATAGTTCTGGCCTGTCCACAGATGAAGTGACATCCTGTCCGTAGCCTAGGCCAGAGCCCTGGCAATGAATGTGACGTCATTGGAAGCTGGATTTTCAGAAGAGCAGAATTACACGACCAGGCTCCCATGAGGCTTATCCATGCAACTTAAATTTCTAGGATATGCACCAATGTCTGAAAGGTGCGGGTTCTACCTCTAAAAGAGAGCCTGCAAAGTTAGGAAAAGCAGACCACATATGCGCAATTGACCTCCATTAATTTCTGTGGGATTGCCAAGAATAGCTGAGTGCTGGTTCAGCTGTTTCCATCAGCCACATAGAAGTGAATGGAGCGGCAACTGCACTTGCACGGTGCGCTTCCATTAATTTCTATGGGACGAAAATAGCTGAGCATACCGTGATAAATTTATTTCATTGTTAATGGTTGATGGTTAGTGTCACGCAAATCGAAGTATCCAAAGAGGACTTTGATCAGAATATCAGAAAAAATTTGATTTAGTCACGAAGCCAAATTTCCTTGCACTTTGTGGAAACGAAAAAATGGTGACTGAAAAAAACCCCATCATTGACTTGCTGCCGTCTCTCGACTTGATTGATAAAAACCCGCTAAAGGACCTGCGCCAAGCGTGATGTCACCAAGTGATCATACTGGAAGCACGTGGTGATGTCACCGTGAATGTGAGTCACAGATGCTGTGATCAGCGTTAAACGTGGCATCTGAGGGGTTAAATGACCGGGGGCAGAGCGATCCCCATTCCCCATCATTGCACCAGCCCCATACAATGGAAAGTGATTCGTGACAACGTAATTAGTAAAAAATCAAATTTTTCAAAATTTCGCAAATCTCTTTTGATGGTAACCTGCATTTAGCTGATAACTGTACGGCCATTCACAATAAAACTGTTTTCAATGGCAGTCAATTCAAAAACTGCGCCAATTGCAACGTTTCGACTGCAAATTGGGAGCAACCTGTCTACACAGTGTAAACTAAGCATAATGTCACCTGATTGTATTAAGAAAAAAGTGACAAATGAGATCCAGTTGGAAACTATTATCCTGTATCAAATTGATTTTACATGGTAGAAGGCTAGGTTTCCACATCCAGATTTTCTGATGCATGTTTTAGTAACATAGTAACATAGTACATAAGGCCGAAAAAAGACATTTGTCCATCCAGTTCAGCCTGTCATCCTACAAGTTGATCCAGAGGAAGGCAAAAAAACCCTGTGAGGTAGAAGCCAATTTTCCTCACTTTAGGGGAATAAAAAATTCCTTCCCGACTCCAATCAGGCAATCAGAATAACTCCCTGGATCAACGACCCCTCTCTAGTAGCTATAGCCTGTAATATTATTACACTCCAGAAATACATCCAGGCCCCTCTTGAATTCCTTTATTGTACTCACCATCACCACCTCCTCAGGCAGAGATTTCCATAGTCTCACTGCTCTTACCGTAAAGAACCCTTTTCTATGTTTGTGTACAAACCTTCTTTCCTCCAAACGCAGAGGATGTCCCCTCGTCACAGTCACAGTCCTGGGGATAAATAGATGATGGGATAGATCTCTGTACTGCCCCCTGATATATTTATACATAGTAATTAGATCTCCCCTCAGTCGTCTTTTTTCTAACGTGAATAACCCTAATTTTGATAATCTTTCAGGGTACTGTAGTTGCCCCATTCCAGTTATTACTTTAGTTGCCCTCCTCTGGACCCTCTCCAGCTCTGCTATGTCTGCCTTGTTTACAGGAGCCCAGAACTGTACACAGTACTCCATGTGTGGTCTGACCAGTGATTTGTAAAGTAGTAGGAATATGTTCTCATCACGGGCATCTATGCCCCTTTTGATGCAACCCATTATCTTATTGGCCTTGGCAGCCGCTGCCTGACACTGTTTTTTGCAGCTTAGTTTGCTGTTTATTAAAATTCCTAGATCCTTTTCCATGTCAGTGTTACCGAGTGTTTTACCATTTAGTATGTATGGGTGACTTGCATTATTCCTTCCCATGTGCATAACTTTACATTTCTCAGTGTTAAACCTCATCTGCCACTTATCTGCCCAAGCCTCCAATCTATCCAGATCCCTCTGTAGTAGTATACTGTCCTCTTCAGTGTTAATTACTTTACACAGTTTAGTGTCATCTGCGAAAATTGATATTTTTCTATGCAAGCCTTCTACAAGATCATTAATAAATATATTGAAGAGAATAGGGCCCAATACTGACCCCTGAGGTACTCCACTAGTGACAGTGACCCAATCTGAGTATGTACCGTTAATAACCACCCTCTGTTTTCTATCATTGAGCCAGTTACTTACCCACTTACAGACGTTTTCTCCGAGTCCGAGCATTCTCATTTTATATACTAACCTTTTATGAGGTACAGTGTCAAATGCTTTGGAGAAGTCCAGATACACGACATCCATTGATTCGCCGCTGTCAAGTCTAGTACTTACCTCCTCATAGAAACTGATTAAATTAGTTTGACATGACCGATCCCTCACGAAGCCATGCTGATATGGCGTTATTTGCTTATTTCCCATAAGATGCTCTAACATAGCATCTCTCAGAAAACCTTCAAACAGTTAACCCACAACAGATGTTAAACTTACTGGCCTATAGTTTCCAGGCTCTGTTTTTGGACCCTTTTTGAATATTGGCACCACATTTGCCATGCGCCAATCCTGTGGGACATTCCCTGTCAGTACAGAGTCCGCAAATATCAGAAATAAGGGTCTGGCTATGACATTACTTAATTCCCTTAGGATACGGGGGTGTATGCCATCCGGTCCTGGCGATTTGTCTATTTTGATTTTTTTAAGTCGCTGTTGTACTTCTTCCTGGGTCAGACAGGACACTTTTAATGGCGAATTTATTTCAGCATTCAGCATTTCATCTGACAGTTTATTTTCCTCAGTGAATACATTGGAGAAAAAAATATTTAACAGCTTTGCTTTCTCCTCGTCGCTCTCTGCGACTCCCCCCTCATTACTCTTTAAAGGGCCGACACCTTCAGATTTATACTTTTTAACATTTATATAATTGAAGAACATTTTAGGGTTAGTTTTACTCTCTTTGGCAATTAATCTCTCGGTCTCTAGTTTGGCCGCTTTTATTTGTTTTTTACATGTTCTGTTTTTTTCCTTATAGTTTTTCAGTGCTTCCGTGCTACCCTCCAGTTTTAGGGTTTTATATGCTTTCTTTTTGTCATTTATTGCTTTCTTTACAGTTCTGTTTATCCACATTGGTTTCTTTTTGTTCCTTAACCTTTTATTCCCATACGGTATGTACCTCTCACAATGAGATTTTAGGATGTTTTTAAAGATATCCCATTTTTTGGCTGTATTTTTATTTTTGAGGACTTTGTCCCAGTTAGTTAGGCCTATGGCCTCTCTTAGTTGGCTAAATTTAGCTTTTTTGAAGTTTGGTATTTTTGTTTCTCCCTGTAGAAACGCTCTTTTGAATGATAATTGGAAGGTTATTACTTTATGGTCACTATTTCCCAGGTGTCCCCCAACCTGCACGTCTGTTGTTCTGTCAGGTCTATTGGTTAATATTAAGTCCAGTATGGCCGTCCCTCTAGTCGGGTCCTGAACCAGTTGGGAGAGATAATTGTCTTTGGTTATTGCCAAGAATCTGTTTCCTTTATGAGATATACAAGTTTCAGTTTCCCAGTCTATATCTGGGTAGTTGAAGTCCCCCATAATAACCACCTCATTATGATTTGCCGCCTTGTCTATCTCGTTTAGTAGTAGATTTTCTGTGGACTCTGGTATATTAGGTGGTTTATAGTAGACTCCTATTAGTAATTTATTGTTGTTTTTAGCTCCATGTATCTCTACCCATAGTGACTCCACATGTTCATGTCCCTCACTTATATCTTCACGGAGTGTGGGCTTTAGACAAGATTTTACATAAAGGCAGACCCCTCCACCTCTCCGGTTTTGACGATCCTTTCTGAACAGACTGTAACCTTGTACATTAACTGCCCAGTCATAGCTATCATCCAGCCATGTCTCAGTTATTCCCACTATGTCATAGTCCTCCTCACACATCACTAATTCCAGTTCACCAGTTTTATTAGTCAGGCTTCTGGCATTAGTATACATACATATGAGAGGTTTATGTATATTTTTTACCCTACACCTTTCCTTCTGAACTGTTCTTGTCCCTCCTTCCATTTCTCCCCCAGTCCCACTACCTTGCCCCCGGTCTCTATCTGCACTATCTTCCCCTTCTATAGTGTAATTACCCTCCCCCCCAGTCCCTAGTTTAAACACTCCTCCAACCTTCTTGCCATCTTCTTCCCCAACACAGCTGCTCCTTCCCCATTGAGGTGCAGCCCATCCCTACGATAGAGGCTGTAGCCGACAGAGAAGTCGGCCCAGTTCTCCAGGAACCCAAACCCCTCCATCCTACACCAGTTCTTGAGCCACTTGTTAATTTCCCTAATCTCCCGCTGCCTTTCTTGTGTGGCCCGTGGTACCGGTAGTATTTCGGAAAATACTACCTTTGAGGTCCTTGCCCTAAGCTTTTGCCCTAAATCCCTGAAATCATTTTTAAGGACTCTCCACCTACCCCTAACTTTGTCATTGGTTCCGATATGGACCATGACCGCTGGATCTTCTCCAGCCCCTCCCAGTAATCTGTCAACCCGATCCGCGATATGTCGAACTCTAGCGCCAGGAAGACAGCACACTGTTCGGCGATCACGGTCTTTGTGACAGATTTCCCTATCTGTTCCCCTAATAATTGAGTCTCCCACTACCAGCACCTGTCTGGCCTGCCCTGCTCTCCTGGTCCCCTGCTTACCGGAGCTGACATTCCACTGACTGGCAGAGGAAGTGTCCGGCTGCGGCAGTGCCGTCCCTGGACTGATATCCCCCTCATCTGCCAAACGTGCAAACTTGTTGGGGTGTGTCAGATCAGGGCTAGCCTCCCTGGCACTCTTCCCTCTACCCCGCTTTCTAAATGTTACCCAGCTAGCTACCTCACTTTCCTCAGCCTCCTCTCTGTCACCCTCTCCCTCATCTACCCCAAAGAGTGCTTGCTCGGTGAGAAGCAAACTTTTTTGCAAATTGTCAATGCCTCTCAGTGTTGCAACTTGCCCATTTAGAGACTCGATTAGCGATTCCAAACGGGTAATTTGCTCACATCTTGAACAAAGAAATTCACCCTGGAACGGCTGTTCCAGGACTGCATACATCATGCAAGATGTGCACTGGACTGCGTTGTCAATTGTGCAACACATACTAAATGGGGATTACACCACAAAAGCAAAAAATACAATACAATGTAGTAATAAGATACAGGCTAATTGCAGTCCCCCACAGAAGTCCCTGAATCTAAAGTCACTTAATCTTAAGTCACACACTTACACAACCACACTTAATCAACCACGCGTCGCGGTCAAACTCGCGTTATATATCTGCTTATATTAATATAAATGCAGCTCACTGCACCAGCCTGGTTTGCTTCCCCTCTGGAATCAAAAAGGAACCAAAACTCAAGAGACATTCACCAAACTGGCACAGCACTAAGGGCTCCTGCACACGACCGTAGGCGTTTTTTTTGCGGTCCGCAAAAACACACTGTATGCTGTCCGCATCTTTTGCGGCCCCATTGAAGTGAATGAGTCTGTCTCTGACCCGCAAAAAAGGGTGGATAGGATGTGGACAAAAAACACGGTTGTGTGCATGAGCCCTAAATAGGAGAGTTAACAAACTCATTAGTCGAACAGATGCAGACACACAGCAAAAGAAGGATTAACCTTTGCAATACAGAACTGAGGAGGAATACAAGCACATAGGCACTATTCCCAGTACAATTAATCAGGGCCATGATGCATGGTGCAATGTGTGGGGTTTCGCTCTGGTAGATAGGGTAAGCGAGCGCAGTACAGAGGCATAATCCAAGTTCTTAACTCAAAACGTCAGTCTTTATTCACACTTGAGGCAATTGCACAAAACAGCACGTAACTTTGAAGTCCGAGTGGCATAGTCTAGAATGACTAAGATGTTTTGATGATCTCTGGCGGACTTCTGTATTGGGCCTATGAGGTCCGTAGCTATTCGGTCAAACGGTACTTTGATAATCGGGAGAGGTACTACGAGACTATGGAAATGTGGTTGGGGGCTAGTTATCTGGCAGGTCGGGCAAGACAAGACTGAGTTTTCTGCAGCCCCAGGTGACCCCCGAGAATGTGTTGGTGGGCTAGATCTAACACAAGCTTGCGATAAGCCTTGGGCCCACCAACTGTTCAATATGCTCACCCCGTAGTTGGATTACCTGATACAACATATCCTGATGAACCCCAAAATGGGGAAAAACTGACTCTGCTCCCGGAGACATTGAGGTCTGCCAATTCAGGACCCGGCGGCAAGTCCTCCACGTCTCCTATCATCACACTTAGCGGGGTTGTTTCCCCCTCTTCCACCGAAGTGTCGGTCACCCCTAGAGTTGGCCCTTTGGTCTTAGGTTCCCAGGGTTCTGGTCTCCCCCCTAAGCTGGGCCACTCTGCTAGGGTTTCCCCTGTCTCATGGGTATCAGTCACTCTCATAGCACGCCACAGTGCTGGGAAGCCCGGGAAATCTCTCCCTATTATAAGTTCGTAGTGTAAATTTGGGGCAACTGCCACTTCGCGAGTCCATCTGCCAGCCCCTGTTGTTAGAGACACCAGGGCGGTGGGATAGTCTTTTAAGTCTGCATGGATGCACATGACCCCGACTTTCCAGCCAGTATACTCCGCTGACCACACCAGGGGAGCCCTTACTAGGGACACCAGATTCCCTAAATCCAGCAGAGCCTCCACTGGAGTGTCTCCTACCTCCACCTGGCACAGGTGGTTTAGAATTTTTGGGGTACTTGCTGCACACAGCTTCCTGGCATATAGCGACTGACGGTAACCATTGTTAGTATCCATGGGTTACCTGATGGGGACAGTCAGCTCTTACATGGCCCGGCTCCTGACACCACCAGCAGACTATCGGAACCAGGTCTGTAGAGAGTATACCCTGGGTGGGTTTGGTTGGTGCAAGTTGCCGAGTCTGAGGTGGAGATTTATGGGGTTTGACTGCCCCCCTCCCAAAAGAACCCCCTTTAACAGTCTTAGTAGCCTCATAGCGCTCCACCAGGCCCACCATTTCTAGGGCGTTGTCAGGAGACACCTGGCTGATCCAGTGTTGGAGAGGGGATGGCAGAGCCCTCCAGAACATATCAGCCAATAGTCTATCAAGCATAGCCGTGGGACTCAGCACATCAGGCTGTAGCTACTTTTGCAAGAGGTGGAATAAGTCATAATACTGGGTCCTCACAGGCTCAGCCGGCTTAAACCCCCACTTATGTACCCGCTGGGCCCGGACCAACACATTCACCCCCAGTCTTGTTAAAATCTCACCCTTTACTTTTTGGTAGTCGGCCGCTTGATCGTCCAGCAAGTCGAAATACACCCGCTGGGAATCGGATGCCAGGAATGGAGTGACGACCTCAGCCCACTGGTCACCGAGTAGCTTTTACCTGATGGCCACTTTCTCGTACATCGCCAGGTAGGTTTTGATGTCGTCTGCGGGGGTCATCTTAGTCTAAAGAGACCCCAGGAACGGGGTATAGGGAATTAAAACGTAACTTTTACTATTAATCGCATAAAACTATCTCCACACCAAAAAGACATACAATACACAAATAATTCAACGCACGCCTGGCTGAGACAGCATGTAGCACACTACCCAAAATGAATGGGACCAAAGAAAACAATGTAAGGGTGCTCTCTTGGATATGTAGTCTGTATACAGCTGGGCAAATTAGAGGTTCTTCATTGTAACACAGGTAGACGGACGGGTGATTCCTGGTGACTTGCAACAAAGCAGTAGCAGGAACAACCGGCCCTATATTACCCTGTAAAGATGGTGTCACAGATGTAGTAGGGGAGAACACCAAAAGACAACAAGACGGAAGGGACAAGACACTAGGCCTCACCGCTAGGGAAGGAAAAGGGTCACCACCTACAAAACCCTGCTCCTGTCCCTAACTCCTATCCGTATGGGCACCTCTCGATGGTAGAGATGCCCATACACAGGAACCTAGAAAACCCTGGTGGCCCTCAGATGCCCTAGACTTAATGACAGGGCAGAGACAACCCGCTCCTTCCCTGGTGAAGGAACCAGCGTCTCACTGAGGCCTAGTAAACAACAGAGGGGGGGGGAGGAATACAAAACACAACAAGCGGAACACTTAACTTCTAAGGAGGATGGATTAAGGATGATCAGGACTTCAACTAGAACCACACTCCAGCTCTTCCAACACCAAATCAAGCTATCCAGAGCAAGGAGTGATTGGTGAAGTTAAATTAAATAGGGGGAGGTAAAGGTCACATGATCCACACCTGAACAGGAGGTGTGGACATACAAGCAACACACAGACAAAGTGAAACCAAAAGATGCTGTCAGATCACTAATGAGCAGATAATCTTTCAGATCTTCTCAAACCTGTCACCGGTGTGACAGTACCCCCCCTTCTATGGGTGACCTCCGGGCACCCAGGACCGACCTTATCAGGATGAGCTCTGTGGAATGCTCTCACCAGACGACTAGCATTAACATCGGTCGCTGGAACCCACATTCTCTCCTCTGGTCCGTACCCTCTCCAATGAACGAGATACTGGAGGGATCCCCGGTGAACTAGGGAGTCCACAATCCTGCTGATCTGAAATTCCAAATTGCTGTCCACCATGACAGGAACGGGAGGCAAGGAGGACGACTCAACAGGTTCAACACATTTCTTTAACAACGATTTATGAAATACGTTATGGATTTTCAATGCCTGAGGAAGGTCAAGACGGAAGGCTACAGGGTTAGCAATGGCAGTGATCTTATATGGACCAATAAATCTTGGTCCCAACTTCCAAGAAGGTACCTTAAGTTTAATGTTTCTTGTAGAAAGCCACACAGAATCACCCACTCTCAGGTCCAGACCACTCATACGTCTCCTGTCAGCCGCACGCTTATACCTATTGCCCATCTTTTCCAGGTTATTTTGGATTTTCCGCCAAATAGAAG
This sequence comes from Bufo bufo, assembly GCF_905171765.1. Taxonomy (NCBI): domain Eukaryota; kingdom Metazoa; phylum Chordata; class Amphibia; order Anura; family Bufonidae; genus Bufo; species Bufo bufo. Next base: position 714,846,123 of record NC_053390.1, on the reverse strand, counting down.
ACAAAGAAGAGGAAAATCGTTCCTCCTCAGGAATGCCGGAATTATGAGCACCAGAAAATGTACCAAACTGTGGATGGAACCCATATGCCCCAAAAAACGGCTACTTTTCAGTGGATTCCTGTCTACGGTTATTTAAAGCAAACTCAGCTAACGACAAAAATGAAGACCACTGTCCCTGATTCTCTGAAACAAAACATCTCAAGTAAGTCTCCAGATTCTGATTAGTGCACTCCGTCTGTCCGTTCGACTGAGGATGAAAAGCCGAAGAGAAGGACAATTGTACACCCAGACGAGTACAGAACGCTCTCCAGAATCTGGAAACAAACTGAGTCCCTCTATCGGACACCACATCAGAGGGAATTCCATGTAGTTTCACAATGTTGTCGACAAACACCTGCGCAAGAATTTTAGCATTGGGTAGACTAGGTAATGCAATAAAGTGCGCCATTTCACTAAAACGATCGACAACTACCAGAATCACGTTTTTTCCTGAAGAATTCGGTAAATCCATGATAAAATCCATGGACAAATGGGTCCAAGGTCTGGACGGGATGGGCAATGGAAGCAGAGATCCGGAAGGCCGAGTATGTGTCACCTTAGCACGTTCACAGGTACCACAGGCTGACACATGTCCTCAATACACTTACGCAACCCTGGCCACCAGAATCTGCGAGAGATGAGATCGATAGCAAGCACCGTACAGTGATGTTCCTCGAACACCTTGTGACGTAATTCGGGGGAACAAACTATTTCCCCTGAGGACAAGAGTCTGGAGCATCCTCCTGTGCTTCCAACACCCTGGCCTCGAGATCAGGATAAAGAGCGGAAATAACTACCCCTTCAGATAAAATGGGACTAGGGTCATTAGACTCACCCCCCCCCCCCCCCCCAAGAAAGCTACGTGACAAAGCATCCGCCTTGATGTTCTTAACCCCAGAGCGGTAAGTGACGATGAAGTTAAATCTGGTGAAAAACAATGACCATCTGGCCTGCCTTGTGTTCAGTCGTTTAGCCGACTCCAAGTAGGCCAGATTCTTGTGATCCGTAATTACCGTAATAGGATGAATTGCTCCTTCCAACCAATGCCGCCATTCCTCGAACGCCAACTTAATGGCCAGCAATTCCCTATTCCCCACATCATAATTCCTTTCAGCAGTCGAGAGTTTTTTAGAGAAAAATGCACATGCGGGCCATTTACTGGGTGAAGAACCCTGCGACAATATTGCTCCTACCCCAACCTCTGACGCGTCAACCTCAACAATAAATGGCTGAGACACGTCCGGTTGCACCAGAATAGGGGCCGAAGCAAAACATTTTTTCGCAGCAGAAAAGGCCTGTAATGCCGCATCAGACCAGATAGAAATATCAGCACCCTTCCTAGTCATGTCTGTTAAAGGTTTAACCACCGATGAATAGTTCAAGATAAATTTACGGTAGTAGTTGGTAAACCCCAAAAACCGCATAAGCGCTTTCAGATTTTCGGGTCGATCCCAGTCCAACACGGCACGGACCTTCTCAGGATCCATACGAAAACCTGAGGATGAGAGCAGGTAACCCAGAAATTGCACTTCCTGTACAGCAAATGCACACTTTTCCATCTTAGCATACAACTTATTCTCTCTTAGGATCTGTAACACCTGTTTCACATGATCCTGATGAGTCTCCATATTAGGCGAATAAATTAGTATGTCATCAAGGTATACAACGACAAACCTCCCCACCAGATGATGAAAGATGTCGTTGAAAAACCACAGGAGCATTGGTTAACCCAAAGGGCATGACCAGGTTTTCAAAATGACCCTCAGGGGTATTAAAAGCGGTCTTCCACTCATCCCCCTCCTTGATCCTTACCAGATTATATGCCCCCCTAAGATCCAATTTAGAGAACACCTTGGCACCAACAATCTGACTAAACAAATCCGGAATCAAAGGAAGGGGGTAAGGATCACGGACGGTAATACGATTGAGCTCACGGAAGTCCAGACATGGTCTCAGGGTACCATCCTTTTCCTTTACAAAGAAAAATCCAGCAGCCACTGGGGACTTGGATGGTCTAATATGTATATATATCACTGTAGTACAGAACGCTATGGAAAATAAATAAAACTAATACATTATTATTTCAAAAAAAGGGGGGGAAGGGAAACAAAACTACAACCTATATATAAAATTCTAGGTGACCACTCACTCATAATAATGAGACGGGTAAGGATGGCATATGAAAACCGCTGAAAGCGCTACCGCTCAATATGAATAGGGTCACTAGAAAGTCCACTACTGGTGCGTTACTGAGAGGTGGCATCAACAGGCCATCCGGCCGTGGTAAACTGATGCCTCCAAGGTATGCACCGTGGTACGGACCGGGTGCTCTGCTCAACAAAACCAGCTTAGTGTGCCCTGGACTAATTTAAAATTGCCAATCCGTTGATAAACATCTGCCCATAGGAACCGGTCTACATAGAACCATCTGTTCAGTGGTGAACTAGATGTCTGAGTACCGGACCTACGAGCACGAATCAAAGGACACTGGACTAAAGCTGGGTGAGCAAGAAGACAGCTTGATCGCGGCTGCTCACAAAATGCAGAGGGCTGGGGACACACAGACTTCAGCTGCAGTGTGAGCGCGATGCAAGTCACAATAGAAAAACATAAGTTTGCCCCCACTCATCGCTCGACGCGTTTCGCCATGTGTGGCTCGTCAGGAGCATAAAAATGTGGGTTTAGGACAAACAGCAAACAAAGCTGCTAACCTCCGTAACAGAGGCTGTAGCTGTCAGCACTTGTGTGGCCGTGCGAGGCCGCAAGACGCGCGCTATATAAGGAGAGAACTCCTCCCCTCCTCTGAGTCCAACCTCTGGGGCGGCCAATGAGAAAACAGGAGGCGCGGCATCGCCGCATCATTCCTCCCGCCCCATCACTCCGCCCCCTCTGTGAGATGATCTCAGACGAATGTCAAAACATTCGTATCATATTTATCGAAGTGACGAAAACGGCGGTTCTATTTATGGCAGCTGGTATTGCAGGAACCGAGATGAGGGTATCATGATGGTATAAGGTAAAATGTATTTAGTTAAGCTGTTGATTCCAGCATAGAGACAGAACGGCAGGAATAAGGGAGAATTCTGCATTATGTCCCAGTTGTGATGGTACTTATAGCGACTCAGCGATCATTAGCAGGAGCTCTTTATTATGATGATACGGCTGCAGAAAGTAGGATGTACAGGGAGTATAGTGGGAGGTGGCGATCAGATGAAGCAAGGTCATGCCCTAATTTATATTAACCCCATTGCAGTCCATACTCTAATAGAGGGAAGGACGCAGATACAAGGACTCAATTAGAGGCAGACGACATAAAGGCTACGTCCATTCAGTTAATACTCTTAAACTGGATGGACCAAAAAGATCATACGCTAATACCCATTGTACCCATCACAGCCAGCACACTAATGCGTATCTGCAGGGACTCAAAGAAAACAAAGACTCATTCAATCCTTGTGGTTGAAGTGCATGCAGACGGTAAATCCACTGTGTCTCCTTTTGTAATAGTCGCTTATCGAAATCGCCTCCTCTTGGAGATCTTCTCACCACTTCGACAGCCTGAAATTTAATCACATCCGCATTACCACCATGTATGGTGGATATGTGTCTAGCAATGGGGGTATCAGCACCTTTGCGGATGTCGTTGAGGTGTTCTGCAATTCTCCTGCGGAATTCCCTGATGGTTTTACCCACATACTGTTTTCCACAAATACATGTGGCCAAATATACCAAACCTGTTGTCTTACAGTTGACAAAGGATCTAATGGTAAATGTCCGCTCAGTGACGCTGCAAGTAAATGCAGTGCCTGACTGAATAGCAGGACATGCCACACATCCTCCACACCGAAAGGTGCCTTTGAGGTTGGTACTCAACCATGTGGTAGTAGTGGGGGCCTGAAAGAAGCTGTGGACCAAACGATCTTTCAAATTGCGTCCACGTCTATACGTTATGAGAGGTCTATCCCCTACCATATGCCCAATATCGGGATCAGCTTTTAGTATCCCCCAGTAGGTTGTTAGTAAATCTCTCACCGTATTATGTGCCTCATCATATGTGGCCACAATGCGCATTTGTTCTGATTCAGATGGTACTGGTTTAGGTGTAAGCAGGGTATCTCTGTTCAAGGCAAGCGAATGTTGGTATGCCTTGGCTAATACATGCTGCGGGTACCCCCTGCTTCTGAATCTAGTCTGTAGGTCATTGGACGCAGTTCTAAAATCAGACATACTAGAACAATTGGCCTTACCCTAAGGTATTGTCCTTTCGGGATCCCCCTCTTCAGGGGTAGTGGATGGCAGACTATTGGTGGCAGTCTTTTTTCGAAATAGCCGTGTACCAATATTGCCATTCTTGTCCCTGAAGATGGTTAGATCAAGGAACGTGATTTGTGATTCATTGATCTCAGATGTGAAAAACAGTCCCAACAAGTTGTTATTCAGGTCTTTGACGAAATTACTGAAATCATCTACGCTTCCTGTCCACAAGATCAGCACATCATCGATGTACCGTAGCCATAAATGAATGTGGTCAGCCCATCTCTGTTGTCAGCGAATACAACTTCCCGTTCCCACCAGCCCAGGTAGAGATTAGCGAACGTGGGGGCACAAGGGCTCCCCATCGCCACACCCCTGAGTTGGTGGTACATCCGGTGATCGAAAATAAAGAAGTTGTGTTCGAGAATGAACTTCATCAATTCAAGAACAAGTTCGTTATGCTGCCACAGATGAGTGCCTCGTTGGTTTAAAATGAGGCCACAACTCCAAGGACACACCCATTGTCATGAGGTATGGAGCTGTAGAGGGCCTCCACATCCAAGCTGGCCAGCATGACATTCTCACCAATATAGATCCCCTCCAATTTCTTGATCACATCCATTGAATCACGTACATACGAGGATAGGGCCACCGCAAACGGTCGCAATATCCTATCCACGTATGTACTGATCGGATGTGTCAAGCTCCCAGTCCCTGAGACGATAGGTCGTCCCTTAAGTGGTGAAAGGCCCTTGTGTACTTTGGGCAACCCGTAAAAACACGGGATCTGGGGATGTTTGGGGAACAAAAAATCAAATTCTGTCCGACTGATCAGGCCATGATCGTGTGCTGTGTCCAAGAGATTCTTCAGTTTTTTTCTAAATATTTCAATTGGATTAATCTCCAGCACACGATAGCATGATTTATCACTAAGAATGCTGAGACACATTGTCCTATACTGGTCGCATTTCATTACGACAATATTACCTCCCTTGTCAGATGGTTTGATGACAAGGGAGGTATCTCGTTCCAGAGAGATTAATGCCTCAATTTCTCTTTTATGGAGATTAGATTCATTCCCTCTGATACTATCCAGCTTTCTTAGTTGATCTGTCACGACATTTAGGAAGATGTCCGGGGGTGTACCATCACTCAGGGGTGGGTTTTTGGTGGAGGATAATTTAAGGTCCGTAAATGGACCCTCTCCAGAGTCCCTTTCCCTTTCCTCCATAAGAGATACCAAAAGTTGGATGTAAGGCAAGTCTTGGATATCAATATCAAGTTCATTGCATTGTTGTTGGTTATGTGTTGCAAAGAACTTTTTCCATTTAAGTCTCCTTATGAATAGGGTCAGATCCTTCACCCATTCAAAGGAGCTAAAGGAACAAGTGGGGACAAATGATAGGCCCTTACTCAGTAGTTCCAACTCTACCTCTGTAAGGAACCTATCAGATAAATTGATAATTTGTGACTTGTCCATTGACTCGCCTTTAGCTGTGGTATCCGCAGTTTGAAAAACAGTTGCCCCCATCCCTAGATGCTGTGCTATTGATTTTTTCTGTTTCTCAAACCGTATGATTTTGTGGTTTGATTCCCTAAAAAAAAACCCCGTCGGGGGGTTGCCTGACATCCAACTTTTGGTATCTGTTATGGAGGAAGGGGAAAGGGACTCTGGAGAGAGTAGTATCAGAGGGAATGAATCTAATCTCCATAAAAGAGAAATTGAGGCATTAATCTCTCTGGAACGAGATACCTCCCTTGTCATCAAACCATCTGACAAGGGAGGTAATATTGTCGTAATGAAATGCGACCAGTATAGGACAATGTGTCTCAGCATTCTTAGTGATAAATCATGCTATCGTGTGCTGGAGATTAATCCAATTGAAATATTTAGAAAAAAACTGAAGAATCTCTTGGACACAGCATACGATCATGGCCTGATCAGTCGGACAGAATTTGATTTTTTGTTCCCCAAACATCCCCAGATCCCGTGTTTTTACGGGTTGCCCAAAGTACACAAGGGCCTTTCACCACTTAAGGGACGACCTTTCGTCTCAGGGACTGGGAGCTTGACACATCCGATCAGTACATATGTGGATAGGATATTGCGACCGTTTGCGGTGGCCCTATCCTCGTATGTACGTGATTCAATGGATGTGATCAAGAAATTGGAGGGGATCTATATTGGTGAGAATGTCATGCTGGCCAGCTTGGATGTGGAGGCCCTCTACAGCTCCATACCTCATGACAAGGGGTGTGGAGTTGTGGCCTCATTTTTAAACCAACGAGGCACTCATCTGTGGCAGCATAACGAACTTGTTCTTGAATTGATGAAGTTCATTCTCGAACACAACTTCTTTATTTTCGATCACCGGATGTACCACCAGCTCAGGGGAGTGGCGATGGGGAGCCCTTGTGCCCCCACGTTCGCTAATCTCTACCTGGGCTGGTGGGAACGGGAAGTTGTATTCACTGACAACAATCAGAGATGGGCTGACCACATTCATTTATGGCTACGGTACATCGATGATGTGCTGATCTTGTGGACAGGAAGCGTAGATGATTTCAGTAATTTCGTCAAAGACCTGAATAACAACTTGCTGGGACTGTTTTTCACATCTGAGATCAATGAATCACAAATCACGTTCCTTGATCTAACCATCTTCAGGGACAAGGATGGCAATATTGGTACACGGCTATTTCGAAAAAAGACCTCCACCAATAGTCTGCCATCCACTACCCCTGAAGAGGGGGATCCCGAAAGGACAATACCTTAGGGTAAGGCCAATTGTTCTAGTATGTCTGATTTTAGAACTGCGTCCAATGACCTACAGACTAGATTCAGAAGCAGGGGGTACCCGCAGCATGTATTAGCCAAGGCATACCAACATTCGCTTGCCTTGAACAGAGATACCCTGCTTACACCTAAACCAGTACCATCTGAATCAGAACAAATGCGCATTGTGGCTACATATGATGAGGCACATAATACGGTGAGAGATTTACTAACAACCTACTGGGGGATACTAAAAGCTGATCCCGATATTGGGCATATGGTAGGGGATAGACCTCTTATAACGTATAGACGTGGACGCAATTTGAAAGATCGTTTGGTCCACAGTAGGGATGAGCGAACCCGAACTGTATAGTTCGGGTTCGTACCGTATTTTGGGGTGTCCGTGACACGGACCCGAACCCGAACATTTTCGTAAAAGTTCGGGTTCGATGTTCGGCGCTTTCTTGGCGCTTTTTGAAAGGCTGCAAAGCAGCCAATCAACAAGCGTCATACTACTTGCCCCAAGAGGCCATCACAGCCATGCCTACTATTGGCATGGCTGTGATTAGCCAGTGCACCATGTGACCCAGCCTCTATTTAAGCTGGAGTCACGTAGCGCCGCACGTCACTCTGCTATGATCAGTATAGGGAGAGGTTGCAGCTGCGACGTTAGGGCGAGATTAGGCAGATTAACTCCTCCAAAAGACTTGATTCTGTGATCGATCTGCAGCTGTGGATCATTGAAGTGCTATTATTGACTTGCTCACTTTTTTGAGGCTGCCCAGAGCGTTTTTAGATCACTTTTTTTCTGGGGTGATCGGCGGCCATTTTGTGACTTGTGGTGCGCCAGCACGAGCTATCACCAAGTGTATTTAACCATCGATAGTGTGGTTATTTTGTGATATATCCTACATCAGCTGCAGGCTGAGCCTGTGTCACCCAAGTGCATTTAACCATCAACAGTGTGGTTATTTTTTGGCCATATATTACATCAGGGGCAAGTTGAGCCTGTCACCCAGCGCCTAAAAAATAGACCTGACATTTCTATTTAACCAAATCTGCACAGTTTTAGCTGGTCAAGTTATTTGTAGTGACCGTAAAAGCAGACTTTTTGTTCTGGGTTGAAAAAGCATTCCCAAATTTGCCATTCTGAAAATAACTAGTTTGTGGTATTTGAGGCCTACTTGAAATCTATCCCAAAAAGAAAATCTTACATTGAAGGTATTGATAGTGTGATTCAGAAAAACCTAAGACACACGCTAGCGTGCTGATAGAAGTGTCATTCTGTGATTAAACCTATAACTGTCACACAGCGCAAAAAAAAAACAGGTCTCACATCTCTATTCAACCAAATCTGCACAGTTTTAGCTGGTCAAGTTATTTGTAGTGACCGTAAAAGCAGACTTTTTGTTCTGGGTTGAAAAAGCATTCCCAAATTTGCCATTCTCAAAATTACTAGTTTGTTGTATTTGAGGCCTACTTGAAATCTATCCCAAAAAGAAAATCTTACATTGAAGGTATTGATAGTGTGATTCAGAAAAACCTAAGACACACGCTAGCGTGCTGATAGAAGTGTCATTCTGTGATTAAACCTATAACTGTCACACAGCGCAAAAAAAAACAGGTCTCACATCTCTATTCAACCAAATCTGCACAGTTTTAGCTGGTCAAGTTATTTGTAGTGACCGTAAAAGCAGACTTTTTGTTCTGGGTTGAAAAAGCATTCCCAAATTTGCCATTCTCAAAATTACTAGTTTGTGGTATTTGAGGCCTACTTGAAATCTATCCCAAAAAGAAAATCTTACATTGAAGGTATTGATAGTGTGATTCCGAAAAACCTAAGACACACGCTAGCGTGCTGATAGAAGTGTCATTCTGTGATTAAACCTATAACTGTCACACAGTGCAAAAAAAAAACAGGTCTCACATCTCTATTCAACCAAATCTGCACAGTTTTAGCTGGTCAAGTTATTTGTAGTGACCGTAAAAGCAGACTTTTTGTTCTGGGTTGAAAAAGCATTCCCAAATTTGCCATTCTCAAAATTACTAGTTTGTGGTATTTGAGGCCTACTTGAAATCTATCCCAAAAAGAAAATCTTACATTGAAGGTATTGATAGTGTGATTCAGAAAAACCTAAGACACACGCTAGCGTGCTGATAGAAGTGTCATTCTGTGATTAAACCTATAACTGTCACACAGCGCAAAAAAAAAACAGGTCTCACATCTCTATTCAACCAAATCTGCACAGTTTTAGCTGGTCAAGTTATTTGTAGTGACCGTAAAAGCAGACTTTTTGTTCTGGGTTGAAAAAGCATTCCCAAATTTGCCATTCTCAAAATTACTAGTTTGTGGTATTTGAGGCCTACTTGAAATCTATCCCAAAAAGAAAATCTTACATTGAAGGTATTGATAGTGTGATTCAGAAAAACCTAAGACACACGCTAGCGTGCTGATAGAAGTGTCATTCTGTGATTAAACCTATAACTGTCACACAGCGCAAAAAAAAAACAGGTCTCACATCTCTATTCAACCAAATCTGCACAGTTTTAGCTGGTCAAGTTATTTGTAGTGACCGTAAAAGCAGACTTTTTGTTCTGGGTTGAAAAAGCATTCCCAAATTTGCCATTCTGAAAATAACTAGTTTGTGGTATTTGAGGCCTACTTGAAATCTATCCCAAAAAGAAAATCTTACATTGAAGGTATTGATAGTGTGATTCAGAAAAACCTAAGACACACGCTAGCGTGCTGATAGAAGTGTCATTCTGTGATTAAACCTATAACTATCACACAGCGCAAAAAAAAACAGGTCTCACATCTCTATTCAACCAAATCTGCACAGTTTTAGCTGGTCAAGTTATTTGTAGTGACCGTAAAAGCAGACTTTTTGTTCTGGGTTGAAAAAGCATTCCCAAATTTGCCATTCTCAAAATTACTAGTTTGTGGTATTTGAGGCCTACTTGAAATCTATCCCAAAAAGAAAATCTTACATTGAAGGTATTGATAGTGTGATTCAGAAAAACCTAAGACACACGCTAGCGTGCTGATAGAAGTGTCATTCTGTGATTAAACCTATAACTGTCACACAGCGCAAAAAAAAAAACAGGTCTCACATCTCTATTCAACCAAATCTGCACAGTTTTAGCTGGTCAAGTTATTTGTAGTGACCGTAAAAGCAGACTTTTTGTTCTGGGTTGAAAAAGCATTCCCAAATTTGCCATTCTCAAAATTGTTGTGAACGGGAACAATGAGGAAAACATCTAATAAGGGACGTGGACATGGTCGTGGTGGTGTTAGTGTACCCTCTGGTGCTGGGAGAGGACGTGGCCGTTCTGCCACAGCCACACGTCCTAGTGAACCAACTACCTCCGGTCCCAGTAGCCAGCAGAATTTACAGCGATATTTGGTGGTGCCCAATGCCGTTCTAAGGATGGTAAGGCCTGAGCAGGTGCAGGCATTAGTCAATTGGGTAGCCGACAGTGGATCCAGCACGTTCACATTATCTCCCACCCAGTCTTCTGCAGAAAGCGCACAGATGGCGCATGAAAACCAAGCCCATCGGTCTGTCACATCACCCCCATGCATATCAGGGAAACTGTCTGAGCCTCAAGTTATGCAGCAGTCTCTTATGCTGTTTGAAGACTCTGCTGCCAGGGTTTCCCAAGGGCATCCACCTAGCCCTTCCCCAGGGGTGGAAGAGATAGAATGCACTAACGCACAACCACTTATTTTTCCTGATGATGAGGACATGGGAATACCACCTCAGCACGTCTCTGATGATGACGAAACACAGGTGCCAACTGCTGCGTCTTTCTGCAGTGTGCAGACTGAACAGGAAGTCAGGGGTCAAGACTGGGTGGAAGACGATGCAGGGGACGATGAGGTCCTAGACCCCACATGGAATGAAGGTCGTGCCACTGACTTTCAGAGTTCGGAGGAAGAGGCAGTGGTGAGACCGAGCCAACAGCGTAGCAAAAGAGGGAGCAGTGGGCAAAATCAGAACACCCGCCGCCAAGAGACTTCGCCTGCTACTGACCGCCGCCATCTGGGACCGAGCACCCCAAAGGCAGCTTCAAGGAGTTCCCTGGCATGGCACTTCTTCAAACAATGTGCTGACGACAAGACCCGAGTGGTTTGCACGCTGTGCCATCAGAGACTGAAGCGAGGCATTAACGTTCTGAACCTTAGCACAACCTGCATGACCAGGCACCTGCATGCAAAGCATGAACTGCAGTGGAGTAAACACCTTAAAAACAAGGAAGTCACTCAGGCTCCCCCTGCTGCCTCTTCTGCTGCTGCCGCCTCGGCCTCTTCTGCTGCTGCCTCGGCCTCTTCTGCTGCCGCCGCCTCGGCCTCTTCCTCTGGAGGAACGTTGGCACCTGCCGCCCAGCAAACATGGGATGTACCACATACACCACCACCTGCGTCACCAAGCATCTCAACCATGTCACACGGCAGCGTTCAGCTCTCCATCTCACAAACATTTGAGAGAAAGCGTAAATTCCCACCTAGCCACCCTCGATCCCTGGCCCTGAATGCCAGCATTTCTAAACTACTGGCCTATGAAATGCTGTCATTTAGGCTGGTGGACACACACAGCTTCAAACAGCTCATGTCACTTGCTGTCCCACAGTATGTTGTTCCCAGCCGCCACTACTTCTCCAAGAGAGCCGTGCCTTCCCTGCACAACCAAGTGTCCGATAAAATCAAGTGTGCACTGCGCAACGCCATCTGTGGCAAGGTCCACCTAACCACAGATACGTGGACCAGTAAGCACGGCCAGGGACGCTATATCTCCCTAACTGCACACTGGGTAAATGTAGTGGCGGCTGGGCCCCAGGCGGAGAGCTGTTTGGCGCACGTCCTTCCGCCGCCAAGGATCGCAGGGCAACATTCATTGCCTCCTGTCTCCTCCTCCTCCTACTCAGCTTCCTCCTCCTCTTCTTCCACCTGCTCATCCAGTCAGCCACACGCCTTCACCACCAACTTCAGCACAGCCCGGGGTAAACGTCAGCAGGCCATTCTGAAACTCATATGTTTGGGGGACAGGCCCCACACCGCACAGGAGTTGTGGCGGGGTATAGAACAACAGACCGATGAGTGGTTGCTGCCGGTGAGCCTCAAGCCCGGCTTGGTGGTGTGCGATAATGGGCGAAATCTCATTGCAGCTCTGGGACTAGCCGGTTTGACGCACATCCCTTGCCTGGCGCATGTGCTGAATTTGGTGGTGCAGAAGTTCATTCGCAACTACCCCGACATGTCAGAGCTGCTGCATAAAGTGCGGGCCGTCTGTTCGCGCTTCCGGCGTTCACACCCTGCCGCTGCTCGCCTGTCTGCGCTACAGCGTAACTTCGGCCTTCCTGCTCACCGCCTCATATGCGACGTACCCACCAGGTGGAACTCCACCTTGCATATGCTGGACAGACTGTGCGAGCAGCAGCAGGCCATAGTGGAGTTTCAACTGCAGCACGCACGGGTCAGTCGCACTGCGGATCAGACACACTTCACCACCAATGACTGGGCCTCCATGCGAGACCTGTGTGCCCTGTTGCGCTGTTTCGAGTACTCCACCAACATGGCCAGTGGCGATGACGCCGTTATCAGCGTTACAATACCACTTCTATGTCTCCTTGAGAAAACACTTAGGGCGATGATGGAAGAGGAGGTGGCCCAGGAGGAAGAGGAGGAAGAGGGGTCATTTTTATCACTTTCAGGCCAGTCTCTTCAAAGTGACTCAGAGGGAGGTTTTTTGCAACACCAGAGGCCAGGTACAAATGTGGCCAGACAGGGCCCACTACTGGAGGATGAGGAGGACGAGGATGAGGAGGAGGTGGAGAAGGATGAGGATGAAGCATGTTCACAGCGGGGTGGCACCCAAAGCAGCTCGGGCCCATCACTGGTGCGTGGCTGGGGGGAAACACAGGACGATGACGATACGCCTCCCACAGAGGACAGCTTGTCCTTACCTCTGGGCAGCCTGGCACACATGAGCGACTACATGCTGCAGTGCCTGCGCAACGACAGCAGAGTTGCCCACATTTTAACTTGTGCGAACTACTGGGTTGCCACCTTGCTGGATCCCCGGTACAAAGACAATGTGCCCACCTTACTTCCTACACTGGAGCGTGATAGGAAGATGCGCGAGTACAAACGCACGTTGGTAGACGCGCTACTGAGAGCATTCCCAAATGTCACAGGGGAACAAGTGGAAGCCCAAGGCGAAGGCAGAGGAGGAGCAAGAGGTCGCCAATGCAGCTGTGTCACGGCCAGCTCCTCTGAGGGCAGGGTTAGCATGGCAGAGATGTGGAAAAGTTTTGTCACCACGCCACAGCTAAGTGCACCACCACCTGATACGGAACGTGTTAGCAGGAGGCAACATTTCACTAACATGGTGGAACAGTACCTGTGCACACCCCTCCACGTACTGACTGATGGTTCGGCCCCATTCAACTTCTGGGTCTACAAATTTTCCACGTGGCCAGAGCTAGCCTTTTATGCCTTGGAGGTGCTGGCCTGCCCGGCGGCCAGCGTTTTGTCTGAACGTGTATTCAGCACGGCAGGGGGCGTCATTACAGACAAACGCAGCCGCCTGTCTACAGCCATTGTGGACAAGCTGACGTTCATAAAAATGAACCAGGCATGGATCCCACAGGACCTGTCTATCCCTTGTGCAGATTAGATATTAACTACCTCCCCATAACAATATATTATTCTACTCCAGGGCACTTCCTCATTCAATCCTATTTTTATTTTCATTTTACCATTATATTGCGGGGCAACCCAAAGTTTAATGAACCTCTCCTCTGTCTGGGTGCCGGGGCCTAAATGTGTGACAGTGGCCTGTTCCAGTGGTGGGTGACGTGAAGCCTGATTCTCTGCTATGACATGAAGACTTATTCTGTGCTGACATGAAGCCAGATTCTCTGTTACGCGACCTCTCTCCTCTGCCTGGGTGCCTGGGCCTAAATGTGTGACAGTGGCCTGTTCCAGTGGTGGGTGACGTGAAGCCTGATTCTCTGCTATGACATGAAGACAGATTCTGCGCTGACATCAGGCCAGATTCTCTGTTACGGGACCTCTCTCCTCTGCCTGGGTACCTGGGCCTAAATGTGTGACAGTGGCCTGTTCCAGTGGTGGGTGACGTGAAGCCTGATTCTCTGCTATGACATGAATACAGATTCTGCGCTGACATAAGGCCAGATTCTCTGTTACGGGACCTCTCTCCTCTGCCTGGGTGCCTGGGCCTAAATATGTGACAGTGGCCTGTTCCAGTGGTGGGTGACGTGAAGCCTGATTCTCTGCTATGACATGAATACAGATTCTGCGCTGACATAAGGCCAGATTCTCTGTTACGGGACCTCTCTCCTCTGTCTGGGTGCCGGGGCCTAAATATGTGACAGTGGCTTGTTCCAGTGGTGGGTGACGTGAAGCCTGATTCTCTGCTATGACATGAAGACAGATTCTGTGCTGACATAAGGCCAGATTCTCTGTTACGGGACCTCTTTCCTCTGCCTGGGTGCCTGGGCCTAAATGTGTGACAGTGGCCTGTTCCAGTGGTGGGTGACGTGAAGCCTGATTCTCTGCTATGACATGAAGACAGATTCTGTGTTGACATAAGGCCAGATTCTCTGTTACGGGACCTCGCTCCTCTGACTGGGTGCCTGGGCCTAAATGTGTGACAGTGGCCTGTTCCAGTGGTGGGTGACGTGAAGCCTGATTCTCTGCTATGACATGAAGACAGATTCTGTGCTGACATCAGGCCAGATTCTCTGTTACGGGACCTCTCTCCTCTGCCTGGGTGCCTGGGCCTAAATGTGTGACAGTGGCCTGTTCCAGTGGTGGGTGACGTGAAGCCTGATTCTCTGCTATGACATGAATACAGATTCTGCGCTGACATAAGGCCAGATTCTCTGTTACGGGACCGCTCTCCTCTGTCTGGGTGCCGGGGCCTAAATGTGTGACAGTGGCCTGTTCCAGTGGTGGGTGACGTGAAGCCTGATTCTCTGCTATGACATGAAGACAGATTCTGTGCTGACATGAAGCCAGATTCTCTGCTATGGCATGAAGAGACTGATTCTGTGCTGACATGAAGCCAGATTCTTTGCTATAGCATGAAGAGACTGATTCTCTGCTGACGTGAAACCAGATTCTCTGCTATGGGACCTCTGTCCAATTGATATTGGGTCATTTTTTTTTTTTTTTTTATTCATTTCCCTATCTTCATTTGTTTGCAGGGGATTTAACTACATGTTGCTGCCTTTTGCAGCCCTCTAGCTCTTTCCTGGGCTGTTTTACAGCCTTTTTAGTGCCGAAAAGTTCGGGTCCCCATTGACTTCAATGGGGTTCGGGTTCGGGACGAAGTTCGGATCGGGTTCGGATCCCGAACCCGAACATTTCCGGGAAGTTCGGCCGAACTTCTCGAACCCGAACATCCAGGTGTTCGCTCAACTCTAGTCCACAGCTTCTTTCAGGCCCCCACTAATACCACATGGTTGAGTACCAACCTCAAAGGCACCTTTCGGTGTGGAGGATGTGTGGCATGTCCTGCTATTCAGTCAGGCGCTGCATTTACTTGCAGCGTCACTGAGCGGACATTTACCATTAGATCCTTTGTCAACTGTAAGACAACAGGTTTGGTATATTTGGCCACATGTATTTGTGGAAAACAGTATGTGGGTAAAACCATCAGGGAATTCCGCAGGAGAATTGCAGAACACCTCAACGACATCCGCAAAGGTGCTGATACCCCCATTGCTAGACACATATCCACCATACATGGTGGTAATGCGGATGTGATTAAATTTCAGGCTGTCGAAGTGGTGAGAAGATCTCCAAGAGGAGGCGATTTCGATAAGCGACTATTACAAAAGGAGACACTGTGGATTTACTGTCTGCATGCACTTCAACCACAAGGATTGAATGAGTCTTTGTTTGTTTTCTTTGAGTCCCTGCAGATACGCATTAGTGTGCTGGCTGTGATGGGTACAATGGGTATTAGCGTATGATCTTTTTGGTCCATCCAGTTTAAGAGTATTAACTGAATGGACGTAGCCTTTATGTCGTCTGCCTCTAATTAAGTCCTTGTAACTGCGTCCTTCCCTCTATTAGAGTATTATTAAATTAGGGCATGACCTTGCTTCATCTGATCGCCACCTCCCACTATACTCCCTGTACATCCTACTTTCTGCAGCCGTATCATCATAATAAAGAGCTCCTGCTAATGATCGCTGAGTCGCTATAAGTACCATCACAACTGGGACATAATGCAGAATTCTCCCTTATTCCTGCCGTTCTGTCTCTATGCTGGAATCAACAGCTTAACTAAATACATTTTACCTTATACCATCATGATACCCTCATCTCGGTTCCTGCAATACCAGCTGCCATAAATAGAGATCATCTCACAGAGGGGGTGGAGTGATGGGGCGGGAGGAATGATGCGGCGATGCCGCGCCACTTGTTTTCTCATTGGCCGCCCCAGAGGTTGGACTCAGAGGAGGGGAGGAGTTCTCTCCTTATATAGCGCGCGTCTTGCGGCCGCGCACGGCCACACAAGTGCTGACAGCTGCAGCCTCTGTTACGGAGGTTAGCAGCTTTGTTTGCTGTTTGTCCTAAACCCACATTTTTATGCTCCTGACGAGCCACACATGGCGAAACGCGTCGAGCGATGAGTGGGGGCAAACTTATGTTTTTCTATTGTGACTTGCATCGCGCTCACACTGCAGCTGAGGTCTGTGTGTCCCCAGCCCTCTGCATTTTGTGAGCAGCCGCGATCAAGCTGTCTTCTTGCTCACCCAGCTTTAGTCCAGTGTCCTTTGATTCGTGCTCATAGGTCCGGTACTCAGACATCTAGTTCACCACTGAACAGATGGTTCTATGTAGACCGGTTCCTATGGGCAGATGTTTATCAACGCATTAGCAATTTTAAATTAGTCCAGGGCACACTAAGCTGGTTTTGTTGAGCAGAGCACCCGGTCCGTACCACGGTGCATACCTTGGAGGCATCAGTTTACCACGGCCGGATGGCCTGTTGATGCCACCTCTCAGTAACGCACCAGTAGTGGACTTTCTAGTGACCCTATTCATATTGAGCGGTACCGCTTTCAGCGGTTTTCATATGCCATCCTTAACTGTCTCATTATTATGAGTGAGTGGTCACCTAGAATTTTATATATAGGTTGTAGTTTTGTTTCCCTACCCCCCCTTTTTTTGAAATAATAAAGTATTAGTTTTATTTATTTTCCATAGCGTTCTGTACTACAGTGATATATTTTTGATAAAAGGTGGAACGCCTACTTAATACTAGAAATTTGCCAGTGAATGGTCTAATATGTCCCTTTGCCAAACTCTCGGTGATATACTCTCGCATAGCCTTTCTTTCTGGTTCTGAAAGATTATACAACCGAGATTTGGGCAATTTAGCTCCGGGAATAAGATTGACGGGACAGTCATACTCCCGGTCCAGAGGCAACTCCTGATTACCACTCTCAGAAAACACATCAGAAAATTCAGAAATGAGCGAGGGTACAGTTTTAGTGGTAACCATAGAGAACGATGCATTAAGACAGTTGTCCATGCCAAAATCACTCCACTCGAGAATCTGTCTCGCTTGCCAATCGATGTTAGGGTTATGTTTGCTTAACCATGGTAAGCCCAACACCAACGGAGCAGGCAGACCCTCCAACACATAACAGGAGATAGATTCCTGATGCAAATCACCCACTCTTAAATGAATGTCATTCACTACCTGCGACAGGCATTTTTTGGCGAGAGGTGCTGAGTCAATTGCAAAGACAGAAATACTATTCTCTAATGCATTAGTAGTCAACCCGTGAATGCGAACAAACTGTCCATCAATCAAGTTAACTCCTGCCCCACTGTCGATAAATGCTTCGATTTTCACAGTTTTGGACTCTAGCGCCACCTCGGCAGACAGGAGAAAACGGGTACTACCAGTAAAAGACAAAAGTAGGTTTTCTTGCTGCCCACCCACACTACCAATAGTAATTTGGGGATTAAACTTTTTTTTCCTTTTGTTTACACCTTGATGCTGCAAGTACGGACAAATATTCACAAAATGTCCCTTCTTGCCACAACAAAAGCAGACTCCTTTCACATGACCCAAGCTTTTGCCATTAGTTCCAGGAGTAGCTCCTCCTAACTGCATAGGCTCATCACAAGGCACAACCACCCGTGTCTCTCCACCATAAGTGTCAAAGGAAGCAGTACCCTTATTGGACAGTACGTCCTGAAGGTGAGGACCCCTAGATCTCTCCCTCAGGCATCTATCCAGACGTACAGCAAGGGACATAGCTGCTTCCAATGACTCAGGATTTTCATGAAAAGCCAATGTGTCCTGCAGTCTCTCAGAGAGACCCTGGCAGAATTGGCTACGGAGAGCAGAATCATTCCACTCTTTATCCGTAGCCCATCTCCTAAATTCAGAGCAAAAGGTCTCTGCAGAACGTTCTCCCTGCCGCAAACCCCGTAACTTGGTCTCGGCCTGAGAGATCAGATCCGGGTCATCATAGATTAGACCCAAGGCTCTAAAGAATTCATCTACCGACCGGAGGGACGGTGATCCGGTCGGCAGAGAAAAAGACCAAGATTGGGCGTCCTCTTTAAGCAATGAAATAATCATACCCACACGTTGACACTCATCACCAGAAGAGTATGGACGAAGCCTAAAGTATAATTTACATGACTCCCTGAACCGGATGAAATTGTCACTACCCCCGGAAAACCTGTCCGGGAGAGCTACCTTCGGTTCAGGGCAGGCCTGGAACCCACCATGGAACCAGCAGCCTGTGGGCTCTGAATCTGCAAAACCATCGCACGGAGGTCTGCTACCTCCAAAGTCAAATTCTGCATCTGTTTGACCAGTGCAGTCATAGCATCCATAGCTGCACAGATCAGAACAAAAAATGGCGGTATAAACTCTGGATAATGTCACGGATGTAGTAGGGGAGAACACCAAAAGACAACAAGACAGAAGGGAAAAGACACTAGGCCTCACCGCTAGGGAAGGAAAAGGGTCACCACCTATAAAACCCTGCTCCTGTCCCTAACTCCTATCCGTATGGGCACCTCTCGATGGTAGAGATACCCATACACAGGAACCTAGAAAACCCTGGTGGCCCTCAGATGCCCTAGACTTAATGACAGGGCAGAGACAACCCGCTCCTTCCCTGGTGAAGGAACCAGCGTCTCACTGAGGCCTAGTAAACAACAGAGGGGGGGGGGGAGGAATACAAAACACAACAAGCGGAACACTTAACTTCTAAGGAGGATGGATGAAGGATGATCAGGACTTCAACTAGAACCACACTCCAGCTCTTCCAACACCAAATGAAGCTATCCAGATTAAGGAGTGATGGGTGAAGTCAAACTAAATAGGGGTAGGTAAAGGTCACATGATCCACACCTGAACAGGAGGTGTGGACATACAAGCAACAGACAAAGTGAAACCAAAAGATGCTGTCAGATCACTAATGAGCAGATAATCTTTCAGACCTTCTCAAACCTGTCACCAGTGTGACAGATGGAGAGGGGGCAAGAAATGCCCTACCTATCTATACAGAGCACCCGCCATGAAAGGGGTGAGCCTGTCCGTATACCTGTCCCTAGACCCAGGCAGAATTCCTAATGTACCCTAGAAAGATGTTCCTGACGTGCCACGTTTCGTTAGAATAACTCATCAGGGGGAACAGGCAATCTAAGGGTATGCTGAGTATATGGTAAGCTAAATACACAAAAAAGAATGTTGGGTAGGCAAAATTACTGGGTACAAGATACTGAGTACAAAATACTGCTGAATACAAAAATCTGCTGAGTACATCAGTTATGCTGAATACAAAAGTATGCTGAGTACATACCGTAGGTTATACTGAGTACATCAAACATAAACAAGGGGGCCCAAAAGTAGGGAAAACAAAGAAATAAAAAAACAGGACTAAGGGGGTAATTATACTAGACTCATCCCATGGTTCAGTGGAATCACAAAGGATGCAACAAGATCCCCAAAGAAGTCGCCCTGTAATGAACAGGAACTAATGATAAACAATGATAAACATTGATAATGACGACCTGACTGCCAGTGGGTAGGGGCTGCATGACTTAGCGTTCCCTAGGGTCACTACAATCGGCCAAAGCAAGCCGGCCACTTGCCAAAACACATGGAAAAGCCAAAATCCACTGGGGTCATTCCTGATACAGTGACCCGCAGGGCCAAGGGTTGAAAACAACCCATCTAAAGTCAAACATAACCCACTGTCTGGGGTTCATTACCTCCGTTAACCCCACTACCAACACAAACTATACAGAGAAGCAGCAATGCTCTGTAGGGTGTAGTTCAGAAACACATACACAAGCTTCATAACAGATTTCAGACAGAATACGGACATACATCTTGGAATGGCCAGCGGATTCCATTAGTTGAGCAAACTGTTATGGACGTGTGCAGACAATGGTTGTGGAACCACTGTGCCAAGGTACTGGTTTGACTTTTGGCCAAACCTTAAAGACGTTATTCTGGCAACATGTCCAATAGGGCAGGACTTAATGGAGTTTTTCAGTCATTTTATATCGATGGCTTATCCTCAGGAACAAACTGAGCCGTGTATTTCAGGCACTGACTTCCAATTGCAGAGCTACTGCAGATCAGCTGATAGGCAAGGGTGTGGGTTGTTGAACCTGTCAATCAGATATTGATGGCCTATCCTGAAGATGAATCATCAATATTAACCCCTTAGTGACCACCAATATGCCTTTTTACAGCGGTCACTAAGGGGCCTTAGGTCTTCCCGTGCAGCCGAGAGCGGGGGCTCAGCTCTCACATGAGAGCTGCTCTCCTGCTCTAAGCGGTTACAGAGGGAGCGGACTCCCTCTATGTCCCATCGGCACCCTTCAAATGAGATTGCGGGGTGCCGATGCCAGTAGAGACTGGCTGGGGCCTAGAGTAGGCCTCAAGCCTGCACCTCTCTGGCGCTGCCTGCTGGTGAGTATCGATATAGCACTAACGTTATAGGAATAGTGCAATGTATTTTAGAAGCAAACAAAATATCGCCTATTATAGTCCTCTTGTGGGACTATTAAATGGTTAAAAAAGTAAATAAACTATTTTATTAAATAAAAAATTCCAATAAAACATACGCTTTTTTTCCATTAAAAAATCGGTTATCAATGGAGAAAATTGCAAAAATAAAATCTCCCCATTTTTGGTATCACCATTTAACAACCTGCCTAAACAAATTATCCCATATGGTAAACACCGTAAAAACTAAAATGCCAGAATTGCTGTTTTTTGCTTGGTCACTACAAAAAAACTGAATAAAAAGTGATAAAAAAAATGTAAGGAACCCCAAATGATACCAAGGAAAACGTCAAGTTATCCTGCAAAAACCAAGCCCTCACACAGCTCTGTAGAATGAAAAAAGTTATGGGTCTTGGGATGCGGCGATGCAAAAACAATTGCTTCTTTTTTTTTTAACAAAGGGTTATTGTGCAAAAGTAGTAAATCATTAAAAAAATGTATGTATTTGGTATCGATGTAATCATACTGACCCAGAGAATAAACTTATCATGTTATTTATGCAGCAAAATTTATAGCGTAAAAACTCAGTGGCTATATTGCTGTCTTTTCCTATCCCCTTCCCAGAAAAAGTTAATAAAAGTTAATCTGTAAATTATGTGTATCCCAAAAAGTTCAACTTGTTTCATAAAAAACAAGCCCCCATATGGCTACATAGATGAAAAAATAAAAAAGGTTATAGCTCTTGGAAAGCGACGAAGAAAAAAAACAAAAAAAAAACGCTTGGTCAGTAAGGCCCAAAACAGGCTGGTCACTAAGGGGTTAAAGAACCAGAAAATTCTTTAAAATCGGCTCTGATTTGGGATTCAAATGTTGGTAAGTACTAGAAATGATTTCAATCAATCTATCACAAATTAAGTAATTCACTTGTTGGAAAAAGGGTTGGGGTAGTATTTAGTCAACCTTTCAGCGAAGGAGTAATTACTGCTCCCCACATGGAAACTGTACAAGACTGACAGTGGACAGGAAACATCTCTGAGTAAAACCCCACCAGAGTAATTAAGAGATTACTGCAATTAAAAATCCTAATTTCTTCTCAGACTTGCTTGATTTTAATAGATATTAATAGATATCTGCTTGCTTGTTGCTAACCATTTAGGCAATAATTGCGCTGCCACCAAATAACAAAGCACTTGAGCAGGATCTGTTTATCCCGTCCTGACAGCCAAGTTTCTGTACACTTCTTGGGCACATTGCCAAGGCCTCTTGTGCTTGCATGCGTAATTGCAGATCACTACTTGATAGCAATACTGACTGCCAAATTTTCCATAAAAAAAAAAAAATCGCTGAAATTCAGAGTGCGCAGCCAGATCTATACTAAGCTACTTGTGAACCCAACGTGCGGTGTTCTTCTGACATTTATTGTACCCCGGTGATTTCCAGCCAGTGGATAAGCATCATTTTTATGTCAAAGGAATTTATGTTTAAATGGAGAAGACTATTCAAATCTGCAATTCTGATTATTTATCACCGTCTATGTTTTTTATTGAAAATACACTTCAAAGAGTTTCTTCCTTTAAGAAATAGCGAGAAATAAAAGTCCCTTTTGTGTGAATAGTCTGTTCATTGATTTTTTCTTTTCTTCATTTACATTGGTCTCTTACACTGCTACAGAGGCTAGGTGACAACCACTAATAACAGCCATTTAAAGTGGTTGTCCAGCTGCCTTTTTTAAGCAAAGGACTATCCTCAGGCTAGGCCATCACTAGCTGATCAGTGGGGGTCTGACACCCTGCACCCCCACCAATCAGCTGTTCGGATGTAGTTCTGTCACCAGAAGTCAGCGTTGGTACTACACCACACTATCACCCTTGTAGTAGAGAGAGCTTCTACTACAGTGCTGCTCCCATTGATTTCAAGTCGGTGCCAGAACTACACAGTACCATGAACTTTGTAAGGGAGGCAGTTTGTTACTACAGTGTTGCACCCATTGACTTCAACAGGAGAAGTGCCGCAGTTACGAGCCCTGTCCACTACAATGTTGCAGGCGCTCTGCAGTTCCAGTGCCTTTTTTCTAGTGATGGAGCTACACCCGAACAGCTGATCAGTGGGGGTGCGGTGTTTATGACCCCTGACAATCAGCTATTGATGGCCGATCTTGAAGATAGGCAATTACTTAGGCTACTTTCACACTCGCGTTTGGTGCGGATCCGTCATGGACGGATCCGTTCAGATAATACAACCGTCTGCATCTGTTCTGAACGGATCTGTTTGTATTATCTTTAACATAGCCAAGACGGATCCGTTTTCTATTGTGCCAGATTGTGTCAGTGAAAAGGTATCTGTCCCCATTGACTTACATTTTGTGCCAGGACGGATCCGTTTGTCTCAGTTTCATCAGACGGACACCAGCAGAAATGATGCAAACCGTCTCCAAAGCGGAACTGATGAAAACTGATGCATTCTGAGCGGATCCTTTTCCATTCAGAATGCATTAGAATGCAAACGGATCCGTTTAGGACCGCTTGTGAGAGCCCTGAACGGATCTCACAAACGGAAAGCCAAAACGCGAGTGTGAAAGTAGACTTAGAAAAGACTGGACAGCCCCTTTAACTTTCAGCCCTTGCATGCCACATATCTTTTATTATGCAGGGTTAGATTGTGCTCCTCAATGGTTCCTTGTGTCTACTGCTCTGTCTGTATAAGTGCCGCAGAAGTCCTACATCTGTAACTGCAGACTGTGGGAGACTACTACATGAGCTCAACTAACAGACAAGAGGGAACGAACAGGGTCAACTTGCCACGTAATCTACTGCCTGATCAACTACACCCAGAAAATAGCCAAGCTATATATACAGTATATAATGTCAGTTCTTGAAGTATATACTGTATGTGAAAAGCAGAAAAATGGGCGAGCTGGAGGACTGTGTCAGAGCATCTCCAAAATGGCAGGTCATGTCAGGTGTTCCTGGTATGGAGTGGTTAATAACTACTAAAAGTGGTCCAAGATAGGACAACTTGTGCCACACGGCAAAAATTGTTCAGGAAAGGTTTGAGGTACATGACAAAGAGTTCAAGATGTTGACTTGGCCTCCAAATTCCTGAGATCTTAATCCAATACAGCATCTGTGTGATGTGCGGATAAAACAAGTCTGATCCATGAAGGACCCATCTTGCATCTTATTGGACTTAAAAGAGTTCTCTGAGTTATTATAAAAAATAAATAAAATCAGGGACACTATTAGAAAAATAGTAAAATACATTCACTAGAACCCCCTCCTTTCCAGCACAACTGCTCAATTCTCCTGGCCGGGCCTTGTTGTCCTGACTGCAGTGGTGATGTGTCTGTATTCTGCATGTAACCACTGCACCCAGTGGGGAGATTTATGAAATAGTCTAAAAGAAAAACTGTCTTTGTTGCCCATAACAACCAATCATGGTGCAGCTTTAATTTTTCAAGAGTACTATAAGAAATGAAAGCTGTGTGAAAGCTACGCTACAGACAAACCAATTCCTTCATCATATTATCTTTACTGTGGCCAAGAAATTGTCTTTATATTGCTGTTAAAATGTATTATTTCTGATGAGGCCAGATTAAGATGGCTGCTGGTCTTGTGAGACCATCTTAATCACGAACATGTGCCGTTACTGTTAGTGCACGAATACACTTCATTACGAATCCGAACCCTGATTTGTTATGATTGTGGCACACGCCACAAATCCCTTTTTCAGATTAGTAATGAAGTATATTGGTACATGCAGAAGATACTCACTACCCACAGTAACAACGAATGCGCGAGATGAAGATGGTATCACAAGACCGGTGGCCATCTTCATCTTATGTAATCAGAAAGAATACATTTCTATAGCGCTATAGCGAAAGTTCCTTGGCCAGAGTAAAGATAATATTAACAAATTGGGTTCATCCGTAGCTGGACAAACCGATTCACTAATTACTAATAGGAAAAGAGAAATGTAGCAGCTCTCACCTGCCCTTCCTTTAGTTGTGAGCACGGATGGCCCGTGTCAGGTGCGGGCAGCAGATGCAGAAAGAAGTTGAGAAGAATCCAGCAGTCAGAGACATTTCCAGCCCTTCTTCGTGTCATGAAGAAGGGCTGGAAATGTCTCTGATAGCCCGAAACATGTAGACAAGACAAGACTGCTAAATTCTGTATTTTATGGATGAGTTTTTAACCGCAAGCTGAATAAACGTATATTCCTTTAAAGTGGAGCTGGATTCTTCTCAACTTCTTTCTGCACTAATTACTAATGGGCAACAAAGACAGTTTTTCATTTAGACAGTTTCTTAAATCTCCACCATGTTATGACCAAACTGTCCCTTTCTGATGACATGGGGAGAACCATTGGTCTACTAGAGTTTTAAAGGCTCCCAGCCCTGCCATTGTAAAGTTCCTATTAAGCCCTGCTTCAGACAGGGCTTAATAGCAACATACTATTTTATTTCAGTCTATTGTATAAGTAATGCAATGATTGCATGTTCAAGTCTCCTCTACTAAAAAAAGTTTTACAGATATAAAAAACAAAATACATTGCCTATTTTACAGATAAAAATAAAATAAAATCTTTGCATCACTTCATCTGAAATGCTTAAACTATTAAAATATAAGAATATTTACAGTGAACACCATAATGGAAAAAAAAAACTAATGGAAGATTTAGGTCCATTGTTTTGTCTCATTGCTTCAAATTTATTTTTTTAAATAAAAGTTATCAGAAAGTCATACCTACCCCAAAAAGGTAGCAATAAAAACTACAGCTTGTCCCACAATAAAAGAGCCGTTACACAGCTCCATGTTTTTCAAAGTTTTATAATATTTTGAAGCAAAAACATTTTTTGTATCACTGTCATTGTACTAACCCACAGAATAAATGTGATATGTCATTTTTACCAGAAGTAAACGCTGTAAATATGAAACCCATAAAACAGTGGCACAATTGTGTTTTTACCCAATTTCCCCTATTAATCATTTTTTCCAGCTTCCCAGTAGTGATGAGCGGCAGGGGCTATATTCGAATTCGCAATATTTCACGAATAATTGGGCGAATATTCATCATATATTCGCAAATTCGAGAATTCACTATTATTTTCTTGATTGTGAAAAATTGGCAATGTAATGCACGCGAAATACAGGCGTGGGTTACTTTTGCTACATTGTCCAAGCTGCTAGAAGTATCCTGAGATTGGAGAGAATGTTTGGCACGGCAGAACATTAAAAATGGCTTTAAATACAGTTAGAGTGCTCCAGAATATTCGTGATTGCGCTAATCGGCACTACTGATGCAAATATTTTGGCGCAATACGTGAAACTTCACATTTTAGCAGGTCTGCGTGTATGTATGGACAACAGAACCTATCACACTACCTAACATCCTGCACTGCAACAGCTACACTATATCAGGACATAACCTACACTGACTATCTCCCACTAACTATCTGTATTAGGGTACTTTCACACTTGCGTTGTTTGATTCCGGCAGGCAGTTCCGTTGCCTTAACTGCCTGCCTGATCAGGCAAACTGTATGGAAACGCATGTCATTTTTGTGACTGATTAGGCATTTTTCAGACTAATCAGGATCCTGATCAGTCAGAAAAATGCCTGATCAGTCAGAAAAATGCATTGCAATACCGGATCCGTTTTTCCGGTGTCATCAGGCAAAACGGATCCGGTATTCATTTTTTTCACATTTCTAAAGGTCGATCCGTCAATGCGGCAATTTGAATGCCGGATCCGGCACTAATACATTCCTATGAAAAAAAAAGGCATTCAGGCAAGTGTTCCGTTTTTTTGCCGGAGATAAAACTGTAGCATGCTACGGTTTTCTCTTTTGCCTGATCAGTCAAAATTACTGAACTGAAGACATCCTGATGCATCCTGAACAGATTACTCTCCATTCAGAATGCATGGGGATATGCCTGATCAGTTCTTTTCCGATATAGAGCCCCTGTGATGGAACTCTATGCCGCAAAACCAAAACGCTAGTGTGAAAGTACCCTTATATAAATAAGCTATCTATCTATCTAATGTAGTGTGAAAAGCACAGAGCACAGCAATAACACTGCTGTCTCTTTCAGAACTTTAAAAAACTGTATAAAATGGTTGCTGGGTAGTTTCTTCTATAGTAAGGGGTAGGCAACTTTCCTATTGGTTGCTAGGGATGTTGCTAAGCTCAGACAAAGACTTTGCAGCCTTCTCATTGGCCCACAAGCAAGAAGGGAGGTTACTGAGGTAAAAAAAAATCTAGAATATTCGAAATTACGAATATATATCACTATATTCTAAATAGTCGCAAATTCTCGAAGTGCCGATATTCGCAATTATTATTCGCGATTTGAATATTCGCGCCCAACACTACTTCCCAGTAGTGATGGCTTTGCGGTTCACGGCGAACTTGCGAACATATGGCGATATTCGCCCCCGCCATATTCTTTTACATTATGAAGAACTTTGACCCATGACACATCCATCAGGTGGCACAGGACAGCTAATTGAGACGTTTCAGCACATGGACATACCCCCTACCTTATAAATAGACCCGATCTGGCTGCCATTTCACATTCAGTCTTTTGCCAGTGTAGGGAGAGGTTGCTGTGTGGAGCAGGGACAGGCTGTTAGGGACAAAAACGCTATCAAATAGGTCCACAAAAGTCCTTTTAAGGACTGGTATAGGTGTACTATTGATAGGTGTGCAGTACAGAGGGGTGTAATACACTTATAATATACTTTCTAAGGCCTCTTTCACACTTGCGTTGTCCGGATCCGGCGTGTACTCCACTTGCCGGAATTACACTCCGGATCCGGAAAAACGCAAGTGTACTGAAAGCATTTGAAGACGGAACCGTCTTCCAAATGCTTTCAGTGTTACTATGGCACCCAGGACGCTATTAAAGTCCTGGTTGCCATAGTAGGAGCGGGGAGCGGGGGAGCGGTATACTTACAGTCCGTGCGGCTCCCCGGGCGCTCCAGAATGACGTCAGAGCGCCCCATGCGCATGGATGACGTGATCCATGCGATCACGTGATCCATGCGCTTGGGGCGCCCTGACGTCACTCTGGAGCGCCCCGGGAGCCGCACAGACGGTAAGTATACTGCTCCCCCGCTCCCCGCTACACTTACCATGGCTGTCAGGACTTTAGCGTCCCGGCAGCCATGGTAACCACTCTGAAAAAGCTAAATGTCGGCTCCGGCAATGCGCCGAAACGACGTTTAGCTTAAGGCCGGATCCGGATCAATGCCTTTCAATGGGCATTAATTCCGGATCCGGCCTTGCGGCAAGTGTTCCGGATTTTTGGCCGGAGCAAAAAGCGCAGCATGCTGCGGTATTTTCTCCGGCCAACAAACGTTCCGTACCGGAACTGAAGACATCCTGATGCATCCTGAACGGATTACTCTCCATTCAGAATGCATTAGGATAATCCTGATCAGGATATTTCCGGCATAGAGCCCCGACGACGGAACTCTATGCCGGAAGACAATAACGCAGGTGTGAAAGAGCCCTAACATAGAAAGCATATTATAGTGGATTTGTATTGTGCAGCAGTGGTGAGCGGTTCTGCAGCGATACTGCAGCTACACAGAGTGACAATTCAGCAGGCTGAAAATTCAGCCTTCATTTGTGGGAGGGGCAAAGGGGCTTCAAAAACGCCGCCACTCTGTCGTCAGGGCGCGCATTTCTTTTGATGCTGGCCGCTTCCGGTTCCTGGTCAGCGGCACTTCAGGATTAGGACAACGTGACGGCTTCCCCTCACCTTCTTCCTGCGTGCCTCCGGTAAGTGCACAAGCGACCAGGGTCCTGCCCTCGGCAACCCGTCTCCCTCCAGCGTCTTCCGACCGCAGCAGTCAGCAAGCTGGCGCTCGCGGTCTCACCAGGGGGCGGGGCAGGCTCGCACGCATGCACTAGGGTAGGTTGGTCGGCTTCCTCTCACATCCAGGCCGTTCAGCGTGCGGCCCCTTCCCCCATGCCAGCATCCGCCCAAGGTCACGTGGGACAGCTTGTCCCGTTCATTATTTGGCGTAGAGGTCCTGGAAGGCCGCAGGTATTAGTTTTACCCTGGTGGCTTCTGCGGGATGGTCCAGGGGGCAGAATCCCGGTCCGCCCCGGGCCCGTAGGTCCTCCACGTGCCGCGTCAGGCGCTGGATGGGTTCTCGGGTTCCAGGATGGCCTTCCGAGCCCCACTGCTGTTGTTTTGGCATGGCGCCCCCCACTGACGGCGTTCAGCTTCAGGGTCTACTGGCTGGAAGTACCATCCAGCGTTCACCTGCTCAAGGGCTGAGCGGTGCGCAAACTGGCAGCCGATACTTATCAGGGTGTCAGTCGTTGTGTCCTGCTCTGGCCGGAGCAGGAGGTCGCGTTCCACCAGACGGTCAGGCGCGTTCGCAATTCTCCTCCTATCTGGAGGGGGGTGGGCGTGCACCCTGTGCCTTCGCCGGCTGTTCTCATGGTCGCACGGCTATCTGCCCGCGGCCATGGGGGGCTGTCTGCGAAGACACAGACGCATGTTATGGTCTAGTTTCCACCGGTGGCCCTCGTCGGTGCCCCGCCAGTCGGAGGTTGGCTCATGTTTACCCACATTATGTTTCTCCCGGGTCATGCAATCCGCGTCTCTCTGCTTGGCATGCCCAAGCGCCATGTGGTCAACACTTTTGTCTACGCCAGGTGCGCCCTGGCTTCGTGTCTCTCAGCCTTGGTTTTCTTCGCAATTTTTCCAGTATCCTAGCAGCATGTTTCATGTCTCTCTGATGTTTGTCTCCTTCCGGGTCACGCAACCCTTCTCTCCTTGCTTGGGACGCCCAGGCACCATGTTTCCAACCCCTTTTTTGTCTTCACCAGGTGCGCCCTGGTTTTGTCTTTCGTAAGTCTCTTGTCCCTCATATAAATAAATAAATAAAAATAAAAAAATGGTATTCTAAAACCGCATATTCATGTCTCTCCTAAGTTCGTCTCATCCCGGGTCACGCAACCCATGTCTCCTTGCCTGGTACGCCTAGGCACCATGTTCCCACAAATTCTTGTCTTCGCCAGGTGCGCCCTGGCTTCTTGTCTGTCATGAGTTTGGTTTTCTGGTATTTCTTTCGGTACCCTAGCTGCATGTTCCATGTCTCTTTCTTGTTGTCTCCTTTTGGGTCACGCAACCCATCTCTCATTGCTTGGTACACCCAGGCATCATCTTTTTTCCTCCTCGATCTTGTCCTCACCAGGGGCGCCCTGGCTTTTGGTGCTCATGGCTTCTTTCTGTCTCATTTCTGTTCTATCATGTTTGCTTGGGCTGGCCTGAAACTCAGGTTCCAGCTTTTCCGTGTCATTTAGTTCCTCTGTCTTCATCTCCACGGTTCAATGTTTTCACGTCTGTCCCCTTCTGGGCTCACACAGCCCATGCCGCCTCATACGGTATACCCAGGCTGGGTTCTCCGCGGCAATCTGATCTTTACCAGGTACGCCCTGGTCCATGTCGGTTCGTCAGTTACTCGGTCGCTTCTTTCCTCTGTCAGTTTTAATCGTTTTGTCTCGTCTCGTGTGTTCAGGACATCCCCCGCGGTACCTTTCTACCGTCTCTTTCCCACAGTTCACCCTGCCATTTAGGGTTTGCTCCAAAACGTAGTCACTTACCTTCCTGTGTTAGTTCTTTTCACACACCAGGCATGATTCGGTCTCGATGTCGCCCTTCCGTTGTTCGGGCAGTTAGAGTCTACGGTCTCATTCTTTTAGGTACTAAGATACCCCGCAGGTACCCTTAAAGACTCAGTCACTGATATCCAGGTAAGTAAAAAAGGTGTGTTTTGGCTTTCGGGCCCCTCGCACAGCCAATCGCGGCAAATCTTCCATTCCTTTCAGATGATACTCCATTAGGCTTATCGAACATCTAAGACGCCTCCAAGTAGGTTTACCACTCTCACGCATCTCGTTAGAGGTCACCAAGCCCAGCCATCGAGTCACGCTTCCACTTTCTATCATCACCGTTACCTCGGGTCGGTCAAGGGCACTCACTTTGCTACAATGTCATCACTAACCTATCCGCCTCCCCATCACATGGATCATGCTCTTCACATTCCGATAGTTCGCCCCTTGCATAGTTCCCACTTGTATTACTGGCAGGCTATACCGTGTTCCCTTAGTTTTCAGCACATCATGTCTCATGGTTCTGATATCGAGGAGGCGCTGTCTACCGTAGAATCCGCGGTGTCCAAACAAGGCAGCCACTCATCCTACAGGAGGTGGACGATTCCAAAACTGCTTTCAGAGTTGAACAAAAGAGGGATACGAAAATCTGCTTCTGCTCGCAAGGCCGAGTTATATCGCCGGTTGTTCCCCGAGCCTTCTAGTGCAGTGTTCCACAACTCCAGTCTTCAGGGCCCACCTACCGGCCATGTTTTTAGGGTTTCCTTAGTATTAAGCAGGTGATATAATTAGTGTCAATGCCTTAGGACTTACCACAGCTGTTCATTCTGTGGGATATTCTCAAATCCTGACTGGTAGGTGGGTCCCGAGGACTGGAGTTGGGGAACTCTGTTCTAGTGCACCTGTAGAACAGGTCTCAATGTCCACTATTCAGTTATCTCTGACTCAGCTGCATGCCACCATTAACAGATTGTCCAGCTCCCTGTCCGACGTCAGTGCCAGATTACAGGCAGTTAAAAACAAGGGTGAGGCGCCTTCTACCCCCATCGCCTCCGGCCCAGGCCCTTCCACTTCTCGGCCTTCATCCCCAGGTAGGTTTTCCGGTGCTCCCGAGATCGCACCATCTTTTTTTGTCCCGGAGAACATACGCCAAGACATCCTGGCGGGCAAGGATGTCAATTTAGCAGCTATCCTGATTTCAACCAGTGACACCATCGAAAGTAGGACTATCGCTTGTGGCGACGTGTCAGTGGTCATGAAATCAAAGGATGCGCGGCTCAACTAAAAACTTACTATTCCTGAATTTGTATTGGCATTTAGTTTGTATTGGGACATAGTCTGTTCTGCACAGCCTGCCAGGAGGGAGGAGTTGGGGTACAAGTACGGAGGATCTGCTTTCTATGATTATCATAGATCATTCTCTGCAAAGGCGGCGGCCGCACTTGCCCAGTTTTAGTACATCACAAACTGGGCTCCCCTAGATATGGAGCTCTTCTGCAGGCACTTTGCAGGACTCAAAGCCCCCACTTGCACCAATTGCCAGTCGGTACTGCATGCTTCCGACTGGTGCCCCAGCTTAATTCTCACCTCTCAGGCAAAGCAACAGCCCAGCACGTCAGGTCCCCGGAAGTCAGGTCCGCTCCTGGACAAATTAGGCCGACCCATAGTGTTCCTTGGGAAAAATCAAATCTGCAACAATTACAACCTCACCTTCTGCAGCATATATATATATATATATATATACATATATAAATACAAGGCGCTCCATATCTGCTCTGTTTGCTTCCGGGCCCATCCACAATCTTCCTGTTCCCAACGTTCAGGGAAAAGCTGACTAGCCGACATTAATCTTCCCGCCCTAGTCTCTCTTCTAAAAAATCACCACGACCCCGCATTTGTAAAATTCCTAGAATCAGGTTTCACAGAAGGCTTTTATACTGGCCTTGTCACATTGCCTCTAGTTTCATGGGAAGCACCCAACCTGTTGTCAGCCATGGAAGACCCAGGCTCGATAGACCTTCTACTGCAGGCCGAACTGCAAAAAGGGTTCATCATCAGCTCCTTTTCAGCTCCTCCCTTCAATACTTACAGAGTAAGTCCTATTGGTCTGGTCACCAAG